>NW_022196911.1:51393997-51413426 GCF_008632895.1 Mastomys coucha | reverse complement strand
TTCTCAACAATAAAGGAACCTCTGGTGGAATCAGAATCCCAGACCTTAAGCTGTACTACAGAGCAATTAAGATAAAAACTGCATGATATTGGTACAGTGACAGGCAGGTAGATCAGTGGAACAGAATTGAAGACCCAGAAATGAACCTACGCACCTATAGCCACTTAATCTTTGACAAAGGAGCTAAAACAGAGTGGAAAAAAGCATTTTCAACAGATGGTGCTGGCTCAACTGGCGGTTAACATGTAGAAAAATGCAAATTGATCCATTCCTATCTCCTTGTACAAAGCTCAAGTCCAAGTGGATCAGGAACCTCCACATCAAAGCAGATACATTGAAACTAATAGAAGAGAAAGTGGGGAAGAACCTCAAGCAAATTGGCACAGGGGAAAATTTCCTGAAGAGAACGCCAATAGCTTCTGCTCTAAGATCAAGAATTGACAAATGGGACCTCATAAAGTTGCAAAGCTTTTATAAGGCAAAAGACACTGTCAATAGGACAAAACAGCAACCAACAAATTGGGAAAAGATCTTTACCAACCCTATATCTGATAGAGGGCTAATATTCAATGTATACAAAGAACTCAAGAAGTTAGACTCCAGAGAACCAAATAACCAACCTTATTTAAAAAATGGGGTACAGAGCTAAACAAAGAATTGACAATTGATGAACACCGAATGGCTGAAAAGCACCTAAAGAAATGTTCAGCATCCTTAGTCATCAGGGAAATGCAAATCAAAACAACTCTGAAATTCCACCTCACACCAGTCAGAATGTCTAGGATAAAAAACTCAGGTGACAGCAGATGCTGGAGAAGTTGTGGAGAAAGAGGAACATTACTTCATTGCTGGTGGGATTGCAAACTGATACAACCACTCTGGAAATCAGTTTGGCAGTTCCTCCGGAAAATGGACATAGTTCTACCGGAGGATCCAGCTATACCACTCCTGGACATATACCCAAAAGATGCTTGTGGTCATTTTTAAGGTAGTTTCTCTACCACCTTTTATATAAACTATAGAGACTGAGCTAGGAAAGAAAGAGAGAGAGAAAAAGAGAGGGAGAGAGAGAGAGAGAGAGAGAGAGAGAGAGAGAGAGAGAGAGAGAGAGAGAGAGGAAGACAGAAGAAACAAGAGAGAGAAACAAGAGAGATGGGGAGACAGAGGCAGAGAGACAAGGGAGACAGACAGACAGACAGACACACACACACACACACAGAGAAAAAGAAAGGGGGCTTTCCTAGAGAAGGTGGCAGGCCTAGGGACTGGGGAAGAAGTCTCATTGCACAAAGAACCTGCTCTGCAGAGCATGAGAAATGAGAGTTTAACCACTATCACCTACATCAGAAGCTAGGTTGGGTGGCACTCCCTAGAAGTCAGTGTGCTGGGAGATAGAGGCTGGTGGGTCCCTGGAGCTCACTTTGGAGCCAGCCTAGGAGAATTAGCAAGCACCAGTTTCCAGTGTCTCAAAAAAATGAAGAAATGACACCTAAGGTTGGTCTCTGCTCTAGACACATGTGCACACAGACTCATGTGTAACCCCCCCAAGCACACAACTTCCTGCAAACATGACACTAAAACTGAAATCCTCAGGTCTCTGAACAGTTGCATGGCAATCATAATTCAATTGCACAGTATCAAAATTGAGCTTTCTACGTCTGACTTCTGCACTGGATCAAAAATGTCAACAATGATTTTCACGAAAGCTGGTGGCCCTATCCAGCTGATTACCATGCATACCTGTGATCGCTGCAGTTTATTTCATAATGATAAATTATGCAATTAGACATCCGCCACTGTAGATATAAACACTACAGAAGCACTGATTATGGTTTTGTATTCCCTTGGTGCTGCTGCAGAATCAATTATGCACTATTTTCAACATGACAAACTGCTAGAAAGATGGTGTGTGATCCCCCCATTTTTGTATTGTTAATTTGCTAAGCAATTATCACCCCAGGCGATACTTGCTGTTATATAGACAGACCTTCTGGGATAACTGGGGAGTAGGGGTGAGAAGCCCTTTCCAGGTTCCTCTTTCCTCCACTGTCCTGCAGACTGTCTCCTTCGTCCCCACCTGCCAGCTTGAAGCAAATGCAGGATGTCATCTCTGTTTTGGGAGAACAAGACGTGAATACATTCAAAGACCTTGGGATCCAGATTTCTTTTTCTAAATCTTAAACAGAACATTGTAGCCATTTCATGCTACATGGAATTTCTTTTATATTATTTTAAATATATTTGTTTTGCTTTTTGTAATTTATTTTATTTTGATAATTTTTAATCTCAGTCCCCTGGAACAAGTTTTGAGTAGATTCTCATCTCACCTCAGTGCACAGAAGTAGATAGGAGGCATCTGGATTTCTGATTACTTCTGATACTTCCTTCTGTTAAAAGGAACCTCACGTTCCACAGATGCATCTTCAGAAAGCCAGGCCTTTGACATTGGTGAGCAGGCTCAGCTTGTAAGTGCCTGCTGTGCAAGCATGGGAACCTGAGTTCAGATAATCAGCCCCTAGGTGAAAGCTTGGTGGCATGCATCTGAGAAGTCAGCATTGGGAGGCAGAGGCAAGCAGATCCCCAGAGCTTGCAGGCCAACCAGTCTAACTGCATAGACACAATCCAGACTGACCCTATCTCAAAACTAAGGTGGAGGGTGAATAAGGAAGACACATGACATCAACTTCAGGTCCTTCCATACATTTTCATATACCTGCATGTACACACCAATGCAAACATGTACACAGAGAAGGGTACATACACCAGAAAGAGCAGGGGTAGGGGAGGGAGGGATGAGGGGGTGAGAGAGAGAAGGACAGAAGGAGAGAGGAGAGATGAAATCTGGTTATAGCATGAAGCTGTTATACATGACTTGATATATGATTTAGGTCTAACCTGTGCCCTCTGATGGTTAGTAGGTAAGAGCTTTGTTCTTAGGGTAGAAATCTTCAGAGAGGGTATCTTCGGGAGGTAGGGCATCATTGGAGTATTTAGATCATGGTAGCTTGTGTGTGACAGTAGCTATAGGACTCTGGTATCTTAATGTCCCCCATCCTACTGCTCTTTTGAAATATGCTCCTACACACCCTCCTACTTTGCTCTGCTACCATCTGCTCTCAATACAACTGAGCTAATGCAGAAATCATGTTTTGGGGACTCTAAAACCTATAAACTATAAAACTATACCAACCTGTTCTCTTCTTCAAAGTTAAAAGCCTTTGGTGTTTTGTTGTAGTAACAGCAGGCTGACTAATATTAGTTGTTCCTGTACTTTGATGTTTGCAGATGGGAAAAAAAAATCCATTCTTTCATTGATTCCACCAATTTGTATTGAGTGCCAATATGGTGCTAGAAAATGAGAGTGTAGTAGTCAACAAAACAGACGGCAAAAGACTCATGGAGAATGGCATGTGCCTCCATAGTAGCTGCATGAGGGCAGCACTGGCTTCTTCACTTTCTCCATGATACCCTGTCTCCTACCCACCTCAGCTGGCAGAATGATCTGATGCTCTTACTCCTTTCTCAGTCTCCTCAGTAAACATGTGGCTTTGAAGCACATGTTCTGAGATGAGAGTCATTTAGACTACCAGGGACAAGGGGTCTAGAGGACTGTTTCAGACTGTGATGGTGTCCTTTGCACTGTAGCAGTGATAGGCCCTTGATGAGCCCAGTACTTTACTAGGTGAGGTTCTTCTGCTACTTTCTTTGTTCCTGTGGGGGCAGGGGAAGGGAAGGCATTTCTTTAATCGACACACTAAATTTCTTGTCATTCTGTTACCTACTTGACAAAAGGAACAAAAGTAGCAAATAAAAATCATAGGATATGCAGGTAACTTGTAATTAGAGATTAAATATGGATTTATATGAACTTAAGTATTGAATATTTAGAATACAGAAGTATCCTTCAGATTATTAAAATTACTAGACCTACTATATGTCTATGATCCTAGACATGGAATGAGGAGAATGATCTGCTCTATTTGTTGTTCATCTGAAATTGAAATTTAACTGAACACCACCTGTGTTGTCTTTCATTGACAAGAACATGGTGGGCCGAGTTGAGGGTTATGGAATAAGGCAGGCGACTTCTGGAACTTTCTAGCTTACCAAGCTATATGTGAGCTTCAGTTTATAAATCTTTAAAGTGGAGATCCACAAGACAATCTGTTTTACATACTTATGGAAATATCCCATACATGGATGTCTGTAGTGATCAACAACATACAGTTTACAATAAGCCTAAAATCAGCTCTGGCTTTTTTTTTTAACACCAGAAAACATCATAGACATATACATGACAAATACATTAATACACATATGACACACAGTACATGTATGATATACCTAAAGGTATGTGTGTATATAAACCATATAGGTGTGATTATTCTACCCAACCAGAACCTGCTGTAAATGGGTGTGGGGGAGGAGGATGTATTACTCACAGTGTTTCAGGATCATTGAAATGGAAAAAAAAAATCCAACTATGGAAATGCAGGCTGTTATTAGGCAACTCGTTTTCATGGTCTGTTGAGGAAAAAAATCTGGGCTTTGCCGGTAGGACAGCACCAATATCATTTCAGTCTGTCAAGATCTGTGGTCCCTGCACAGCTCAAACAAACAAACAACAACAAGACCAAACCAACACTGGCAGCCATATTCCCATACCCAGCAACCCAAAGCACTGACTTGTTACTGATTTTTACCAATCCAATCAAATTACTTCTGTCTCTTTTTCTGTCCCCTCAGAAGCATGTGAGGTTTCAGGAGGAGAACATTTTATTTTGCCGTTCTCAAATGAACACAACATGAGTCATTATTGGCAGAGGTCCTGGGAAGGTGGCCTCTTTACCACCTCCATCATTTCTTTTAGTTACTGATGATGCAGAGAGCAAGATTATACTACTGCCTGCCCTTTCAGCCCCATCATTTGCTTGCAAAATGCAACGGGTGTTTAACAGCATCAACGTTTTAAAAACTCATCAAGCTCTTGTCTGAAATTGCTATGAGCAAGATATCAAGCATTTTGGCCATTTGATAATGACCATTGTTTTTTTGCAGTGGTCACTTAAATCTTCAGTATTTCATTTAGCAGCTATATAAAAATCCTCTAACTCATTCTAGAGATCAGGATACTAAGGGTTTTTTTTTTAACCTTTCACCTGATTGTGAATTTTAAATAAGTATAAATACCAAAAAAGAAATATAATTTATTTATCCCATTGACATAGCTTTAAAACCATGGGACTATACCAACTGCCAAACAGGCAAACTTCAAAGCTTGGCAGAGACCTAGGGAGATGGACTCCTGAATATATGTTGTTTATCTCAGACCCATAACAGTGTGTTCTATGATATTTTGATGTACCTAAAATATATTCCCAGAATATAATATAAAATTGAAATTTTCAACTCTAATGGGAGACCAATTTCATTTCCACACTTAACCTCAATTGGCTTTATACTCTGTAGCCTTCAGTCATAAATGGAGGTACAAAAGCTAAGACTCTGAAGTTAAGTATGAAATTCTGTCTGTTCATGAGTCCTCTTGGATTATATTTAAGGGTTCAAATGATGTCCACAGGTAGAGCATCCTTGTTAGATCTGGCTTACTTTGGGGGACATGATGTTGTGAATCTCTCTGATGTAAGGGTAAAAAGAGCAGGCTTTAGTATTTAAATGCAACCTTTTAAAGTCTTTGATAATTGGTAGTGATCATTTTCTTCAGTAATCAATATATTTTGTATCATTATTATTTCATTCATTTCTTATCTATGAGACAATGAACTAACCAGGGGTGAACCTCCCCACACCTTGTGATTCAATTTAATTTGCTTTAGATGCTCTGTTCTCCAATCAAACTGAGTTCTCAGCAAGCTCTGGGTTTGAGGGTAGGGGATCAGTTATGAGTTTGGATGAAGATCAGGATTTGTTGATTGTATGTATTCCACTTATCATTAACCTTAATAGGTCCACTTGCAGCTACAGTTTTTAATAAATAGCTAATATTGCCACATGAAAGACTTCCCAGGTTTCTAGTCATCAGGTATTGGACACATCTTGATTCAAACTTATGTTAACCCATGGAAAGCACATTTGATTCAGTATTGGAAGACTGATATAAGTACCCATTTCCACCATGTTCTAAGTCCTTTTGGGGACAGCAGAGGTCAATGCCTATTTCTTTCTAATAGATTTTGAGATGATACCATGAGGATAGGAGCTCCATGGAATCTACTCAGCAAGGAAATGCTTAGGAATAGTCAAAGACTCTGTCAATGAAGTTCTAGAACACTATATAACAGCATAAGGATAGTGGCAGCAGAAATAATCATTGATTTAATGGTTAACTAGATAGCATCCTGTCCATAAAACTAAACTTTGAACTTATTAATGATGTAGATCTCAGTGTTGAAAAGAAAATGAAGTGTTCAGAATTCTTCCTGTTGTACAGTGTTGGACATGGAACCCAGGCTGTTCTGCATGTTAGGCAGGTGCTAGACTATCTATGATATAGTCTTGATAAAAGAAAATGGAAGTTAAAGGCTTGTAGTAGATGACTGATTTCACTGAAAATTGTGGGTGTGTCTGGCATTGGAGAAGAGTGTAACAATCAAAGCATCTTAGTGGTCCTGAGCTCTTAATGGGCTTTAGACTCTATTCCAAACTCTGCATCCATGAATGCATGCTCACCACAACTTTGTGTTTGTGGTATTTGTATGTGTATGTGCTCATGTGTGTGGGTACATGTGTCGGGGGTAATGTAGGTGCTCTTATATGAATTCACACAAAAGCCAGAGGCCAACACTAGTTGTCTTCCTCAAAGACTCTTCATTTTAGGGTTTGAAACCCTAAACCCATAGCTCACTGACTCAGATAGAACAGGTGATCAACAAAGTCCCAGAAATACTTCTCCCATTTCTATCCCCCAAGCTTCCCTTAGTGCTGAGGTTACATATATGTGCCACCATGTCCACATCAACCTGAGTGCTGAAGATTCAAACTCAGGTACTCATTCTTGTACAACAAGCATTTTGCAGACTGGGTCTTCACCCTGGGCCACAACTTTGTTGAAAAGATACCATTCACAATTTATAATAGAGAAAACTGAAGTGAGTTGGTGTAGTCGACCCACCAGTTTGCCATTGACCTTACCATCGTCTTGGAGGAGAGTGAGTAGACTGAAGGAAAACTGTCTGATGGTCCACGTGCTTCCCTGTAGCTTAAAAATCTTCCCCAAACATGCTCCTCTTAAAACTCATTTGCAAATGAGATCATGTACAAGGGAGCATTTTGTTTTATAGCTTGCTACTTGCCGTATTTAGATAAATGCTAAAATGCTGAGATGCTTGTATATTAAAAAAATACAAAGTTGTTTTGCATATCAACATCTCTTAGCATAGTCTTTGCTGGGCTAAAGGAAGTTGAAAATAAGACAGTTCCATCTCCAGCATTTACTTGCTTTTTCTCCATAATGTAGCTCGTGATTACTCTGCAGATGGGGTCTGATTATCAAATTGTGTATCTTCCAAATCCCACTCATATCAATAGCACGTGAGACAATAACTCCCAAGTGATGTCAAGGCCCCATCGTCAGAGCTACTGCCGGCAGGCATTTGGGCCAAGAATAAGAATGGCAAGTGTGTACACTTTCAGCTTTGCAATCAGTATGGAAATGAGTCAACTTATAGATGCTGAGTGATCTTATAGAAAGGGCTCCAGCTGCAGACAAATGCCAAGCCAAGGATGATCAGCAGAGCAGAGCCTCTGCATACTCTCTCCAGCTGCTTACAGCCAGAGAGGTTTGGCAGCAGAGCAGCCTTGGCAGGATTGTTGAGTTATCCTGGGCTGAAGGAAATTTTCAAGTCCTTATTGTCATCCATGAGGAACCTGAAGGTTAGACAGGGACTTCTGTGAGGTGGAAACAGGAGCATGTGTGGGGTGTGGTCCACACAGGTTTGAAGCCTCCTGGAATTTCTGCATGATTGAACTCACAGATATATTATTCATTTCTGTGAAAATGTATTTGGAAACATATTTATTAAACAAATATTTTCAGAACAGCCAAAGGCCATTCTCCTCGTTGCAATCAGAGGAGTTGTTTTATAATGCAAACTCAGTTATATTGCTCTTTCCCTAAAGCCTCAAAAGGGCTTATGTCGCTCTCAAAATAAGATTTAATTGTCTTGCCAAAACCTGTGAGGCCCAAAAAATTTGACCAGTGCCTGTGCCTGGCCGGGTGGCTTGTGTCATTCTGACCTCCATCACATCAGCTCTAAATGTTCTCTGAGCTACACACCCATCCATTCTACATCACAAGATGGAGCCTGCCCAGGACTTTTGTTTTGTCTTCTACTCCTCCTGTCTCGGTTTCCTTTCAATCTGGCTTCTCAGAGGGGACTGCTTTCGTCATGATGGCTCTATGTCATCCACCCTATTTGCTCTGCCAATTCTCTCTAGAACCCATCTGGTACTTGTCAATGGCATCCCACCCAGGGAATGCTCTTGATAAGATTGACTCAGAACAACACTGAGCAAGTGATGGGCCAGAGGGATGAGAAAATGACCAGATCCCACTAGGAAGCTGCTTCAGTCCAAGCTCTCAGATCCCAGGCAGGACAGTTTTCATAATCCTGGAAGGGAGATGAAAAGAAAGCAAACAAACTTTAGGATGTCACCATTCACCTATCCTAATTTCAACCTTCATAAACCCAAATCCCCTTTTATAACAGTCTTTTGAATTCTGATATGAAATTTATGGATGTTCAGCTTAGTTGTGACAAGTAGTTTCATAAATTCAGATATAATATAAAGTAGATAAAATCCATCTATGATAAAATCATATTATTGAATACTTCAGAATGATTATGCTAGAACACATGTCTATCCATAATAAATGTTTTTGAAGCTGAGAGGAGCAAGGCAATATCTGAGTAACAATCAACTTTTGCTCTTATTGCTGCTGCTTTGCAATCAAGTCTTAACACAGACACATACATTCTGTTTCCAATGACAGCCACAAGTACACATCAAACTGATATTTACGTGTCATTTGAGCAGGGTAAACACTAAAAATAACTGTTTCATTGGCTACATGTGTGTTGGTTTCCTGGGGCCATGCCAGACACCTGAGAAACAGTTTAACACTCACAGTTTTAAAGGATCTGGTCCATGGTTGCCTGGTGGCTTCATTCACTTTGAGTCCAAGGAGGGCCAGAAAAGCACAGTAGTGGTAATATGCAAAAAAAAAAAAAATAAGGCTGCTCATATGATAGTTGTCAAGAGAGTGAGGCGAGGTGGGGGAGAGATGGAGAGAGGAAGAGAGGGAAGGAGAGACAGACAGAGGCAGACAGAGACACAGAGGCGGCAGATGTCAAGAGTTGGCAAGACACAGAAAACAGATAGGCCTTCAAAGCCCCAGCTCCAATGAGTGTTCCCTCCAGTCAGGGCTCTACTCAGTCTCACCACCTTCCAACAATGACATTGAGAATTCGTCAACTAATAGATCCATAAAAATATATAGCTAAAACTAGACAGAGTAAGTACATTTGTGTTTTAAAGCCAGGTTTGGGATAAACTTTAATGTCTGTTGACAATGTACTAAGTGGCAATTTTTATGCCTTTACTATATTAACAGATTACTTTTGACAAACAAAGACGACAGTCATACATGCACACTGGTGTCTAAAGCAAAGGATTTTTAAAAGTTTAATGGAATACTGGCCAAATCTAAGTAGATTTGAACTTGTTCCAGTTAATGAGTAGTCATGTTTCTGTTTGTTTGCTTGCTTGCTTGTTTTTCTAAATCATAAACTCTTCTTTGCAGAAACCTAAAGCTCATTCTTTTGTACTTAATGGTCTGCCTAGCACAATGTATGGCAAGTAAGGCATTAGGAGTAACTGCTTAGAGTCCCCCAAATCAGCTGGTGGGTGCATGGGGTGACTGGGTCTGCAGGTCAGGGTAGGGCTGAGAATGTGCTGTCTGCAGAGATGCCCTTCTACTGCTGCAGCCACTGCCCCAAACACCACAGTTGAGATCACCAGCCTAGGTCATAATGAGTTTTTTCAGTGGGATACATATGGGTACAGGTCTGAGCCTACCCATGTTAATGGCTAAACTGCACTTGTAAGGGTCCCTCACATAAGTTTATAGAGTCTCAGGCTCTCCATATTTAGTTCATGCAGGAGAAAGAGGTGTTTGTTTCATCTACAAGAGAAAAATAAACCAGATCAGAGCTTGTGGAAATAGCATAAGGTGTTTACTCAAGAGACTTGGTATATATGTGTGCATGTGTGCACATGTGTAAGTGTGCATGAACATGCATAAGCCAGAAGTCAGTCTCTAGTGATTCATGCGATTCATCTAATCATATGCCCTGTATTTTGAGAAAGGTAACTCTTTGTCTTGGAGCTCATCTATTAGCCTAGGCTAGCCAGTGAACCCCAACGATCATCCTATCTCTCTGTCCTCAGCATTGGAAGTGCAAGTGTGTGCTGCTGTAAAATGCCCAGCGTTTTCTTTTACATGGGTGCTGGAGATTGAACATAGGCCCTTGTGTTTACAAACTCAGGAGTTTCCTGGCTCACCTATATCACAACCTTTATTTATCTATATTTACTTTGAGACAAGGTCTGGTTATGTAGCCCAGACTAGCCTGAAACTATGTAACCCAGGCTGGTCTTGAATTAGCTTCCTTTCTTGTCCTCTTATGTGCTTGGCATTGCAGGTGGGAGCTACCCAACCAGCTTACAGTATCTATGTTGTGGAACTCTCTCTACCAAGAAAGGTCCCAGGATGACTTAAAGATGATATTAATATGGAATGAGAGTGAGGAGGAATTCGAGGACACTTTCAACATAAGATTTAATGGTTTCTCTCTGGGTCTATGTGAATTAGAGAGGCCACTCAAGTACCCTTTGGAGTGGGTAATTAAAATATCGCTGAAACATCACTGTATTTCTGTAAAAACAACCCAATTTGCCCAAAGCACAAAGTTGCTGTGTAAGAAAAAAAACGTGATATACAAACAGGCTATTCAAGAAACACTGTTCAACACCTGGACAGAGCATCTTGGCGGCTTGATGAGTAGGCTGAGGATAAGGGTTAATGAAGGATTTTCTGTACAGCAGCAACAGTAACTTCATTTTATAGCATAGTTTTACACATCTATACTGTGGTGATGGTTCTATTTGACTGTCACAGCACATAAGGAACATATGAGACTGAATCCGGGAATCTGGTCGTTCCTTTCAGCTTTTGAAGGAGTCCTCTGGACTGCAGTCTCCTGTTCTTGGAAAAGAACTCCGTGATGATCTCTTCTCCTCCCCAGCCTACCAGGTTTCAAATAGTTTTCATGATTACTTTCCAACCTGTCCAGAACCTTCTTCAGGACCTTTCATGGCAACGGTCTCATCTCTAAGACAAGATCATGCTGGCCTTGTCCAGCATTTAGGTAAGGAATTTATACTTTCCGCTTAGCAGAAGACTCACTGATAGCAACCCCCAGGCTACCCTAAGCCTGCAGCAATCGTTGACAATGCTGCCATGCTCCCATGGAGCCTTGAGACACTTATCTAGGGATGCATAACCAGGAAACTTTACAGTTTTAAATAAATCACTTATTTAAAAAAAGAAATTGAAATCCAGAGAGATTCAGAATGCAAAGCAATGTCCCCTACACCTAACTAATATGTTGTGTCTCCCTTCTGTTGTGTTTTGTGTCTGTCTGACATTTCCATTTAGGTTGCATCAGGCTTAAAGGCCACAGCTCCTGGAGGCACCTCCATTAGAATATGTATGAGTGAGAGAGACTGTGTGGGTATGTATATAAGAAGGGGGTTGACTGGTCTAAAAAGAACAGAAACTCAAGCAACAATGAGCTTTTATTTGTACATTAAGCTGCCATTACTACAGGTCTCTCTAGAAAACACTCGCTATTCAGTAGGGATGTAGAGGTTGACTACTGACATCTCTCACAGCTAATATCACAGGGCTTTCTTTGATGCTGTGAGCAGGGATGCCCTATTCTAGGCCCTTGGGAGTACATGAATGTATACTAAACATAGAAAGTCCTGCTTGAGAAGAGAGTGGTCACTGTAGGCTAGGATATGCATGTTTTCTGGAATAAATGTACCTTACTTAAATATGCACTTGAAATTGCAAAGGGACATTTCCAGCATTAGGCACTCAAGCCAAGGAATAGAAAGAACAGCTGTATTGTGCTCGGGAATAAAATGAAATAGAAAGAAAATGTAGGCAGGGAGAGGGTTGCTTGATATGGGTAATATCTAAGCAGAACCAGTAAGCACAGTGCATCTTAGGTGAGAATCGCTATAAAGGTACAACAAAGCTCATTTCACCAACAATTTTCAGTGGGAGAGAAAGGGGCCAGCTGCGACAGCCCATGAGGCAGGAGCAGTGCATGCAGGCTGCATTCAAGTACAGACTGTGAGAAGGGAAAAGAGGTGAATATAATGCTATGTTTTTTTTCTGAAGATTACTCTAAGAAGACTCTTAAAAAAGTGTGCATGTGTGTGAAAATGCACTGGAGAAATTAAGTAAATATTAAGATTTTATTGCAAGACATAGTGTCCTTGGTCCATGTATTCAGTGGAAGCAGTAAGAGCATGAACAGGTGAATTATGGTTCATGGGGGATCTTAAAGTTTATGTAGTGTGTAAAGAAATAGTCCATGGATGTGTGCCATTAATATTTCAGATGGTAGCACTTAGGAAAAAAGTGTTTAAGGGGCTTCTGGTTGGATGAAAAGAAGAAAACCAAAGCTAAAGAAACAATGTCTCCTTATTAGCGATCACAAGTCCATTCAGTCTGGTAGTAACTCCCAAGTATGAGCCAAAACAATGGCCTCCTGGGATGGTTGGTGCATCCATTACTTCTCTTGTTCCTGTGTCAGGGTTGAAAATACCTGACAAGCAGCAAGTTAAAGGAGAGAAGTTTAGGTTTGGCTTACAGTTCCAAGATAAAGAGTCTACTGGGGCAGGGGTGGTATGGTAGCAGGATCCTAAGTAGGATGTTCACATTGTCCCCATCATCAAAAAGCAGGAGACTGACAGGAAGTAGGGCAGGACTATGAAGCCTCAAAGCCCAATGACAAACTTGTTACAATGAGGGGGCCACCTTCTGAAGGCTTCATGGTACTGAGACACAGATCCCTGGGGGATCAGTTCATGTTCATGTTCCAGCCAGACTCCTTGTTCCTGGGTCAGTGTTCTCTTTGCTCTTATAACTGGTTTATTGATCCAACTGTCACATCTTAGCTGATAAGAGATCCTTAAAGTGATATGCTGGCTAGTTTTATGTCAACTTGACATAAGCTATTGTCATCTGAAAGAGGGGAATTTCAATTGAGAAAATGCTTCCATAATAGCAGGCTGTAAGCAGATAAGCCTACAGGGCATTTTCTTAATTAAAGATTAAGGTGAAAAGCCCCGGCCCACTATGGGTGGCCCAAACCTTGGGCAGGTAGTCATTGGTTCTATAAGAAAGCAGACCATGCAAGCCAGTAAGCAGCACCCCCTCCATGGCCTTGACATCAGCCCCTACATCCAGGTTTCTTCACTGTTTGGGTTTCTGTCCTGACTCCCTTCAATGATGGACTACAGTGTGGAAGTGTAAGCCAAATACACCCTTTCCTCTCTCACTGGCTTTTGGTCATGGTGTTTATTCATAGTAATAATAACCCTAACTGTGACAGTTTACTTTATATACTTCTTCCTTAATTCACTTCTTTTTGCAGATAGAATGATCTATACCTGGGTTGGAGGTCTCTTCCCCATGTTTCTATGGCTCTCTGGCATACCTTCAGAGCCTGCTTGGGAGATGTCATTAATGGGCTACTGTGTTCATAAAATGTGGCTTCTGTGCTCTTCATACCTACCATCTGAGCTGTGTTTCCTGTTGCTGTGGGGCAATATGGTGACAAAAGCAACTTAAGGGACTGCTTACTTTATCATACAATTCCAGGGGACACAGTCCATCATGGTGGGGAAGATATGGTGAGAGGAGCAAGAAGCTGATTGGTCACATTGCATCCAGGCTCAGAAAGCCAAAGGTTAAACAAGATATAGCGACAGGGTATAAAGTCTCAAGGTCCTTCCCTCAGTGATTTATTTCCTATAATAGGGGTCAAAGGTTCTATAACCTTCCAAAACCACCCACTGGGGACACACATGAGCCTAGGTGGGCTATTGTACATGCAAACCCTTAACCCACTAAGTCAGGATTCCAAGTAAGTGGTAAGCCTGGGAGTTCATATTTTCAGTAAGCAATCTTGTGACTTCTTAAGTTTGAGCATCATTATTTTTTGATAGCATGGCCTGAGGCAGCTCTTAAAGTGAAGCAGGATTCCCTACATGTCTAGGTCCATGATCTTACTGAAGCTGGGGGCTGTGTTGATGCCCATGGCCTGTGTTACCCCCAAAGGCCAGGCAGATGTCATGGTTTGTGCTTCTGCCTGAAATCAAGTTGATGATGCCCATGCTCTGGGTTACTACTGAGGACCATCTTGGTACCTGTGGCTATGTTGTCCTGGAGGTCATGTTGATGTCCTTTGCCTGTGCTGCAGAAGGCTATGCTGATGTCCA
Organism: Mastomys coucha; assembly: GCF_008632895.1. Lineage (NCBI taxonomy): Eukaryota > Metazoa > Chordata > Mammalia > Rodentia > Muridae > Mastomys > Mastomys coucha. Next base: position 51,398,825 of record NW_022196911.1, on the reverse strand, counting down.
TGATTTGTTCTGCCACTGCAGACCATGCTGAGGTATATGGTATGTTGCTGACATTGGATACCAGGTGGATGTCTGTGGTCCATGCAGTCACAAGACATCATGTAGAAGTCCATGATCCATGTTCTGGCTTATTGTAAAAGGCAAGGAAGCTATTTTTTACAGTGATATCAATGACTGAAGACTCAGAGTAGTAAAAGAAGGACATAGTAGGCTTCTGTGACAACCTCTACCCACCCTTACACCCAGAAGTGACAGCCTAGACAGAAAGTCACTGCAGAGAACTCTCAAAAATGGTAATAAAGATAGAGAAGCAAGAGTGTGGGTAGGAAAGGACTCAGTTTTCTTTAAAGGTCTGGCCACTGGGAGTTTGATCATATGCTAATGAGTATATAGGTAACACAAATTAGGCTTTTTTTTAACTTCTTTTTTTGAGGGTAGGTCACAAGGTGAAGGGTAGACTTGGGAGGACTGGGAAGTGAGTGAGTGTGATTGGGATGCATGATGTGAAATTCTCAAATATTATTTTGGGAAAAGAAAGAATGAAAAGAGAAAGAAAGGAAGGAAAGAGGAAAGAAAAAGAAAGAAAGATATATAGGCCTTATGAATTCATAGCCAAGCTCATGACTCTGATCCCTAACAGAGCCACTTTTCCATATTTACTAACAATTTATAAATCTCACCTCATCTGTCAAACATACCTAGTACTATATTACAAGTAAAGCATTCATTGTTTCATTGTCAAAATCTACTATCACATTTAATGCTAATTAATATCCTAAAGGGAGTTTATACTTCTCTGGTATTCCAATATTAAATATTACTATTCTTAAGAAAACTCAAAATCTCTTTTTAAAAAGATTTATTTTATTTTTAATTATGTGCTGGGGGAGGGCACATTTAAGAGGGCTCAGGCGCCTTGCAGGGGCCAAAAGAGGGTTTCTGATACCCTAAAGCTAGAATCGAAGGCACTTGTGAGCCACCAGATTTAGGTATTAGAAACAAAATTCAGATCCTGTGCAAGAGCACTCCTTGTCTTTAACAGCTTAGCCATCTCTCCAGCCCCAAAAATGTCTTAAGAAAATTCTGTCCCAATCATGGCAGGACATCCAGGGAAGGAGACTGATTCCAAAGCCTGCATGTGTCCTCTCTGACATAGTTGTTTGGCATTTTGGTAATTATTTGACAACTTCTAGTTTCACTCTGTTGCTAGGAGAAAATATGGCAAAAAATAAACTTATTAGCTTATTAATAAGCTTACTAGGTTTATAATTACAGTCCATCATTGAGAGGAAGTCAAGGCAAGAACTCAGGCAGCTCATCACCATCCAAATAGTCAAGAAAACAATGAAACAAATACACACAGCCCTACCTTTATCCTCTTACACTATGCAAGATCCTCATCCCAGGGTATGGAGCTATCCGTGGTAGGCTTAGCCTTTCTACAGTTAACAATCAAGACTATCCCCAACAGACATGTCCAATGCCAATTTGATCTAGATAATTTTTCATTACTATTCTCTTCCCTGATGATTTTAGGTTGTGTCAAGGTGACTGTTAAGCTAACCAGCACATGTTATTTTGAATAACCAAGACAGAAAAAAAAAACTTAAAAGATTAATGTGAGGCTAAGTATTATTGTTAAAAAAAAATATGCTATACATGTCAACATGTTTGTGATAGGTAACATCTTTTGCTCCATTTTAATCTAAACTAATGATGATAGCTTGAATTGAGTGGGAAGAGGATTTCAATGAAGATTTATTTTCTCTCTAATTACTGCAAGTGAATATATGTGCATGGATGTAAAATGAAACCTCCAGATTTTTTACACACCAAGAAAGACACTTAAGCCAATGGAAGCTTCAAGAGAGCCAATCAACTCACAGAACACAAATTGATGTCAGGAAGGAAGCAGAAGTGAATTTCCCATTCTGAAAAAGAAGAGACACTTGGCAAGAGTGTTAATTATGTGTCTATCACACAGCTCTCTCTGCCATAATTATTTCCTTAAACGTCCATCCTCTACATCTGCCTGCTTCCACTCTGCACAGATCAGCACGAACAAGCTTGTCTTTAAAATCCCCAATGGTTCCTTCATCTCCATGTTTAAGCTTTGCAGTGTTGGACCAAAGACTTTCCAAGATCTCCTCCCCTCCTTGTTTTCATTCTCTCGGCTGTCTCTGAACTCTCCCGACAATAAATAAATAAATAAATAAATAAATAAATAAATAATAAATAAATAAATAAATAAATAAATAAATAAATAAAGCACAATGCTTTATGACCTTCCAGACACTCCTGTGTGCTTTCATCTTCACCTCTCCCTCCATTGCTGTCCTATAACTTCCTCATTACACACAAATGCAAAGTCTACTTAGCAGTCGTGGCCAAATTAATATATTACTGTTCTAAATGGATCTTAAAATCCCACCTTAGGAATTTAAGAGATGGGTCAGCTGTTAAGAGAACTTGCTGTTCTTCCAAAGGACTGAGTTCAATTCCCAGTACCCACAAGGTGGCTGAGAATCCTCTATCATTCCAGTTCCAGGGAATCTAATGTCCTCTTCGCCCTTTGTGGACAGGGCACACATAAATAATGCATATAAATACATGCAGGCAAAATGCTATATACATATAAAATATATAAATCTACAAAAATAATCACAATTTAACCTTGGTTAGTTTACATAGCAATAGAACCGTGTCTTCTGAAACAGCATTAACTTAAGATTCACCTAGATCCAGGTACCCAAATGACATTAGGAATCTGTATATAATTTTATTAATTTATTTAATTTCACATGTTTTTGGTATATATGTATCTGCACTATATGCACATACATATGCTTCTGTTCTTTCCTGTCCACTCATAGAGACCAATGCATTTGTGGTATGTATGTGTCTGCAATAGATGCTCATACATGTGTTTATGTTCATTCCTGTGCATTTACAGAGACCAGAGAGTCACATCAGGTGTTCTCTTTAATCACATGCTCTTATGCCTTAGACACCCTCTCATGTAATGAACTTGGAGATGGGCTGGAAGCCAGCAAGCCCCAGCAATCCTCCTGTCTTCACCTTTCATGATGTTGGAGTTACAGGCATGCACATGCCTGGCTTTTGACATGAATGCTAGGCTTTAAACTCACGTCCTTATGCCTGTATGGTTGCCCGGCCCCAGAAATCTGTATTTTTCCATCTCTTTGATTCTTCTATACTGAGTTATTCTGAGTCACTTTCCCCTTTTGAGACATCTGGCTGTTGAGAGCTCTCATGATGACCCCCCGGGTCATGGGCCCATCTGGAAGATAATTTCCATAGTTGAACAGTATTCTACCCTAACCAGCTGAGCAAAGTCTAATGTTGGGAATAGGGTCAATTCCACTCCTACTATACAGAGAGAAAGAGACAGTGGCTGCAGAAGAAAAAGCAGCTCTTCCCGACATAAGAAGGGAATACATGCTTGAGTAGCACATACCTGAGCACATACGATCTTTTCTTCTAGCTGGAAGTAATATCCTATTAAAATCCCCATGACTGCTGGGCAGTGGTGGCACACGCCTTTAATCCCAGCACTTGGGAGGCAGAGGCAGGCAGATTTCTGAGTTCAAGGCCATCCTGGTCTTCAGAGTAAGTTCCAGGACAGCCAGGGTTATACAGAGAAACCCTGTCTCAAAAAAACAAACAAAGCAAACAAACAAAAAGAAAGAAAGAAAGAAAAACCACCATGAATTGTGCCAAGTGCCTGTCTCTCACTCACAGCCATCTCCACATGCATTTCATTTTCCCTGAGCCCTTTGAGATCCTAGAGAGGAACAAAGCTCTCTTCTTTCTCTTTCCAACAGCCTGGCAGGATGTGTTAATCTGTTTTGTTTATATTCTTCTCAATGTGGAAATAAAAATTGCATTTAACTTCCTTGAATCTCCTTCAAACAGACAGAATAATAAGCCATATATAAGTTCTTTTCTCATATTGAAGCTTTTTGATTCTGCTATATAATCAAAGAGTCATTGAGTGGATGAATGGGTATACATATGAGAATATCAATTATCAACACTCAAATCCATCACTGGAAGGTTCCCTTTAAGTGCCGTCTGCTGGAGGATGGCTCCCCATGCTAGGCTTGGACAGTTGGAGTGCCTATATGCCCAGTTGTTTTCCAGTGCAACTTCCATGTGGGAGGGATCAAAGACCCAGCGTGCTATGGAGAGAAAGGAATCAGAGGTTGCTTTATTCTCTCATGTGAGAGGACAGGCTTAAGACAGTGGGGCGAGTAGACTCAGAGAAAGTGAGTAAGAAATAAAGATGATAGCTGTAAATAGCTTGAAAAGAATAAATCATGCCATAACTGCTAAAACGCTGGGTCACCTTGGTGGGTTATACTGAATAATTATACATGTTTCCTTATTCTACTTTGCAATGCTCCTGCAAACTCCATTTGTTCTTCCTCTTCTATAAAGGAGGAATGATCCCAGGCTCAGAGAGAAATTAAAGGATTTCCAGGGGTGACTCAGTAACTGGGAAGATCTCCGGATCCCACAAGTTTTTTTTCTGAATTCAAAGCTCAAACCAACAAGTCACTGCAATCGGAGGTACCTTATATCAGTGTGTTTAGTTTGTCCTGTAAATTTCTGCTTCCACATGTTGTGGTAAATCTCCAAGACAAATATGCCCCAGCAATGAAAACACAACTACTATGAATAAAAGCTCTGCGCCTAGATTGGGCAGATCTACCACTACACTACCATCCTCCCCATCTATGCGACCCCTTACAACTGGTGATTTCTTCAGACCACATGCTTCTGCTCTACTTTCCTTCCACCTCCT
>NW_022196911.1:51378365-51393987 GCF_008632895.1 Mastomys coucha | reverse complement strand
CACCTTCCCTTCCACTGCCCAATCCCCTACCCTAGCCTTTATTTTACAAATTAAGGTGGGAAGAAGGTTTACAGGAAATCACCTAAGTGCAGACTCATTCCTTGTTTGCAACTTCTCACTGGAGAAGAGAATTAGCATCAAATTACAAATAGTCCCAGAGCTATTCTTCCTTTGTGAGTAAGGCAGAAAAAGAGTTCCTGCTGGACACTTAAGCATTTTGTAGAGTTGAAGGATCAGACTGCTCTGATTAGATCATGGGATTTGTCAAGGGGTGGGGGTACACAGTGACCAAGCTGACCCATGAACATGTCTCTGCATGAAATAGAACCCTAGTGTCTTATAACTATGAGGTTTTGTTTGCAGTGACTTGGAACAGAAAATTATTAATGTTTGAAGCAACTCAGGTGCAACCTGACCCTAACATCTTCTGCAAAGAGAGCGGTCTGCCCAGAGAGGTTCAGGCATGCTTTTGATCTGTGTGCTGTGGAGGGAATGGAATTTATTTGAGAATTGGAAATCTGTACTTGCAATGGCTCCTTCACAGACCAGGGCATGACCCTATCATAATAACTGAAACTGTCCAGCCCAATGATCAGCTTCTTTAGCTAAATATATTCTCTAAAAAGATGATCTCTATATGTCACAGTATGGGATAAAAATCTTATGAAGCATGGCATGAACAGCCAAGGACCAGGCTAACAACAGCTGAGTTCTGTGTGCTGTGTTCTCTGGGGCCCTCGGGACTGTCTCTCTTTCCAGGGAATGCCCAACTTTTCCTACCTTGACTTATGACTATATTCTAAATGAAGAGAGATGGCTCCATGAGGATCACTTTTCTATTTTATCGACACATATTTATGTTTGCTTAAGTACAGCCAATCCTTCCTTTATTATAATGCAGTAATTACTTATTCAAGATTACAGGAGCCCATTTTCAGAAATATAGACACTGTATTTTGAGCATATTCCCTCCATAGTCCTCTAGCCTCTCCTTGTCTACTAATTCATCAAGAAGATTCCACTTCCTTTTCCATATTGATGCTGAGTTTGAGTATAATAGAACTTTTCATGACCCAGTTGTGTGTGACTCAAGGAACTAGGGTGATGGACCTTCACAGGCACCAGACATCAACTGGGGATTGTAGTTTGCTGTCTTATGCCAGAGTAAGTTAAAGATGCAGACTCTCCTTGAAGTATGCAAAATAGAGGCAAGATTTATTACACACCAAGAGAGGGAGACGGGACTGCAAGAGAGGAAAAGGGCATTTAATTTCCTTTTAGAGGGTTTTCTAGGGCCATACCAAAACTGGACAAAGCTGAAACTGTGGCTGTGAACTTGGCTGGAGGCTACATACTCCATGTGGTGCACTGCCTAGTTCAGGAGATAATCATCACACACTTTTTTTGTTGTTGTTGTCATCACACACTTTTGTTTTGTTTTTTGTTTTGTTTTTTTACACGTTACCTCTGTATGTCCATCTCTACTTTAGACTTCTCAGCTGCTCTCCTTGCCTGCCTTCTCTTTTTAGTCCTGGCCAGCAATGCCACTGTCGCCTTGCTGATAACTTGTATATTTACCATGGCAGAGGGTTGACTCTGTGCCAGCCACCGAGATATGCTTCTTGGTCACATCATACTTTGAAACTGTCCCGCAGTTTCATGAACCGGGTTCTGCCTCGACCGAAGGGAGAAAGGAGACCTGAAACACAGAGTTCGAGAACAAAAGGACATGAAGCCAAGTTGAGGGTTTCCAATCAAGGCTCGTCTTTACTTTGAGGGTTCAGCATTTATATACAAGAGAGCAAACTGAATCTCTAGGTTACAATGACATTTGAATAACATAAGGAATTCCGGAGGAGTCAGGAAGAGTCCGAACAAAGTCAAGGAGGAAGTCCAAGGGAAGCTGGCTGCTGGGCTGAAGGTGGAGACTCAGGGTGTCCCGCAGGTCTTGACTCAGGGGAGTGGCCGGAGGTGCAGTCCACAGTGGGGGAGGTGGTCAACAACAGATGTCCTCAGGCTGTATACGTGCCAGCCAGCAGCAGGCGTAGTTTCCATGAGCCTTTGTTTCAGGCACAGCAGGCATGAGTTGAGTCTGCAGTGGCAAGCTCTGATGTCTTGCAGCTGAGGGACCCAACAATACTTAGCTTCTTGCATGTGAGTGGTCTGTGTGTTCTGCTAGTGGTAACCCTCTTACGACTTGGTCTATTACAATAAGCTGTGTTGGAAACACACATATATGAAAAGCTAGAATGGCTGGCCAGTTGGCAATGCGCTGATCTATGCCTCACCTCTACTGGAAGTAAACGATGGTAGTCACCCTTCAGGCATTGTTTCTAAAATCTGTTCATTCTTTTTAAAGGATCCCATCATGCTCGTGGATCTTGGAGGCAGGTCTTGCAACATGCTGCCTTTGTGCACAATGAACATCTGGCCTCTGATGCATCGACCCCTTCTTCTTCTATCAACTCCGCAGAGACCATGAAGTGACATTTTTGTTTCTCCAAATGAGAGAAAGTGGAGAGTGGAGGGAAACCCTTGACTTTTCTCTTCTTAGAGTTCCAAAGAGAGTTGTGGGAAACACAAACATAAGAGACTAAAACATCTCATTATGCTGATTCCCAAAGGATGGACAGATCCATCCATGCTGGATCTTATTAAAGATGACAGGAATCTATGTGAGGGTGTATCTACTGTATGACAGAGCCTTCCTCCACAGCAGGCTCAGCCACGTTAGCTGTCAATTCATTAGCCAGAAACTGGACAGTCTTTGTGAAGTGGTTCTTAATTCATTAGGGCTAAGTGGGGAGATTGATTTACAAGGATTAATTACCTGCCACTCTTATCAATTCTGCCAGGAGACCTCCCACTGAGGACATCTCAGTTCTTTAGATCCTGTGGTCAGTTCCGTTAATGAACATTGAGCTTGGTGACCTTACAGCCTTGATTTAAAGATGACGTTATTTTAGCAACAACCTTTTGAGAAAAAATTCTTCTTTAAAAGGAGGTAATATAAAAAGATGTCACCTATATGATGCATACAATATACATTAGAAAATAATATATGCACTATATAATGATACCATGCTAAAGTTTCTACATTAGCATACTTCAAAAGATAATATATTGTACCATTTACCACACAGTAATATACAATCCTAGTTCAAAATAACAAACTACATACATAAAATGCACATATAAATGTGATAGTTAACACGGATTGCCATGTTGACCAATTGCAGTGTCACCTAGGAGACAGGGTCCTACACACACTTGGGAGGGAGTATCTTGATTAGTTTAACTGAGGTGGGTAGACTCACCCTAAGTGTGGGTAATGGCATCCCCAGACCTAGCAGGTCATCTTCTCTTCCTGAAAACCTGATTCTGACTGGCAGCATCCATCCATTCCTGGGGTATAAACACTCTACCACACTCAGTCTCAGGTGTCTACAGGGAGACGCCCACCACTGGTACTCTGATGCGAGCTCCAAATCAGTCTCTTCAGACCCAACTTGTTAGACTATTTTAAAAGAATGAGTTTCTATTTTTTATTTCATCATCTTTTTTATATCTTCTTTGTTTGCTCTTCTATCAGTTTCAGCTGTCTCTGATATAATCTAACCTTGATTCCATGTTCATTATTGGTTTTGTTACACTTTTAATTTTGAAAATTTTATTATTTTATATTTTTATTTACTCACTTTACATCCTGCTCACTTCCCCCCTCCCCCTCCCCTTCTCCTCTAAGCAGATGCCTTCCCCTCATGTGTCCCCCCCAACCCTGACACATCAAGTCTCTGCAGAGCTAGGAGCATACTCTCCCCCTGAGGCCACACTAGGCAGCCCAGCTAGAAGAACATATTCCACAGACAGGCAACAGTTTTGGGATAGCCCCCACTCCATTTGTTTGGGGCCCACATGAAGAACAAACTGAATATCTGCTACATATGTTTGAGGAGGCCTAGGTCCAGCCTGTGTATGCTCCTCAGTTGGTTCAGAGTCTATGGTTCAGACTCTGAGAGCCCCAAGGGTCCAGGTTAGACTCTGCTGGTCTTCCTGTGGAGTTCCTATGTCCTTCCAGCCCACAGTCCTTCCCCCTATTCTTCCATGAGAGGTCACAAGCTCCATATGCTTTTTGGCTGTGGGTGTCTGCATCTGTCTGAGTCAGCTGCTGGGTGGAGCCTCCCAGAGGGTAGCCATGCTTTAAATGTTTAACATTTAATTTACATTGAGTTTTAGTAACAAATTAAATGGCACTTATGTACTTGTTGGTGTTGTTCTAGCCACATGCCACAGAATATCACCTGATGCTCTCAGTTACAAAGATGTCATGATTCTATGTTTCACTTCAGGTACTTAAACATAAATGTTTGCTTTTTTATAGCTTTTAAATTATATTTTAATTTTTAATTTCCAAATTAAAATATAATTACATTATCCCCCCTTTTCTTTCACCCCTCCAACTCATCCATGTACCCACATTGTTCCAGGTCCAACTCATGTCCCTCCTGTTCTCCTTTTCTCCAATTGTTATTGTTACACATGTGCAGATGTGTGTGTGTGTATGTGCACGCACGCGTGCACATGCATGCATAAGTGTATAAAGACAACCTCTTGAATTTATTTAGTGTTGCTTATGTGTCTATGATTTCAGGGTAACCATTAGAGGATTCACCCCTGAGCACTAATTCTCTCTCTCTCTCTCTCTCTCTCTCTCTCTCTCTCTCTCTCTCTCTCTCTCTCTACATTAGTGGCATGTAGTTCTTTGTCTAAGATGGGACCTCATGAGATTTCCCCTTCCATATTAGCAAGTCTACTGGAAGTGTCTTTGTTCAGGTCTTATTTAGGCAGCCATATTGTTGAAGTATCATAATTGGAGCTTCCCTGTCATTTCTGGGAGACAAAATTTCAGACCAAATATTATCATTCCTCTGGCTCTATGGTATTTCTACCCTTCTTTGGCAATGTTCCCTGAGCCTTGGGTGCAGGAATTCTGTGTATATGTATCAATTTTGGTTGTCTGCCCCCCATAATTACTAGTTTTCTACCACTTGTATTTTTTTGTAATGGTCTCCCGTCTGTTGCAAAAAGGAGTTCCTTCGATGAGGGGTGAAAGCTACCCTTATCTGTGGGAATAAGAACATGGTCCCAATAGACTATGTTAGGGATTATACTAATTCAGGGAAATAGCATTAAGAGATACTCCTCTAGGGTACATGGCCTTACCAGTCATTGGTGCTTGGCTAGGTTTTCAGTACTAGTGCACAGTATTACTCCTGTTGTGTAGGCCTTGAGTCCAACCATGATAACTGTTGGTTACCCCCATGATACAAATGCCATTATTACACCACTAGGGATATCATGCTGTGCTGGTCATTGTTGTGTGTCATAATCATCACAGCTGAATAGAACTGTTAATTGCTTTCATCCCTTAGGAAGCTTACATAAAACCTTCTGGAGCTATGAAAACTAGTCGTTAGAGGGGAAGGTCAGATTCAGCTAGGATTCTCAGAGTCTTGTGTTTGAAATGTGTGGTAGGTACCCTTATCAAAGCAGACTGCTGAATCCCAAAGACCCATCTTTTCTTCTTCCATTCTGTTGGGATTACAAGCACAGGCTATGCCATTTTTTTACATGAGCTCTGTGGATCTAATTTGGTTCCTTGAACTGACTGATCATATAGACTATCTCCTCGGCCCCCATAAGTTAAAGTCTAATGCCAAATCTCCACTGGAGACAATAAAAAGAATTTAAAAATGTTAAATTGTATTATGACTACCATAGTGAGCAAGCCAGGAATACAGATAAAGAGATGTCTGTGAGTAGCTCCCATTTCTCCCTGCTCAGGAAACTTTCAGAGTTTAAACTCATTTCAGCAAGAAGAATGTCATTAAACAGAACAGTAAACAAAATTTTGCCATCCTTAGACAGTGTCTCACAGCATCCTATTTAGACAGTCATATCGAATCACTGACATAATGCTGCTATTGTTTGAGATTCTTACACTGTTTTTGCAGAGATAACTCAGTCAGTAAAATGCCAGCTATGCAACCATGAAGACTTAAGTTTGGATTGCCAGCACCCACATGAAAATGCCAGGTGTGGTGCTGCACACCTGGAATCTTAGCTGCGGTGGGGGTGGGAGGTAGAGACAGAAGGATCCCTGGTCCTGAAGAGCCAGCAAGTATGGCTGAATCAGTGATATCCAAGTTCAATGAGAGACCCTGCCTCAAAATATAAGGTGAAGAATGACTGAAGGAAGACACACATGCGCATAAAATGGTTCTTTCTTGGAACTTGGCTATTTTACTTGTCTGATTCATCTGTCTCATTCTTGGTATGATATTTAGCTTTGTTAATTTCTTTGTGTGCCTGTTGGTGTTTCCATTCTGTGCTTTAGTGACCCGATGCATGCATGATCCAACCTTCATCAGCTTCATGGCTTGGGGTGAATTATCTTTTTAGTGAGAACGTACCATTCCTTTTTATGTCTGCTAATGAGATTTGCTTTCTAATTCAATTCATTTCCATTTTAAATTTAAAGATGCTTATTTGCATCTCAACTTAATTTCAGGAGTGTTTTAATAACATTTTTTAATATGTAGGTCAGAACTTTTGCTGGTTTCATCCACCTTGCTGATGTATTTTAATCTGTCCAATTTTGTTATATTCACTGTGGTTATGATGTGTTTGGATTACTTCTATCCTTCAGCTGTGCTTTTCTCTCCCTGTTTTCCCCTTTCTTCTCTGTACTGTGAATCCCATCACTTTTATGTATATCCAGACCAAAAAGTAATTTCTGGCATGTTTTATCATCTCCTGTCTCTTCTATTGTTCCTATCAACTAAGACAGTGATAATAATCAACACTGCCTTCCCAAATAGCAAGGTGAGTCCTACAATGAACATGATCTAACTAAACATTTAGTTTTCAATTTTTTTCATGTCTTATTTGATCAGATAGTTTCTAGCCTTGGAAAATTTACCAGATCACTTAGAGTTGTATAGCATTTTCCTCCAAAATTAAAACCTTCCATCTTGGTGGGAAGCATGTTAAGACACAGAATGTTAAAAGGAAGGTAAAACAACAGATAGTCTAAGCAGAGATTGGACATTCTATTCTGCAGGGAAGTTCCTTAAGGTCAAGAAAGACATAATCCCTGAAACGTTCCAGATTCACTGGGCCCCTTCCTCTCCAAGTTTTATAGTCATTAAGGACAAAGAGTGGAGCAGAGACTGAAGGAAAGGCCCTCCAGAGACTGTCCAACCTGGGGATCCATCCCACATGCAGACACCAAACCCAGACACTATTGTGGATGCCAAGAAGTGCTTGCTGACAGGAGCCTGATATAGTTGTCTCCTTAGAGTCTCTGCTAGTGCCTGACAAATACAGATGCAGATAGTTGAGGCCAACTATTAGACTGAGCACAGAGACCCTAATGGAGGAGTTAGGGGAAGGACTGAAAGAGTTGAAGGGGCCTTATCTGGCATCAATAGGAGGGGAGGCCCTTGGTCCTGTGATGGCTCGATGCCCCAGTGTAGAGGAATGCTAGAGTGGTAAGGCAGGAGTGGGTAGGTGGGTGAAGAAGCACCCTCATAGAGGCAAAGGGGAAGAGGGATCAGATAGGAGGCTTGCAGAGGGGAAATTGGGAAAGGGGGTCGTATTTGAAATATAAATAAATAAAATATCTAATTTAAAAAAAAAGAATTGTCTAGTGATCTTCTTGGACAAGCAAAGCTTCCTAGAAGATGCAAAGGTCAGCTTATCCAATTAGAAGAGGATCAAGGCAACAAAGCCACCAGAATAGGAGACTTACCAACCTGCTGAGTTGCCTATAGCTATGCAGTGTGCTCCATGTTTCACACTTCTGTGAGTTATCATCAGTGCTGGGATAGGTTTAGGTGATGCAGTTGTCTTTGAGTAATTTCTGGGCCTCTAAGTAACTCTGCACCCATACTCCTGTAAGTAATCCCAGTAAAACTCAATGGTTCACCAAGCTGGACCTTGGTGGGGACCCATGCTTCAATCTGATGTCAGTTTCCTATCTGTGGTGAATAGATAATTTGTTCACATGGGAAGAGTGTCACATTAACACTCACCTTTCCTCTGACCACAATCTTTGCCTCCTCTATGATGTCATGGCCTTGTCTTAAACAAGAAGAGCTTTGAAACATTTCTTAGCTCTTGCCTGAGTCTTTCTTGATGCTTCAAGCCCTTGGCGCTGACAGTGGTTTACAGCTTCTCCCCCTTGTTGCAGAATGCTGAAGCATTTCTTTCAGGAACAAAGGGGCCTTATCCCACACTTGCATTTCAGGCTGGCAAACCTCCCTCTTTCTGGCAGAGAGACACTTAGTGCCAGTTTACATTAGGACCTGACTCTGGCCATCATCCACAGCAGGCTCAGAGTGGTCATGGCTCTGGTATTTCTCTTGACTTCTGTTCCTAACCTGTTTCTGTTTATTAGATTTTGGAATACCACTCTACCCTCTCTCTGCTCCTTGAGTCAATGGCATGTGTCAGTGTTATGTGTTTGGAAAGAAATGGAAAGAAGAGTCAGTCACGTAATGAGAGGCACATTATGTCTTTCCTTCAAACTAAATGGTAGATTTTAAAACAGTAAGATTTATTTTCTAAGTTTGAATTTTGCTTCTAGTCATAATATCTTTTATAATTTTGTAAGTTTTTTATTATTCTGTATTAGTTATAATTACAGTTTTCATTATACTTTCATATAGAACATATATAACTTTCTCTTGACTCTTCCCACTCCTGCTGACCTCCTCACTCTTCTTCACTAGTCCAACCCTACACTCATGTTTTTCTAAATTGTCATGTTTTAGGGGAGCCAATAAGATCCATTAGGGATTTTTAGGTATATGTAGTCAAGATATCATTGCTGAAGAAAATGGTGGTCTCAACCCTAGTGGCCATTAACTACCTATAAATCATCATGGAAGGAAGAGAGTTTTCATTTAAAATACATTTGGGGGTGTAGAAATGTCTTTGTTGGGTGAGGTGCTTGCTGGACAAGCATGGATACCTTAGTTTGGATCCCGAGCAACCACAAAAAGATTGTGACTGGTGTTGTGTGTCTCAAACCCCAGTGTCAGGGAGGTAAAGACAGGCAGATACTTAGAGTTCATTGGCCAGACAGGCCAGCCAATCAGTGAGCTCCAAGTTCAATTAGAGACTAAGGTGGAGAATAATAGAGGAAGATAACAAATGTTGACCTCTGGACTCCACACATGTGCACATGTATGCACATGCACACACACACACAACTGTATGCATAAAGAGACACATAAGGAGATACATTCAAAAACAATTAAATATTTTAACATTTGACATATGGCAGTATAGATTAAGGACATTTGTATTATGTTTCCTATACTGATTGTTCTATTAACTCTGCCATATCAATGTATTTTATGCTATACACAATATGCAAGATGTTTTTGTGTCTCCTACCACCTGACTTATTGTTCCCATGCCACATTCAACCTCCAAGCCCAGCCCAACCCCACAATCCTGTACTAAGGTCTAGCCTGGTGAGTCTGACTAATCCTATGCTCCATTCATACTTCTAGTTCTCAGACTTACACCCAGTTCCACATTTAGTGTCAGTACTAGTCTAGTCATATGTGTTCATACTGCCTATATTCAGGCTTTGGCCATGATACACATTCTGTGCACACAGCCTTTCTTCTACCTGACTTCATTCTATCCACACCATATTCAACTTTCAGGCCCTAACCCTGGACCACACCACCCATGCTTTGTCTCAGTCTCCTGTGTCAACATTAGATACAGAATTGACAAAAGCAGTCCACATGCTCAGGTCTCATCACAAAAATACAAAGAGTGTGACAGAGTAAGGCAGTACCCTAAGCCACCCACCCCATGTGCGCCCAAACCAACCATTCCTATATACATGTTTTCCAGTGAGAATTGTCTTGATGAACCATACGACACAGAATTTTATAGCATAATAATAAACTACAAAGAATTCAAGGACTCTAAAGAAAATACAAATAGCTTAAAAACATAAAGAAAATAAATGACTGAACAATGCCCAAGAAAACACAACTATAAGGCTGATGGAAATAATGAAGAAAGTCTAGGATTTAAAAACCAAATTCAATAAAGAGACAGAATTATTGAGAAGAACACAAGCTGAACTGAAGAAAAGACTGAAAACATCAGTAACCTAGCCTCAAGAGAAAAGTCAGGGGAAAGCCTTATAAAGAATTAAGTTATAAAGAATGCATCAAGTAGAAGACAGATTGTGAAGACTTTAAGAAAAAGCAGAAGACTTAAACCACAGAAGCAGAGAATACGGAAATTGTTTTAAAAATAATAGAAAAAAATGCATAGAAACTGTGGGACACCATGAAAAGGACAAACATCAAATTATAGATATACATGAGGAAGACAAATTAATGCTATAGCGTGGATCTTCAACAAAATCCTAGGAGAAAATCTCAAGACTCACTCATACAGACACAAGCAGTACACAGCATATCAAGTAGACAACACCACACACACATACACACCCACACACACACATATCTCCACAGGAGGCAAAGCAACTCTCATGTTATATCATGGTTAAAACCCTAAAAACAGAAGAAAGAAAGAGTACTGACGCTGACACCCGCAAGAGAAAAACACAAGTCACATATAGAAGGCAACCCATCAGAACAATAGTTAATTTCTCAGCGGAAACTTTGAATGCCAGAAGATCCTAGAACAATGCGTTTCAATGAATTCCAGCCTATACTAATATACGCATCAAAACTGTCTGACACAGGTGAAGGGGAAATAAAAACTTTGCACTGTCCAAACAGGCTAAAAGAATTCATAACCAGCAGACTAACCATAAAAGAGTATGAGATGCAATACTTTGGACTAAAGAGAGGAATAAGAATATCTAAGAGGCTGTGATGATGTTATAATTGCTGAAAATAAAGTATGACCAAGAATACAAACACCAGACAGAGCTGTCAACTATCCCTACTCCTTTTTAGTATAGTACCTGGAGTACTAGCTGGAGCAATAAGGTAAAAGAAGAAAATTAAAGTAATACAGACTATTTTTCTGAGTTGAGTTATCTCTAGTTGCAGATGATATAATATATATATGTATATATATCAATATATATCTATATATCTCTATATATCTATATATCTATCTATATCTATATCTATATATATATGTATATATAGATATATATTGAAGGAAAACCTGAATGTGAAGGAGGCACATGAAAGAGTTTGGAACCAGTAAAAGGAAGAGGAGAGATGACATAATTAGATTTCAAAATTTTGAATGTTTAACTTTACATGCAAACTTGTTGACACATCACTTATTCTCATCAATACCCTACAAGAATAACTGGTATGGACAAAGAAAGGGGCATAGATCTTTGTACAGCTGTCTTCAGTTCCAGTAATGCTGCAATGCGAATGTTGTTATTGGCACACTGTGACTTGCAGAGTCACAGTGTTTACCAGTTTCCTATTGGATTCTTTGCCCTTCTTCATTCATGTAGAACTTGTAGGTGTTCTTTATGCACACACAGCACATTCCCTCCCAAAGGACTGGTCTCACCTGAGCTGTGTCTTTTGTGTTGTGCCTGCATTTTTCAATTGGATGTACTCTCTTATTGGTGGAACTTTAAGTGGCCAGATATCTTTTCCAGAAGAAATTTCTGATATATAAAAACATTGAAAGTTTAATCATTGTGGTTTTAATTCTGATAATTTTACACAAATTATTTATGTGGTGTCTGCTCTCTGGCAGGCAGAGTGCCTTCAATATTTTATTTGAATGTAATTACAAAGCAACCACATGTGACATGGTATTCCTTAGTGATGGAAGGCACATATGTTAAGGAAGTTGATTGAGTTATGTTGTTCTTCACTCCTTCTGGCCTGTAAATTTCAGTCCAAGACTAAGGATCCATGAATCCACAGTGGGGAGAGTGGAGGCCCAAGGGTGAGGAATTTGAGCCAGGAACTGTGGTACCTGATAGATCATTCAAGTCTCAGGTGCTTAAAAGAACTTTCTGCTCATCTTTGTGTTCAGTGAACATGAGGGTGCTACACGCATACACAGACACACACACAGACACACACACAGACACAGACACAAACACACACACACACACACACACACACACACACCAGCACAAACAACGGAGCTTCTTCACGAGGTCTCCTTGCCAAAGAGCTAAACTATTTCTGGAACCCTGCACAAACAGCTTGAGTAAAGACATCCCAGCTCTGAGGGCTCATGTGTTCTCATTTCAGAACTGATTGCAAAGTTGAACTCATCAAAAGGGATCAATACTGGCAAAGAAGCAGGTGTATTGGGCTGATGTAATAGAATAGATAAAAGGAGATGAACCCATATATCCATGGTCAACTGAACTTTGACAAAGGAATCAATACCATTCAACTGAGGGGAACTATGATCTTTCAGCATATAACACTGAGAAGTTGTATCTATCCAGAAGAGAATGTGTCAGAATATCTGCTTCATATCCAATGTGTCAGAATAGCTCAAAAATCTTTACTACAAAAAATGGAACTTATATGTCCACATAGGTATAAATTTTTATGACTGGATTAGGCACAGGTTTATTTAGTATAACAGGAACAGTAAAAATAATCACAGAAATACAGGTACTTTAAACTTAATTAAAATACTGACTGACCTTGGGCTGGAGAAATGGCTGAGTGGTTAGGAGCATATGCTGCTCTTGCACATACACTAACACATATACAACTAAATAAAAAAAAATCTTTAAAATCATCAAACTTTTAAAAATCAAAGGATGCTATTAAGAAAGTGAAAAGACAGTCTACAGAATGGCAGAAAATACTTGCAGATGATGCATTTGATTGAAGATTTGGCAGTACAGTCCCAAATCAAGAAACTAGGTGGAGGAGGAGATCAGGAAGGGAGTGGGAGGTTCAGGTCATATGGCCATAAGAGTAAATGGAAATCTGCAACTGACTGGGTTGGAGTTAGTGGGCATGTCCAGGAAGAGACAGAGACATGAGATAGAGGAGGTACCCAAGAACCAATGGGGGTGCTCTTAGCTGTGGCTCACAGCATTAGGGATATTGAGCCTGAGGAGGGAGGCTGCCTCCTGTGACCAGGCAAGAACCCTGATGGAGTGATAGGGACACCAACACACCTACAAAACTTTAAACCCCCAACTTATCCTGTCTACAATAAATACAGGGATTTGGGATGGAGCAGAGTCTGAAGGAAGGGCCAGTTAACTTGAGTCCCTCCCATTGGGCAAGCACCAATCCCTGTCATTATTAATGGTACTCTGTTATGCCTGTAAACAGAAGTCTAACATGGTTGTCCTCTGAGAGGTTCCATTCACCAGCTGACTCAGACAGATGTAGACACTCACAGCTAAACATTGGATGGAACTTGGGGACTCTCATGGAAGAATAGGAGGAAGGATTACAGGCCCTAAGGGAATAGGAACTCCATAGGAAGATGGACAGAGTCAACTAACCTGGACCCATGGGACTCTTAGAGACTAAACCACCAACCAAAGAACATACACCGACTAGACCTAGGCCTCCCCACTCATATATAACAGATATGCAACTTGGTATTCATGTGGGTCCCAAACGACTGGAGTGGAGGCTATCCTAAAAGCTGTCACCTGTGAGATATGTTCTTCTAGCTGGGCTACCTTGCCTGGCCTCAGTGAGAGAGGATGCATCTAGCCTCACTGAGACTTGATGTGCCAGGGTTAGGGGATACCCAGAGAGCCCTTTCCCACTTAGAGGTAAAGAGGAGGTAGGATGGGAGAAGGATTGTGGGAAGGGGTGACCAGAAGAGGGCAGTGAGTCAGATATAAAGTGAATAAGTAAATAATAATGATGATGATAATAATAATAATATAATAAAAAGACCACTCACCCATCAAAACATACATAAAACATTTGAGTAGAATCTTCTTTAGAGAAGATGTACACTAGTCAGTCAGTATACAAAAATTGCCCCCAATCCATTGTTTTTAGGGATATGTCAATCAAAAGCCCAGAGAGGTACCACTTTATAGCCCCTACGCTAGACACCTAATAGTAGAGTTCAATAAGGACACATAGAGGCTATGATCATTTATGGAAATTGAAATGGTGCAGCTATAATACTTCCTCAGAAAGTCAAGCATGGCATTCCTATGTAACTTGGATTTCATTCCCTGGTGTGTACATGTATATGTATGTAAAGATGTGCATATATACCAAAAAATGTATAAAATATATATGAATGTTAATAGTGGTATTACTTATAGGCCAAAAGTTAGAAATTGGCTAGGGAGATGACACAGTGGATGAAAATACTTTCTGCCTCAGTAAGTAAGTACATAAGAGCCTCAGTTCAAATCCCTAGAACCCAAGAATGTGGTATCTAGCACAACCTAACTCCAGGACTATGGGAGATACTGGGGAGTGTGAAAACAGTAGGATGGCAGCAGTTTGCTGGCCACAAGCCTAGCTCTAGTTCACTGAGAGACTCTGTTTCAAAGAAATTAGGTGGAGCATGATGGAGGAGGATACCTGACATTCTTCTCTGGAAAAATGGAAATAACTGGACCATAAAAAGGGGTGTCTAAAGTACTGTTAGATGACATCAGAGAAGCAAACCTTAAATGTGTCATTGCTAAGTGATCAAGCTGGACATTATCTATTATGTGTGTGGAGTGTGATTCATTTACTTTAAATATCTATTATAGGAGCACTCATGGACAAGAATGGGTTGCGATTAGTAATTAATGAGTTGAGAAAATATTAAAGAATTTTCTGGATTAAGGGACTATTTGAGAGAAGAAAGTTGACAAGCAAAGAGGTCATGTTGGGGTAGAGGCAGGCAGCTAGGGATGAGGATGAATTAGAAGGAGCTATAATGATGCATATGTATAAAAATGCCTTATTGAAATTCATCACATTTTATCCTAATTATAAAATTAATTTAAAGTAAATTAAAATGATAATAACAAGGTAAAAAAGAAATGTTCTGGAATTCAACAGTTGTGATGGAAAGCCACTGAACTATGTAATTTAAAATGATGAGGTCTGAGTTATAGAAATTAAATCTCAATAAAATTAAAAGATGAAAGAGGAGCTGAAAACCAATAAAACATATATCCTGTAGACTAAGTTAGACCAGAAGAGTAGCAAACAGTCCCAGTGAGAGTGAGAAGAATCAGCTAATAAAAGTAAGACTGGAAAGTACCAAAGTTGAATAAGAAGGCACATAAAAAATAATGATAAAGTTAATAAGTCCAACAGAGGGGAAGAAAATTCAAAATAAATCACCAAAGTCAGGATTGGACAATGGATTGCGGAATTATACCCTACAGAAATTTAAAATGTAGTGTTTTATGAATATGAGCTGAAGAGTTTAGACAAAGTAGACATATCCCCAGAAAATACAACTTATCATAACATAAATAAGATCAAACTTTCTGGATGTTACAAGGCTTTGAGATATGTAGATATTGTTATTAGAAATGTTGTCCTCTGGCAGGATTAATATAGTAAAAATGGCCATCTTACCGAAGGCAATCTACAGATTCAATGCAATCCCC
>NW_022196911.1:51298998-51376147 GCF_008632895.1 Mastomys coucha | reverse complement strand
AAACTGGGAATGGAGAAATTTACATGTAAATAAAGAAAATATCTAATAAAAAAAAAAGAAAAAAGAAATGTTGTCCTAAATACAGGTGTTTTTTTCCAGTGAGCTCAATGATGAATAAATCCACATAATGGAGAAAACATAATAGCAATTTAAGCACACACATTCAAAGAGTAGAGAGATGGCTTATTGGTCAACAGGGCTTTCTGCACTTAAAGAAGATCTGGTTTGGTTCCCAGTATCTATTACTGCAACTCAGGACTTCCAGCACCTTCTTCTGGCCTTTATTGCTACTCAAACAATTGTATACCCAACCCATCATATGGACACATAATTAAAAATAAGATTTTTAAATAAAAAAATACATCAATGCAGTGAAAAAGTTGCCATCAGATAAATAGATACACTGATGCACAAAATAGATAATTGAAGAAGTCTGTGCCCTGATATCTATCAGCTGTAGAAGTCTATGATGTTATGATAATAATTGCTGATTGTCAAGTTGATCCAACCTAGAATGATCTGGAAGGAGAGTCTCAGTGAAAAATTATCTGGATTAGATTGGCCTATGGGCATGCCACTGAGGAATTGTCTTAGTTGGTTTGTCATGAAAAGCCCACCCTGTGTGTGGTTGGAAATGGGGTTCTAAAATGTACAAGAGTTAAAGAGGGCAAGTTAAGAAGAAAGCAAGGCATGACCATGTCTCTGCTTTTGACTATGGATGGGGATGTGGCCAGCTCTCTCAAGCTCCTGCCACTGTGACTTCTCAGCAGTCATGGGCTGTACCATGGAACTGTGTGCTAAAACAAGCCTGCTTCTCCTGTGAGATGCTTTTGATCAGGGCATTTTATCACAGGAGCAGAGAAGAAACTAGGACAGGTGACAAGCCCATATCCGCAGAGACTTTGTAGATTAAAGACCATGGGTTAGTTGACCATCATACAGAAACAACACCCTGAACTAACTGGTTTGATCTAGTGTAGTCATAATCTTTGTGAAGGTAAAAAAGAGGCCATGGCACAGGGGTATGATCACAGATGAGCAATGGGGTGCAGATGACCTCACCCCAGTGCTGACTTTTGGAGCACCAGCTACCAGGCAAAACATGAACACAGCCTCACTTGGGAAAAGCTTGGTAACCTTCTCCACTAGAGCTGCTGAGCGAACACCGTTCTGCCAACAGTTTCTTGATAGCTGGTGAGACTCTAATGAGACAGTTATAGTACATTTATGTTGTTTTAAGCCATGAAGTTTGAGGTAATTTTTTAAATACACACTAAAATGTCTCTAAACTAGGATGTGGCAAAATAGCAGCTATAACTCTCTACTTGACACTAAGAATAAAAAATAATCAACTCAAGTGATAATTTAAATAATAAAGGGTAGATAAATGAATACAGAAATGAGAAAACAAATGTGTGTACCAGAAATGTGGCAAGACATTTCAAGATCCCTTAAATAGGAAAACATCCTTTAAATAGGAAAAAGTCCACACATAGCACAAGTAACTGTAAAACAAAAGCCTCAATTCTAATTACTATTTAATAAGAAATGTACAAAATAAGAACATAATAAAATGAAGTGGGTATTAATGGAAATTCTGTTTCCTTAATCAGAGTAGAGTGAAGATATCAGCCAATGCATGAGAAAGCAGTCTCATCTTTCATGTGTGTTATATATATATAATATACAGGAGGACATCATAGATAGTCTAGACATGAAACAAACACTACAGTCATTAACTCAGAGCAACTGTGGTGACATGCACTGGGCCCACATCAGATTGACACAGGGGACCCTTCCTCTTTACCTCTGAACCACTGGCTATATGGATTCTGGGAGACAAAGGGCGGGCTACAATCTTTGTGGATCTACTTCTGAGCATACCACGCTCCAGTAGATAACTGCAAATCCAGGTATACAGATGGCCCTGGGCCACAAAACAAGATAAAAAGGCATGAACATGAGCGAGAGTTAAGTACAAAGGAAGAGAATAGACAGGGATGGTACAGAGGTAGGTGGTGAGATGGATCAGCATGCATCATGTACATATATGAAATTGTCCAAGGACAATCTAATTTTTTAAATGCATTACCACATTTAAGTAATAATAGTTTAAATTTCAAGCAAAAACTTAACGGACATGTCATCAAAGAGGCTCCAATTATGACAGAATAAACATACTGCAGTTGCATACACTATGTGTGGCTCTTGAATGGAGGGTGAGAGAGGTCCAAAGGTAAGGCTTGCACTGAGCACTGTGAGGCATCCAGTACATGCTGTTAGGAGTTAAGATGTTGGCTATGTGACTTGTGACTGAGAAGGACACACAGCAATACTGCTCTTGGTCAATGCCTAGGGGGGTTTGTAGGACATCAGATGTGCTGTCAGGATGTGTATTTCAAGTGAGGACAATCTGTTGAGAAAGTAGAAGCATGCTTCAACTATGGTCTCCCTTTTCAGTTTCCATTACCACAGTCAATGTGATTTGGGAAAACTAGTGGAAAATTACAGACATAAACATTCCTACATCTTCCTACTTATTTGCTTGAAATGTTTAATATAACTGTCAGAACAGTTACAATTAAATGAATGGCATGCATACCTGCATTTAAATTTATGTCTGTGTGTGAGTGTGTTCCCAGGTGCATTGCTGGTAGGTGTGTGCTCACCCATATGTGACCATATGGAGGCCAGAGCTCAATGTTGGATGTCTTCTTTAAACACTCCTAGCATTATTTTTGGAAGCAGGTTCTCTCCCTGAACCTGGATTTCATTATATGGATTCTGGGGATTAAAACTCAGCTCTTTGTGTTTATATAGCAAGCATTCTTCCATTAAGCCATCTCTGAAAGCCCCATAATTTGTATTTTATTTTATTCAATTTTTTTTTAGCTCACTGTTTAATTCCACAGATGTATACACTATTTGGCAGCCACGCTTCCTTACTCTTTCCTGTTCTAAGCAGTAATGAAGTCTCAGGAAAATCTGTTGGGTGTGAACCATCCCTCTGCCCAGCGTTCCAGGGTGTGAAGCAGATTGCTTTTGCTGCTGTCCCTTCAGCAGCTTCCTCCATCACATCAACTGTGGGTCACAGTGATTGGGTTCAGGTATCTAAGACTTTAATAAACTATGGCCCCAATCCATAGTAGGAGGACTATTGACTCATTTAGTACACTGTTACAGTTGTACTGTTTTATTGTTACTTACCCTTTACTGGGTCTAACTCATCAATTAAATTTTAGAAAGCAAGATCACACACACTTTTGATCTCAGCACCAAGAAGGGAGAGGCAGGTGAATTGCTTTTAATTCAAGGTCATCTACCATATGTAGAGAATCCCAGGCCAGCCAGAGCTGCAGAGTGAGAGCCAGTCTCAATGAATGATTTTAGTCTGCATATTTGTAAATAGGAAGAAATATAGTGATAATAGTATTAGGTAGTAGCTACAGTTTCAGACATCAACTTGGTATGAAGTGGCTTGAAATGATCATGGGAAGACTGCTAAATTCACAGTTTTAGGATATTCATGTAATTTTTGGATGAAAAAAAATTGACCACAAACAAAACAAGCCACTGAACAGAAGTATTAGTACTGGATTAGGTAAACCGCACTGCACCTGATTGCTATCAGCCTGCTAACCAGTGGTGGATATTAAACTTGATATTCCAAGACTCTCTGTCTTTACTTGTTGTGACTGCATTAGGAAGCCATCCCCTCTGCTGTCTTTACTGTTCCTCCTTCATTCACCATGACAAGGGAAGGACAAGTGCTAGTGTCTGATGTCAAGAAATCACTGAAATTAAATAATGTGTGATTATTAATGTGTGACATCAATTTCTGTGATGCTTTTAAGTGTCCCTAAATCTTCTTCAGGATCTGTGGGAAAAATCTACATCAAGAACTTCCTCTCATTAAATCCACTTTTCTTCAAGTGCCTATAATCAGTATTTTTTTCAAAAATATTTGCATAAATTTTGGTTATCCACTTTCATGTCTAGCATCTACTAGAGTAATGGTCTTTTTTTTTAAATACAATTTTCTCATAAGTATTCTGTGTGACTATATGCACACATGTGTGTACAAATACATCACATACTTCTCATATACTTCAGATGAAGCACAATGCTGTCAGACTCTTATATTCTAAAACTTTATCCGCTAGAGACCTTGCTCTGTTCTCTTCTAACATATGAACTAAAACGTGTCCTTCATGAATTCAAAATGCAGCTGCACATCTGGAAGAAGACTGCAAAGAAGAATAAAAATGTTGTTGAGAATTATGTAGAGTGGCTGACACCAAGGCCACTCATTTTTTTTTTTTCTCAAAAACCACTCCATGAAAGGGCAGAGCAGGCATTCCCTCCTACACTTTGTAAGTAGAGAAAGTCAAGACAGAGAATTGGAGTGATTGGAGTAACTGACTCAAGTTCACAAAGTTAAATTGACTTCAGACTCAAAGGGAAAGTGAAAAATGAAGCCCATGTCTTTGCTCATGATGAAATCTGCTCTTCATACCTTTGCCCTCCAGTCTCTTTCCCAACTTAACTCCATGTGAATGGGGTATGTATTCCATGTACTTCAGATCGGAGGTAAAAACAGGGACAGCAAGATGGCTTGACTGGTAAGTGCTCTTGCTGCCAAGCTGGAAGGCCTGAGGTCAAACTCTGAGACCAACACAGCTAAAGGAGAGAACTGACTCAAGCAAAATGTCTCCTTCTTCATACATTGCCTATTGTGCACATGTGCAAACATGAATACATAAAGTAAATAAACGGTAAGCAATCTAACGAAGTAAAAATGTAAGGCTTGAGGAGGCAGATAGCTGCAACAGTAAGGCATTTCTGCAGGCTTGAGAACTGGAATTTGGTCCCCTAAGACCCATGTAAAAGGCCAGGTATGATCGCATGCATGCCTGTAATCTCAGAACTGAGTAGCTAAAGGCAGGCATATCACTGAGGCTTGCTGGCTAGCCAGTTTGACAAATTTATGAGCTCTGGGTCCTTGAGAAAAGACACAGTTTCAAGAGAAATGAGATAGAAGACAATTGAGTAAGATATCTGATGTTATCTTCTGCCCTCTCTATGTGCATGGGTGCACGCACACATACACATACACACACACACACACACACACACACACACACACATGCACACACCATGTACACATGTACAAAGAAAGATAAAATACATAAGGAAGTTTCTAGGAATATACATGACTCTTATTAATAGGTCTAGGAAATAAAAGTTGGGTTTGGATTCATGCTGCACTGAGAGTCAGGCTCCATAAATAAAAGAAAGTGATGTCTATCAGATAGGTCTATGTAGAGCTGACAAGGAAACTGACTTGCTAAAGATGGACTGGCAGTGACTGGATGAGAAAGAAAAGGAAGGGGCTGGGCATGGTGTATGGACTGTATCAAATGGCTCAGCCCCTGTAGTGTTTCTGTCAGAAGAACTGGGCTTAATTCAGGCACCTCTCTAGCAGTATTTTGGTTGTTAAAGATGTATTTGTCATCTCCTGTGGAGGTGCTGTTAGGATTAGGGAGGATATGGGACTCCCTAGATGAGCCTAACTGTAGGCACAATTCAAATGCCAGATGTTCATTTCATTCCATTTAAACCTCTTCAGTGCATCAGGGACATTCGCCTCACTAAACATTTCCACATATCTCAGAAATGTTCTTCCAAAGTGTTTTGCCACCAAAGAACAAAGAGTTCCATGAAACAAGGGATATGCAGAAGTTCTCTCTCTCTGTGTCAGTCTGTCTCTGTTTGTCTGTCTGTCTGTCTCTTTTTCCCTACCTCTTTCCCACCTTCCTTTCTTATGGTAGGGAGGGGAGGAGAAACCAAGAGTAAGAAAATAAAAATTTACAAGAACCCCCACAAAGTGCTGCAGATGTATGCATGAGAGGCCATGCTCATCTCTAAAAACACTGTTTCTGCTCTAGAAGTAGTGACACAACTCTGAATGCTGTCCCCTTTCATCCAGCATTCGATTTGACCCTACATCAAATCATAGTGCCTTTCTTTCCTGAATTCATCAGTAAACCATATTCATTCACTTTATTACCTGGACCATTCCTGGTCTCCGGGTCAGTCCACCCTTTCTATTCTCCTTGCCGCTGCTGCCACCGCCGCCGCTTCTGCCACCACCACCATCAATGTATCATTATCTATGGCTTTCTTTTTAGATTGGCAGTTATGTAGCCACATAAAAGATGTCCTTCTCACGTAGTGAAGATGCTCACTGTGGTACAGCCTTACGGAAGGGTGCCAGAGAACCTGTGGAGGACCTCACACCTTCCCATTTCATTCCAGCCATTTGTCATTAAGGAATTACTCTACGATCATTCTAGCTCAAGCATGAAGAGGCACATCTAGCCTATTCTTGTCTGAAGCTCTTTGCAATGACAAGTCTATAGGGCATCTATGTGCCCACCAGCAAAGCTTCTTGAATGGTACATACCCTCTGGAGTTCAGTAAGAGGAAGAAGATGAATCTGTAAAATACTTAGATCTCTGGGATATTTTAGATAGAAACTTGCAGTAGAACAAGCCTATGGCATGAATACTACCATTTATTCTAGGAAAAGGAAAGATGAGCTAAATTTTAATATCTTGAGTGGAAAATTTATCTTCAAATAAATAGAAATCATTTCTGAGCAGAGAAGAACATGGACATCTAACTCTGATGCACAGAATTGCTTAACTCATAGTGAAACAAGAGTAATGAAAACAATAAAGAAAAATCTAAATAAAGACAAAATTTGCTGCACAACAATTGGAGATGCCCCTCATGAATTCCTCACCCCAGGAATGTTCAATTATCACCCTCTACTTGGTAGTTAGGGTGTCCAAGGGAACTTTCTGAAACCACATCTGAACCTCAGCAGACACAGAGTGAGAGAGCTATCCAAATACAACCTTAAGAACCTCCCAACCCTGTCCAACCATTATCCTAAAGTGGAAATATTTGACATTAAAACAAGAACATATTTTTGACCTGAGAGTAGATGACAGCTTGTCAACTACAGGGGAGACTCAGCCAGGAGCCCTCCTTCCATCCTTCCATCCCTCAATCTACTAGCTCTGCCTTAGAGATCAGAGTTGATGATGGGAAAGTCTCTGCCCTAGAAGTTTTCCAGCCAGTGAGCACATGATAATGGAGCCTGGTAATTGCTCTGTGACTCCTGAGAGGATGATGTTTCCAGGTCATGGCTGTGAGTGGATGCTAACATGCAGAGGACAGGAGCTTCGTGAAGGACAAGCCACCACCATAAGAAATTGCAAGAGAAGCAATTCAGAACCAGTTCCACGTCTGTATCAATTTATGGAAAATACATGTGACTGAGAAGCATGTTCAACAACATGGGCAGTCCCCAGTAGCCCTAGCCATGAGATTGTCTGCCATTCAAAATGTCTGGCTTCTCCAGCTGAAAATTAATTTGTGTCTTATATTTTTAGAAGTCTGATTTGAGAAGTGAAAACTAAAATGTTTACCAAGGAAAGAACACATGAGCTTGGCTTTGTTTGCTTCAGAATAAATGAGACTGGAAGCAGCTGCTGTTGAGGAAATCCATACAATAGCATATTATCAAGTTAATAACTGTGGAAGCTGGAGGATAGATCGTTGGATGATCCCAATTATTTTTTTACCTGTTTTTCTATTCTAATTTTCAATTCAGAGAGAGAATAAACAAAAGGGGGAAGAAGATAAAGAAAGGAAAATAGGGAGGTGGGGATAGAGGAAGGGAAGGATAGATGGAGGGGTAGATGGAGAGAGGGAAGGACAGACAGACTAAGAGAAAGAGGTAGAGAGGGGAAGGAAGAGAAGGGAGAGTGATGGTTATAAGGAAAGCAAAGAGTAAAGGGGGAAAGCAATGAAATCAAGGAAAGGGTGGAGAGAAGAAGGTGAAGAGGGGAAGGGGAAACAAGATAGAAGAGAGGAGGGAAGACAAGTTAGCCAAATGGATGAGCTGGGCAGTTTGCTTGCCAGCCCTCCTGGCTCTGCCTGCATTTGCCTGCCACCTCACTCCTTGCCTCACCTCTGAGTAGCCTCCAGGCTCTGACTTTCCTGTAATCTCCTCTCAGGAAGTTGTACTTGTCCAGGCCCTTTAGTGACTTCTCAACTCTTACACCATCCTTCAGATCCTATGCTGGTTTTCTGTCTTCATGCACACTCTGGCCTTTCTGATGTGGTCCTGTCTCTGCCTTTAACTACTGTGGTACCTCCCACCCCTGCTTTGCAGCACATCACACCTTCAAGGTCCTACTCAGTCAAGGGACTATTGCTTGTTCCGTCAGCCCCTCTAGGCTGTGAGGCTCCCAGGAGCAGACCCAGTACCTGACCAGATGAATGGGTCAGGATGCAGCTTTCTAGAACTTTCTGGATGTTTTATCATGCTTTTGAGGTAGGATGAGGCAATGATAGGAAACCAAGATATTCACTTTGGGGTTGAAATGAGCTCAGATTTCAATAAGTACAGAAGAGGATGCATGGTTCTTAGAAGCTGAAAAAGCTGAGGCAAGCATCTCTGATTTTATCCTTTGATAGAAAAAAATGAAAAGAAAGTAATAAAAAGCCACATACTGTTATCAGATATGCCTCCTTCCAGCCCTGAGGTTATATGTCATTCTGTGTGGAAAGGGTGAGGGAGACACCTTAATACATACAGCATTTTAATCATAATGTGACTATGGACTTCGAAGCATGGCTGCAGTCTCATAGTGGGTGAAGTCTCCCTGCATGGACGATGCTGGTTGCCTCCTGAAGACCATTATAGCTCTGGCAGGTTAAAGAAATTCCCAGGTATGCATGCTCTGAATGGCAGTAACCAAAGACACTGCTAGTGTCTTCTGGTATGCTGGCTGAGGAACTCATTAGCAACGCAGCTTCCCTCGAATGGGCTAGACCCACTCATTGGATAAAACCTGGTGACCTGGCATGGCAACCTGAGTTCGGTTCTAGGGACCCACATGGTGAAGAGAGAGAGAGAGCTGATTTCTGAAAGTTGTACGCATATACGCACACCATAAATAAATATAATTTTTAAGAAAAGGAACGCAGTCGTCTGCAGCCCTGGATCTTCAGACCAGAGACCTTTGCTAATTACGGACACAGTGGATGAATGCACATCCTGCGTCTTCCTTATTTTATATATTCTTCTTTTGCATAACACAATGTAGTCACCTGCAGAGAGGCAATTCCTGAGCCACAGAGGAAACCAAGATGTTACCCACAGCATGGGATCAGTACATCTTCTCAGGTTAATATTTGCAAAGGAAGCAAGCCATAAAGAATTGCAGGTGCTTTTATTAGCCAGCATGGGGTATGTAGTTGGGATACTGTATTCTCTTCCTTATTGTAAGGTAACTAGTAAATCCTTTTAATGTATTCATATCCTATTAATTGTTCATCTTAATACCTGCATTTTCATAGTTGCATCAGAAGGATTTTTTTTCCTGTATCAATTAATTTTCTATCAAAAATGTGGTTTTAGTGCCCCTAACAGACTGACTTCATCATCAAGCATGGTCTAGGGAACGGAGTTCACATAGAAGCCCAAAGATGTAGGTTTGAGATCTGTGCCTTTGTGATCTCAAAACATGGCTCAGAAAGGATGGTGGGAGTGATGGTGACCGACTCACCTGCTGCTGGGAAGACCTGTCAGGAAGGCCTAAGAACTTAGGAGTATTACCAGTTTCCTCAGACTTCTGTGTATGTGCATCATACATGACCATGCGTGTGTGCAGATATGAATAGGTGCTCTCTTTCTGTGTGTGAGCTTAATCTTAGATATTCCTCTGAAGCCATCTACCACATTGTTTTGAAATGGGGAATCTCACTGGGACTTGAAACTTGCCAGCTCTGCTAGTCTGACTGGCCAATGATTCCAGGGGATCATACTGTCTCTTGCCACCACCCCCAAGAGCTGGATTTACAAGGACCTCTCTGTCTCTGTGTCCCTGCCTCTCTGTATCTGCCTCTCTCTGTATCTCTCTGTATGTCTCTCTCTCTTTCTCTCTCTCTCTCCTCTCTCTCTCCTTTCTAATCAGCTTCTAGTGTATGTTTGGAGACCCAATACCACCTTTTATTGGTGCACGGTAAGCATTTCATGACTGAGCCATGTCCCTAGTCCCACCCCTACCTTTTAGACTTCCGCTGTGCCTCTGAGAGCCCCTGCTGCCCTGGTTTGTGCTTTGCTTCCTTGTGAATGCATTCAATACACTTTTGTCATAGTCAGACTCGCCCCCACTTTCCCCTGCCCCCCCAGGTTTGCTCCCTCATCATTCTACATAATCTTTCTGCTGCTTCATGCTCTGTTTTCTCCATCTAACATTCCACATAGGAGAGTCTTATGCGTCTGTGCTTCTCTCCAAGTATACCTGCTTTCCTATAGATGACATCATTTCCTTCTTTGTGGCAAGCCCACTGTGTGTATCTATCTGCCACATTTTCTTTATCCTTTCATCGACTGATGGGTACCCAGAGTAGTCCATCACTTGACCACTGTGAACAGTGACAGTAAACACAGGCATGTAGGAGTCTCTATTACATGCTTATATTGATTCCTTTGGGAAGAACGCCCAGGAATGAAATAGTGAGATCACAGTGTTGTTGTTGTTGTTGTTGTTGCTATTGTTGTTGTGTTGTTTGTTTAGCTTTGGCTTGGTTTTCTGAGAAATCTACATAGGTATTTTAATACTGGCTGAGCAGATTACATTCTCCCTGCCAATGCATACATATCTTTATCAGCATTTGTTGTTATTAGCTTTCTTGATGATAGCCATTGTTAGTTTTTATTGATGGCTGAGGTAAATACATTATAATGTAGTTTTGACTACCTTGACCTTTATTGCTAGGGTGTTTAATTTTTTTCATGTATTTCCTATATATTTCTAATGCTTTTAAGCAGAGTTCATTTCTGCATTTATGAATTGTTTTATCTGGTCTTTTGATACCTGTTTTTAAGATTGATTTTTATTTTTAGTTATGTGTTTGTGTTGCTATATGCATGTGTGAATGAAGTGTCTGAGGTGCCCAGAAGAAGATATTGGGTCCCTGAGAACTAGAGTCCTAGATGGGTGTGGATGCCATATGGATGCTGGGAACTGAACCTGGGTCCTTTGCAAGAGCAACAAGTGCTTCTAACCACTAAGCAATCTTTCTATCCCCTAAATATTTTTTTTGTTTCATTTTGTTTTAATTATGTGTTCCAGAGATTCATCCTTGTCAGAGAAATAGCTGTCCAAGAGTTTCTTCTATATGCTGGGCTGTCTTTTTATTCTGGCACTTATCTCCTCTGTGCAGTAGCTAATTAATACTTCACCGTTATGATTTTTTACTGATTTATTTTATGTGTATAAACATTTTATCTTCCTCTATGTATATGAACCATGTGAATGCATTGTTCCCAAAGCCAGAAGAACATCTCTTCTTTTAAAGTTGGACTACAGAGGCTTGTGAGCCTCAAATGTGCACAAATTCAACCCAAGTCCTCTTCAAGAGCAGCCATGCTTTGAACTGCTAAGCATCTCTCCAGCTCTTTGTTCTTTGGCTTTTAAGATGAGTTTCTGCTGTGTAGCTCAAGCTGGCCTGGAGCTCAATAGGTAGACTAAACTGCCCTCCAGTTTAAACAGTTTAAACTGCTCCACAGCCTGGTCTCCCACCTCCACATCTGCTTTTGTCTTAACCAACCAAGTCCAATTAGTGATGCTCATACATTCGTGGGTGTGAGGCTACCAATGGGTACTACTAGAATATACTTCCTCAAAGAAGAAAGACATTTCTCCAGCAGGCATCAACTGCCAATAGCTCTTTAATAGGGGTGGGGCCCTGAAAGCTCATCCATATCTATTTTGCTATTGTGACTGGCTTGATTTTATGTGGGTTTTATGCAAGTAACCACTGTTGTGGTAAGTCATAATGTTGATAGCCATGTTCAAGTCAGAAGACAGCATTGTGCCTCGCTCCATCTCACCTTCCAGCTCATACATTCTTTATGCATATTCTTACTTGATGTTCCCCAAGCCTGAGTAGGGACCACCTTCACTTCTTCAATGCATGCACGGGGTCTTGATCAGTAACATGGTCTAAAGCTATTTTATAGCCAATGATACCTTGTCAAGCTGCTGCTGTCTGGGAACTGGCTCCAATCTGCCTTTGACACCACTAGAAGCTGTTTCTTTTTTCTTTTTAATGTTCATATTTTTCATGACTAAGACCTCTAAATGCAACTGATTTCATTGTCAACAAACTTAAACTCTTAAGGAAAAGTTGCTAAAATCCTATTTGTGGCTTTAACAATCTCTATAATTTTGATGAACAACCATTTTAATGCTCCTGTTTTTTGCTATTGTTTTTCTGTAGTTCTGATCATAAGATCCTTAACATTGAAAGAAATTTTAGTTTCATTCCTGTTTCAAAAATTCTCACTGATCTCTTGTTTCTTCAAGATCTTCAAACACCTGACAGCTCTAAGATCTAATTACTTATTCCAGAGGGGCTTAGTGTACATTGGCAATTCGCAGGGGTTAATTAAAGGGGTCAGCTCTCCCATAATAAACCTGAGCAACTATCTCAATATATTACTAATTGTACAAGATATTTTCTGCCTAGTTCACTTGGGAGATGCTTGCAGGGACTTTCAAGGTTGCATAGTGTTCCTTGTTCATTAGCTGGATGTCTCACAGTGGCTTAGAAAACCCACACTGAACAAAAGATTGATTAAGACTTAGGCAGGTCATAAGTCACTGACAAAAATCCCCAACTAAGTTCATAATCCAACTGCATTGTAACAGAACATGTTCAAGGTTTGAATCATTTAGGTAAATAATAAATTTTTAAATGTTAGACTGCAAGAGCTTTTTGGCACCAGCGGGTCTGATAAGAGTATCAAATGCATTATCTTGTTTTTGTAACAACAGACTGAGAGTTAATATTTATCTCTATTGTGCAGAAGAACAAACTGAAGGTCAGAGCAGATATGAATCATTTCCAGGTCCCCAGCTGAGCTGTGGTAAGGGAGTCTATTGGTCTGTCTCTATCCTACTGTTTTACAAGTGTGTATGCATGTGTTGGGGTTGATGGACATATAGACATGTACACTGTTAATGGAGTTTGGGGCTGCTGGGAAAAGACCATAGACGCCACTCAATTATAATTAAGAGATTTATTGATTAGCTGCTAGCAGGACCATAGTCTCTGAGCTAGATTTGAGATTGCTGTATAGGAGGGGTATGGGGAAGGGTTTTTTAAAAGATGAAGACCACAAGAAGACCTTTGATATGTATGCAAGCAAGCCCCCCCCCAAAAAAATGGTCTGTTCTGCCAAGTTTAAGTGGTTGAGTTGACTCAAAACAGTCTTTGGGCATCTGCATAGGCATGTTACAGAGGCCAAAATGCAGTTAGTCATATTATAACAAAGAGATGATCACAGCTTCTGGGTGGGGCTCACTGAGTCAGGGTTACTTACAACTTAACCTCCAGACACTGAAGTCAGAGACAAATGGCCACAGGTTACCAAGATAGATGCCTAGCATAAAATGTAGTTTCCCCAGCCATCACAGCACATAGTGATTTTCCTCAGATGCAGAGGCCTATAACTTGTCATGTAAGTTGGGCTGGCTGCCCAGTGAGCCCAGGCACCTACCTAGTTCTGCTTTCCCCGAACTGTGTTTTACTAGTATGTAGCACCATGCCCAGATTTTCAGTGTGAGTTCTGGGAATCAAACTCAGGTCCTATTGTTTGCACAGTTAACCTTTTACTAATTGGACTATCTCCACACAGTCTGGCTTATCACACAGTCATCATGTGTGCTGCTGGTGGGAAAAACACAATATAAGGAAAAGAGCATTACACACTGTCCACACCATGCTTATGTCCTGACTATGCAGCTAACTGGATTTCTTATTAAGCTGCTTCCCTCTGCACTCCTTTATGATTTAAAGCTATGGAGAAGAAGTGGATAAGGCAAAATTTCCCCATCCTTTCTTGATCAGGAACTGAACTAAAATTATTTAACAAATTGAATAAACTAATTCATACTAAGCACTGAATTTGAATGGCCATCTTCCCATCTTCCTTTCATGGTTATTTGCATTTTCCAAAAGGAAGCACTTACATGAGCATGTGACCGGATAATTGAAGCAATTAGAACTACACAGTCAGGAGGAGGCTGGGCAACTGGGAATCAAGCCTTCACAGATCTTACCTCCTGTGGCAGTCTTTGCCTACTTTGCCCTTTCTCTGTGTTTTCCCCATTTTTTTTTTCATATTGTGGAATTGTCCACCAAAAGGAGTCTTCTAGACATACACCAAATATCAGGAATGCTCAAGAGAATTATAAAATGTAATTATCCAAAGCTAAGAACAGAGTCTCTGTTATGAGAATCACCTGGGTAAACTCAAAGACCTTTACCCTCAGCAATGCTCTTTACTTCCTGATATGTGTTTTTAGCCCAGTGTCAACAACAACAGGCATGGCCTGCTTTGAACTATTCTGTAACACAACCACCTTAGTAGATTTGACTGCAATATCCTTGGGTATCACTGAAGAAGAGCAGATGCCGCATGCCCTGACACTGTGTGGCCAGCCTAGACTCTTTGCTAAGGAAGAAAGACCTCACTGTGGCATGGATCTCAGACCAAGTCTATCACCCCATTCTGGGGTAAATTAACCACTTCCAATCTCTTCATCAAATCTGAATTCCTGTAGTGGTGTGTGTGTGTATGTGTGTGTGTGTGTGTGTGTGTGTGTGTGTGGTATAGTGTAGTGTATGCATACAACTGTCTGCATGTGTGTTATGTGTATACCAGCGTGCATACACACGTTTGTGGAAGCCAGAGTTTGAAGTTAAGTGCCTGTCCCTATCATGCTCCATCTTATTCTTAAGACATTATTATCATCATGATCAGTATCATCATTATTTACATGTAGACTTGTGAGTGTGCAGGTACTTGGAGAAACCACAGAGGGCATCTAATTCCCTAAACCTAGAGTTACAGATTCTTGTGGGTCACTTTTATGGGTACCAGACACTAAACTCAGGTCCTCTGCAAAAACACACTCTGAACTGCTGAGCAGTCTCTTCTGACTTTCCATCTTATTTTTTGAGATGCAATCTCTTACTGACCCTGGGGAGTTTTGACTAGAGTTTTGGGCTAGCAAGCTCCAGGTATGCACCTGTCTCTCCTACCCAACACCAAAAGCTTTCTGTTTTTTACCTGATGTTTTGTTATCAAACTTATGTCCTGTCCTTGCATAGCAACCACTTCACCAGAGGAGCCCTCTCCCCAGTCCTACCAGTACAGTTTAAAAAAAAAAAAAAGTCAAAGACAAGTAATATATAGTGTTTAAGAGATTAACCTTGAACATGAGCCAGGCCAGGTCTGGAATTGCTCTCTCTTGAAGTAGTTGGAGTTGCCTTTGAGAATTATTGCCTTGGCTTAAGGTTGAGTTCCCTTTTGATTGAAGTAGTAGGGGCTGTGATGGGTGGCCGATGAGAGCGCCACCCTGTGGATTTGTGGTGAGCATTAAGTGAGGTTTTATATTTAAAGTAGTCTTTGTTCAACTGCAATGGTATTTTGCATATTAAAGCCTGTCTGGTGCCTTCTGTAGAGACCCACACATTTCACTTTCCTTTTCACAAATCAAGTTACATAAAATAACATGAGCTTAATACTTGAGGGATTCTGTACGATGAACATCTCCAGGTGAAGATTGGACAGGAGGAGTGACATCAGACATTATTCATTTGGGGGCTGTTTCTAGAATTTACTGTATTGTCTGGGATCAAAGACCCTCTTTCCTTTGTGGACCTCTAAGTAATATAAGAATGCATCTAAGAAGACAGATTTGTGTGTATAAAGGCTGAGTATAGCAGCTAGAGTCCTAAGAACAGAGTGAGTCAAGCTCCAGTGTCAATTCAGCTGGTCCCTGACTATGTAGCCTTCCCTGTGAAAGCTGTTTTGTCACCCTTCCTCAAAGTCCTTACCTGTAAAGTGAAGAGAAAAAGACCAAACAACAAACACTCACAAGCTCTGGCAAGAAACGTGGAGTAAAAAGATGTGGGGATGGGATCTGACAGTGGGTGGTCTGCTCCCATGGCAACAATTATATGACTGGTAGAGGAACAGCCCCGAGGCAGTGAGGGGGGATTCTCAGAGCTAGAATGCTGTCTCTGCCATTAGTTCCTGGTGTCACCATGGGCAAAGTGCTTGCCTTTCTCTCTGAGACAGTGCCTTTCTTGAGTGGGGATCATAATAAGAATTTCTATTCCACAGAATTGCTGAGACAGGCTGGGAGGAGGCTTCAGTCGTTATGGTATTTAATGTACAAGGGTAAAGATTTGAGTTAAGATGCCCAGATTCACATAAAAATCTGGGTGTGACAGTAGATATCCTAACTCCATCCCTGGGGTGAAAAAGAGACAGGGATATCCCAAGGGTCATTAGCCACCCACTGTAGCCAGTGTGTGAGCTCTGTATACAAGGAAAGACTTTTTTTTAAGTAAGGTAGAGAATAATAGAGGAAGTCACCCAATTATCAACTGAACCTCTGGCCTCCACAAGCAGATCCACACACACACACACAAATTGTGATGAAGAGGATTAATCTGTCTCAGCTTTTGGACCTGAGGCTGCCACTTGATTATAAATAACAACTATTCTTAGTTGGACTTTGTTCATAAACCATCTTTGCTATTTTAAGATAGTTTTAAGGCAGATACTAAACAGCACACAAAATATCTGTCCAGACCTATTCTGAAAATCTTGAAATATTGTCTTAGTTAGGGTTTCCACTGTTGTGAAGAGACATCATGACCAAGGCAACTCTTATAAAGGACAACATTTCATGGGCGATAGATTATTGTTCTGGGGTTCAGTCCATCATCACCATGGTTTGAAGCTTGGTAGCATCTAGGCAGGCATAGTGCTGGAGTAGCTGAGAGTTTTGCATCTTGTTCTGAATGCAAACAGGAGAAAACTGTCCCAGATGTTGTCCCTTAATAAGGCTACACCTACTCCAACAAGACCACACACCTCCTAATCTATTCAAACTACCCCAAATACCCTGCTTCCATGTACCAGATGCTGAATCTAAATTCCTTGGGTGATGGTTTGTATGCCTAAAT
This sequence comes from Mastomys coucha, assembly GCF_008632895.1. Lineage (NCBI taxonomy): Eukaryota > Metazoa > Chordata > Mammalia > Rodentia > Muridae > Mastomys > Mastomys coucha. Next base: position 51,359,011 of record NW_022196911.1, on the reverse strand, counting down.
TGAACATGTCTTCCATTGACAAACCATCTTCTCTCCTATGGATTACTCTACCATTTAACTCCAAACACGCAACCACTTGGGTTCAGTCATGGAAACCTATCTAGACTCTTCTTTCCTCCTCTCACAACTTATGTCTGGATCTTACTGCCTATTACTGTTTGGGTGCACGTGATAGTCCTGTTTTTTTCCAGAGTTATCCCTATGATGGAAGGAATCATCACTCTTTTGTGAGCCCTTAGCAGCTGTCAGAGCTGGAGATAACAGTGAGCCATGCTCTTGTTCATCTGACCTTGCAGTTTAATGCAACAGAAAGGCATTTATCCAGTGGCTGCAGCTATTAGCACTTGAAGATGTCATGCTGAACAACAAGGAAGAAGGACAGATACAAGGGGTGGGTGAAGAAGAGGTGACTACCATGTAGAAACCCCAGGGTCCACCAGAGACACAGAGCACAGTGGCAGAGCTCAGAACAACCCTAAGATCTGCTGTCCCCTTGAATGATGTTTGCCAAAGTGTGCATCCTGGGCTGCACAAGGGACTTGTGGTAGGACGTCTCCTGAAAGAGTATGGTGTGTCCCTTCAGTAGCAAAACTCAGCTCATGTATTATCCACAACAGTGGGGATGAGTCAATTAGGGGCATGGCAGCGGTTCCCCTCCAGGATCACGCCATCCTGGTACAGTTAGCTTTCAAAGGCTTCAATATTTAGTCTCATGTGACTTGCAATTTAAATATGAAATGCCCTCCATAGACCTATGCATTTAAACACCTGTTCCCCAACTAGTGGTACTGTTTGGGAAGATTGTTGGACTTTTAAAACCCAGAGCCCTGCCGGAAGAAGTATGTCAATAGGGGCAGCCTTTGCAGTTTTATATCCTGGCCCTACAAAATATCCTGTTCTCTCTGCACTTCCTGACTGCCAGGTCAGCCTCAAGCTCCTACTGCCCGTGCCTTATCTGCCATGATAGACTGTGTGCCTTATGAAACTGAACCCAAAAAAAGCCTTTCTTTCTTTATCCCTTAAGCTGCCTTTTTCAGGGTATTTTATTACAGCAATAGGAAGAAAATGAATACAGAATACAATACGGACACACATGGTTGCAACTGAAATATCTTAATTCTCTGCATAGTTATTCCATGCATTGGTGACTTTACACATTGCTGTCACAGAATACCTAACCAAAGCACCTTAAAGGGAAAGGGATTAATTCCATCTTCTAGTTTTTCGGGGATGCAGGACATCCTGGTGTGGAAGGCATGTAGCCTTCTTAGCACATAGCATCAGTGGTATGGAAGGGAAGAAAACCAGAAATTGGGCTGGGCTATAAAATGTCAAAGCCTACCTCCAATGGCATACCTCCCCAACAGGGCTCCACTCCCTGAAGGTTCCATAATCTTCCCAAACAGTATCAATAACTGGTTCCAAGGGCTCAAACATGGGATCCTAAGAGTGACAGCCCACATTTAAGCTAACAACATTCTCCACATAGATTTGGACTAAGAAAACCTGGAGATCATAACACCTCCAAAGCAATGAACTTATCTATGCCTAAAACTTGTTTTTTTTAAGTACTATTCTTCAATAAAGTGAATAAGGTTATGTGAAATGCCAATATTACTGCCAAGTCTATTGCCCTTGTATTTTTAGTGTAGTGTAGTGTAGTGTAGTGTAGTGTAGTGTGTGTGTGTGTGTGTGTGTGTGTGTATGTGGTACACACATGTGTGCATATGCATGTGGGTGTCCACAGAGGTCAGAAGAAATTATCGGATCCCCTAGACTCGAATTACAGAATCCAACAGGGGTTCTGGGATCCAAATTTAGTCTTCATCAAGATCAGTAACCACTCAGTGCTTGTAACCACTGAGCCATCTCTCCAGGCCTCTTAATTAATTAAGTGAACAAAGCACCCCCTAAAAGTGACCACTCCAGACACAGAATATTTGAAAGGTTCATCCCCAGCATGCTCTGTCTGCTCATGGAGTTGAGATTGAATAGAGGAAGGCTATGTTGACTTGAAAGAAAAGCCCATGTGTGTTCCACACTCCTGCCTATCAGCAGCAATGACGACAGAACACCGAGACTTCTTCTCTCGACGGTTTACTCAGGAATATTCTTTTGTGTTACAGCTCTCCTAGGTACCTAGGTGTTACAGCTCTTTAAGGTACCTAGGTATTATAGCTTTCCTAGGTTCTTAAGTGTCACAGCTCTTCTTGATGGCACGGCTCTTCTTGGTGTTGCTTCTTCTTCTTCTTCTTCTTCTTCTTCTTCTTCTTCTTCTTCTTCTTCTTCTTCTTCTTCTTCTTCTTCTTCTTCTTCTTCCTCTTCTTCTTCTTCCTAGGTGCTGCAGGTCTGCTTGGTTCTGTGGAGTGGCGTGGAATGGCTAGAGAGAGCTCCTTATATACCCGAGCCTGAGCTGCCAAGTCCTCCTGGATTGGTTCTCCGGTAGACCCTCATTAGCATACACCTGCTCGGGAGAGGCGCATGTGCAACATACACCCACTCGGGAGGGGCGCATGCGCAGTGGATACAGTGTATCGGGAACCAGCGCCATCTTGGATTTTACTGTCCAAGCGGCTGCCTACACCAATGTTTAAAGGAAAACAGAAAAGGGAGGAGCAGAGTGTGACTTGAAGACTGCTCTGGACAATGGAAATGGGGGTGTGGGGATGTAGTCCTGTCTAAAGACTGCTCAGGACATCACATGTGAGCATCTCTAAGTCTTCTTCTTCTTGTGAGCCTGTCTGACCAAAAATTCAGGAACAGTCCTGCACCCTGAACTTGTCTCAGCCAGACATGGCTCTGCCTATACCTCAAAGCTATACCTATAAGCAGTAAGTGGCACCTCCTAGGCCAAGTGGAAACCGCCTGGAGAAATGTCGTCTAAGTGTCAGCAGATATAAAACATACACACACACACACTGATTCAAGAGGGACAATCACTTAAAAACTGTGGAGGGGGAGAAGCATATGATCACTTTTTTGCAAGAAGTGATCTGTGAGGATTATTTGGGGGCAATCAGCATGCTATTGTGGGAAGCTTCCTTCTGAGGTGCAACTCCAGTTTTATTTGATGAGACCTTTTTTCCAAAGGTCCTTGGACCATTATCTCTTATGATGCAGATAATCAGTAGAACCTACTCATCCAGTAATGAAAGCAACTGAGACCAGCAACTGTAGCAGCTGAGATAAAAATCATGGCTTTATTGCGGAGCCTATTAGCTGGGTAGAAACTGCATCCTGAGGTCATAAATAGTTATTAGCTAGTTAATGACAGCTATAGTCAAATCATTACATTTACATCTGATGAATAGGGATGAGGCCTTCCTTGGCCTGTTAGAGCTCAGGCAGTTTGTTGGAGTGTTCCAATATTCTAGGCAGAATTTCTAAATTTAAAATGACAAATCCTTACACCTCCCTTAAGGAAATACAAGAAATGGATAAGAGTAAACAATTAGGTACATTTTCCCTAGACTGTTCAACCTTTCAATGATGTCTTTAAATCCTAATGTGTTTCCTGTTGGCTGCAATACACCCATTCATTCCTATGACCTTGGATGTTTCATGCTACGTCCCCAGCTTCTCCCCATTATGGCAGCTCCCTGACGCTTTCCATACTGCACTGTCAAGACTTTACTCCAAATAACAACAAAATTAAAGATTAGATCTTTTATCTTCTCCTGTGCTACTTGTCTATTTTTGTGGTCCCAGGGATGGCACCTAGAACCTTGTGCATGTCAGGCAGGGGCTCTACCACTGTGCCACATTCCTAGACCCCTTGTTCTTTTTAGAAACTGCTATTTCATGTATTATCCTATGTTCTGCAATGCTTCCTGCAATCATTGGAATTTAAATACTTGTTCAATCTAGCAGCAACCCTTCTCCAGTGGTAGATCTAAATTAATCCACAATATATTGCTTTGGGGGTGATTTAACAATCAAACATATGTACTCTGGGCTTCTTTTCAGCTCATTTGATAATGGGCCTCTGATTTAATTGAAGCTGTTTGGACTGGGCCTATAATATTTGCTCAGGCAGGGTCACTGATAAATACAGGAAACAAAGTATGTGCTAAAATACCATTGAAATCTACAAGTATTCAGAAACCTCATGATTTATAAAGAAATCATTTCTGAAAACATGAAGTTTGAGAGCAGAAGGTTAAGCACTCTTATTTTATTAATTGTGAGCTTCCAAACCCTCTTTCTTAACCATTAGTAATTAACTCAGATTTAAACTTAAGCACACACTCATTTCCTAGAAGAAAATTACAGGGTAAAGGTCTGCACAGCTGTCTCAATTAACACAGGCTTCTATGGGTAATCATTTCCTATGTGCCCAGGCACCACATGCCACAAATGTCACAAGATATATCTGGGAGAGGATGATGTGTTAGTTACTCTCTTTGCTGTCACCAAAAATATCTGACAAAGCCACTTCTGAAAGGGAGGTTTGGGTTTATTTTAGCATAGCATTTGGGAGTGAAGTTTACGGCAGAGACAGCATGATAGGAGCTTGAGGCAGCTGGTCGCAGTGCATCTGCAGTTAGGATACAGAGAAGGGTGAATGTGGGGACTCAGTTTGCTATCTCTCTTTCATTCAGTCTAATACCCCAGTACATGAGATAGTGATGCCCACATTATAAGTGGACCTTCCTTGTATACTTAGAACTTTCTAGACTATATGCATACATACACATATACAGAGAGAAAGAGAGAGAAGGAGAGAGAGAAAGAGAGAGAGGATATAGATATAGGTATGATCTATAGATATATATAAATGATATAGAGATAGAGATTAGATAAATATAGATATTAATGTATATAGATGATAGAGAGATAGAGAGAAAGAGATTAGATAAATATAGTTGATGTTGATATAGATATAGATAGATGTTTTAATATATCTTACTCCAGGCTGACCTCAGACTTGCCATGTAGCTGAGAATGACATTGAACTTCTGAGCCCTCTGCCTCCATTCCCTGAGTCCTAGGATTACATGTGTGTATCACCGCACCAGATTTTATGCAGTCCCAGGGATTAGATCCAGACTTTTGTGACTGCTAGGCAAGCATTGATATCCAAAGTTAGGAACTTTTCCTTGCATAGGTAAAGATAGGATGGCATCTAGAGTCAGATGACCTTGGGCAGATCTGATTTCTCTGTGCTTCCCAGAGGTGTGTCATTAACCATAGCACAGGCTGTCTGTCAGAGAGATCCAGGGAAAGCTCTGTGAAGAGCTCCTGGCACAGGGCTGTTTGTGGGATAATTTTAACTGTTATCAATGGTTATGAGTAGTTGGTATTGGACAGAAACGGCCAACAATTGGAGATGTAGAGTCACAGACTTTGCCAATTTATGCACACAATTATATGACAAATCACTTATAAAAATGTCTGCAAAACAGATATGGTGATAGCTGATGCTGTCAACGTGGCCTCTAAGCATGTCTATGAGAGACTATATTGATTGCATTAATTGATGTGGAAGATACTCTGACGATGGGTGGTACTGTTTCCTAGATGAGATCTTGAGCTATATACATGGCAATGGGGCGTTGAACAGCACCATGCACTCATGACTCTCCCATAATGCTTTGTGCCTGCAGATGGAATGTAACCAGCTACCTTCAATTCTAACAATGACCTTCTCACTTCAATGGACTATAGCCAATGAACTCAGAGCCAGAATACATCCTCTGTCCCTTTGAGATGCTTGTGTCTGGGTTCTTTTATCACAGCAACAGGAAAAGAAACTAAGACATGTACCAAAATTACATACTCTCTTAGTCATAGCTTGTAAATGTGCTTTGGGATCTCCAGTAAAATAGTGAGTTTGACAGTGCTCTAGAAACCACCTGCTTTGCCCTCAGCACACAGCTGGTCCCCATGGCCTGGAACACCTGTCCAAGGGGATTTCCTTTGCCTATCTCTTGGAAAGCTGTCACTGTGTAGAGGCCCAGGAAACTTTTCCATGAAATGACTGTAAGCGGCCAGTGATTTGCTGGGCAGATCACATGCGTACTGTATTTGAAGAGTGTGAAACCTGATCAGATGTCCTGACTCGTGAGACTGTCTCTGTATAGCTGGATCCTTGAACATCTCTCTAGGGAAGCTTAAGGGAATGGGCACTGGTTGGGGATGGGTCAGCCTGTGCAGACTGTAACAGGAAAGTTTGGACCCTGTCTCCATGGAAGAGCTTTCTTGGTGTCTCCTGATTGACTGTTCCCATAATTCCTGAGCTGTATGATTTGGGACTTACTTCTATAGTTACCCTCCCTGATCTTAAAGCAGAGGGGAACTAAATTCTCAAAAATGAGGCAATCACTTCATCATGTAATTTAACTCATTCCAACACCCAGTGCCTTTCGCCACCTTGGTGAGTGGAAAGCTTGAAGAAGGAAAGGGTTGTGACAGACAGAATGGTTTGGGGTTGACTAATCCGCAGCTTCACCTTCTGTGGAGCCATAGTGGCTTCCTTCCCTGGTAGTTTACTAGTGAGAGTAAATGTGTTTGTCATGGAACACCATGGATATTTTTAATTCATTGGCACTTGTCAGTGTTAGAAAGGAAACTTCCAAGGCCGGAGTTCATCTCCTCAATGTTTGGGGATAGAAGCTCCGTGCTTTCAAGACAGTGCTGTGTCCATGGGCTGAATGATGAGTGCCTACTTTAACTAAGCCCTAGGAACCCTGCAGCTGCTGTGCTCTCCCAAACTTTGCCATGTTCCTCTTGGTTAAATTAGGTCACTTACACGTAAAGAGTTCTCCTGAAATGTTCAAGAATCATCAGACAACAAAGAGAAATGTCTTCTCTTCTAGCACCAGCTCTCACTGTAGACGGAGAAGCTCAACATTTATTCCACCCACCATGGATCCTCTGAAAGGGTTTTGCTTTTTGTATAAAAGGATTCTACTCCAGAACCATGGCAGGGAAGAATGGGAGCTAATGCTGTGGACATTCTCACCTGGTAGTGTTTATTGTACTTCCTGGGTTTGGTCTCTCTCAAGATTCTACACCCCCAAGGGGATCTTGGCAGAGTGCAAGGAATGGGACAGCATCAAGACGTAGGGTTCTGAGTCTCCCCCACCCACACACTCGCAAGACCGTATTCCTCCCCAAGCAGTGCAGAATACAGTGGACTATCAGAACTAGCCATTTATGCTCAGGATAGGTCACACCTCCACTCTATTCCTAGTGGCTATTCCCCCAACAACTCAACTTTCATCCTCTACTTTGTGATCTGCAGAGGTAAGGACCCACTGCTTCATCAACCTCTCCCATGACTCCTGCCAGAGTCATGTTTCCAGATGGAGAATGGAACTGCTGTAGAGGACTCTCCTGCGCTGATTTATAAAGCTTGGAATAAGACTTCTTTTTTTACTGAGAACAAATGAGAGGAGACAATGAGGATGATGAAGGTGAGGGAGAGGGTCCGACACTAATTAGCAATCCTGTCTGGTGTGTGAGCAGCTGTGGATATATTTCTCTTTTTATTCACACCTTATTAGCGGTGACCTTCAGAGTCAGAACTAAGGCTGACTGGGGAACCTCCCAACCCTACAGGCAGCTGGATAAAGGTACTATCTTCCTTCTGTCTTCAAACAAATCTTAAGCATTGCATCTCTACCCAGAATCCTCAGCACATCATGTTAAAATTTAGACTAAAGACTTTCTCAGATTTGTTCAGTGGCTGCATCTGTCACTTCTTTGTATCAGTTGTCAGTAATCTGATCTTGTTTCTACCCTGTTGGCCGCCTGCGCCAACGTAAATGAAAGAAAGGGTTCTTCTGGTAATAGGAGTAAGAAATAGATAGGAAGAGATTGAAAGAGATAAGAAGAGATAGGCTAGCCATACTGTACCTTACCCACGTGGGAAGATAAATATTAGACAACACAAGTTCTGGTCACTCAGTCATCTTGAATTTTAATGTGTCTCCTTTGTTCCCCCAACAGGTAAAATACCTGGGGCAAAAACCCTTCCCCCAAAATACGTCAGTGTAACAGTCTAATCAGTGACTTCCTTGTTACTCTGTGGGGGTGGAGCTTCTGAATGTAACCGGAGCCAGGTTTCCGCTCAACAGGCGGGCAGCTGCTGTGCTGGGGCCAAAGTGGTAGTTTTTTACTGTCCGGGCTTTGGGGAGGGAGTCCACACTACCCCTTTTTCCTTTAACTCACCTGCAAAAAAAAAAAAAAAAAATGTCCTTTGAGCAGTTATGTGTAAAATGCTGTATCAGTCACCGTAGTGACAAGGATCTCATTGAGACATTGTAATCAAAGACCTTAACAATGCTGCCAGTGGCTTTCCATCTGCTCTTTATGGTAGCTATAGATACCTGGTCAAGAACTTCCAGTGGGACAGAACTAACACTGGGGGGAGGGGACTGAAACAGCTGAACATTACAACATCAGCAGTGACTTTTGAGAGGGAGGTGCACTTGCAGTGTTATAAGATTATTAATTGGAGGATAACAAAGAAGCCAACACGCTATGCTTTGAAATGTGATTCAAGCTGTTCCCACTCCCTTTGCCAAGCTGGCAGCCAAGGGATGAAGTATAGACACCCAGAGAAGGGTCCAGTAGAACCCTCACCTGTAAGATTGCTGCTGCTGTGGTAAATTGGAGCTCACTGTGTTGTCAAGGCTTCTGTGTTCCTGAGCCTTCAGGCTCCTGCTACTACTGAACAAGACAATCTGGATTGAGACATGTTCAGAGTCATTGATTCTATTCCTGCCTGCCACAAAATTCTGGCTCTCTAGTACATTTTGGGGGTTGGTTTACTTCAAAGGTACTTTTCAATTCAAAAATTTGTGTTGTATGTGTTTATACACACACACACACACATATATATATATATGCATGCATGTATGTGCATGGTATGTGTGGTGTGTGTCCGTATATGTGGTATGGTGAATGTGTCTTTGTGTGGTATCTGTGTGTGTGTGTGTGTGTGTGTGTGTGTACCTTTATTGATTCTGATTCTCTCTATTGATCAGGCATTTCCATACTTTCTTATTTTGTTATTCCTTTCTCTCTTAAACATGAGCAGTATCTCATGGAGCTTTGCCCACTGACCCATGTTCAGGTTTTCTTCAGGACACTGTTGGTTCTGAACCACTCCTCCAGTACATGGGCTGGACATTTCCATGCCTTTTAATGTCCTAAGCTTCCTCAGTTGCTGAAAATAAACATTTAAAGTCACAGAGCAACTCCAGAAATACAGAGTAACCATTGCCTCCATTCCTCTTCTGAGTTTCTGGGAGCATTTGGTGAATTCTGTCTTTTAAAGGAATGTGGCTTCTGGTGACATATGCCTGTGTTACTCACAGAGAGAATTTTCAGGTACCTTAGCTTTGCTGCTTTTAGTAATTTAGTCTTTTGGTTCCACTGTCTTTCTCTAGCACCAATGAAGTGAGGCAAGTGCCCAAAGAATACAAAACAGAAGCTTCAGATCAATGTGGGGCTAGAAAGAACACAGAAGCCCAATTTGAGAATGGAATAAGCTAGAGAAATTGATTGTGGCTTGTGACTGACACGTTTGAGAATCTGACTGAAGAGGGAATGTGGATATTGCTGATGATAAGATGTATAGAATGAGTAGCGGGGGGGGGGATGAATAAAGATGAGAAAGTTTGAGACTGAAAAGAGCTAGTATGGGAGTAAACAAAATGGTTCAGTAGGTAGAGCTTGCTTCCTAACCTGATAACCTGAGTTCAGTCCCCAAAAACCACAAAGTAGATGAAAAGAATTGACTTCTGAATTGGCCTCTGACCTCCACTTACACCCTGTGTACACACACACATATACACTATCATAGTTTCTGTTGCTATGACCAAACACTCTGACCTGAGAAGAAAAAGGTGGCTTTAATTTTATCTTATCTCTGTGTTACAGTCCATTTTGAGGGAAGTAAGAGCACAGAACTCAAGCAGAAACCATGGAGGAATACTACTACAGACTCACTGCTTGGCTCACGCAGGAGCTAATGCTCAACCAGATTTCTTATACAATCCAGGACCACCTGCCTAGGAATGGTGCTGCCCACAGTGGACTATACTATTCAATTAACAATCAAGACAGTGCCCTCAAACATGCCCAAAGGCCAATATGAAGTAAAAATATATCAATTGAGACTCCCTCAGATGACTGTAGATTGTCAAATTGACATCTGAATCTAACTAGAGGACACACACACACACTAAATGTAATAAATATTTAGAATAAAAGCCAGCATGTTGAAAAATTCCCCATAGTAAATTTCCAGAAGAAAATTAATAAAGAGAGTGAGTGGGTCAAAAATCCCTAAGTAGGAGAGAGTGGAAGACACTGGATTAAGGAAGACCAATGTATATTATAATAAATGACCCAGATTGGCTGGTTAGCAACAAAGGATCTGGAAGTCATAATGAAGACCTTGAAGCAAAAGACACTCCTGAGAAGGGATGGGTAGGGAAAGAGGTAGGCTGTAAGAGAGCTCCAAGTACTTAAGGACTTTAGGGTAGAACCTAAGATTCTATTCAGGGACAAAGTTGATGAGCTCTTCCTGAAGGTCTTATAAGCATGCATAATCTGTGGCAAATACTCTATAGGGTGCAGTGAGGTTGCTTCAGAATTACATAGGTGGGAGAGGAATTGAGTCTGTAACAGTGGGATTCAAGATCATGTAGGTGTTAGTGTCTAGAAAGGTATGGGTTGACACAGAATCCCAATGTCCCAATGTAGGGTTTTTGTAGATAATGTGGAGGGGAATAATGGTTTCCCATGGCTGTGAACAGATCCTGAGCTCAGGTATCTCTGCTGCTGAACACAGGGGCCAGTAGAGACATCTCTTCCATGATGTGATGATGGTGTCACTATCCTGGCCTTTGGCATTGACTCCCATTGCTCGGGATATGGTTTGGTACAAGCCCTAAAGTGCTTCACCAATACTGTGTAACCAGTAGTTCTGTCTCTGAAATAGCTTTACAGCCAGTACATCTATTAATTAATTCTCTACATACTACCTGGCCTTGATGAAAAGTCATACTTGTAGAAAGCAGGTGCTGTGGCCTTCACAGTGTGATTTCACTCTTGTATACATCTCCCTATGTGCTCTAGTGGTGCCCACCCTGTGCTATCCCAAGTAGGGAGCAGTTTCTCTTGCATACAGCCAGACAAGGAAGACAGTCCACAGAGGGATAACATGCTTTGATCCATTTTGTAAGTTCCACAGTGATCAACACAAGTGTTAATTAAACTCCTGCAATTAATCTGTGGAAAGGGCTTAATATCATAAGTGTAAGTCTATTGAGCATGATTCTCAACCTCCCAGTGGCAAACCCAACATTTTCAGCCTCTGGTTAAAATGCTTGTCATAGAAAGAGTGGTATAACTTCAGACTTCACCCTGTAACCACTCCAACAATTAAATCATTTTCAAGTCTCAGTGTGATACTAAGGGAGAAATTATTAAGACCATTTTACAAGGGAGAGTGCCAATGTGACAGTCACCTCTGGTCATCATTGCACTTGAGTTCGTAGTGTGTGTCTGAGTGCCTGAGGGTATTGCATTTAATTTGTGACCTGTCCTGTCTGCTTTCAGTCAAGTGTATTCTTGTCAGGACAGGTGAAGCAAGGTCAGTGTTCCTTCATACTGTAGGAGTCTCCATGAAAAGCATCCGTCTCTGTGTGGGCATCCTGCTGCAGCACTCAGTAGCTTTACAATATTGGCCAAATTAATGTGTTTTTCCTGTTGTGTGTGTGTGTGTGTTAATCTGTGTGCCTGAAGAAGCCAGTGGTTATTGTCAAATGTCTTCCTTAGTTGTTTTTCTGCTTACTTTCTGTGACTGGATCTCTCATTCAACCTGGAGCACACCAGTAGCTAACAAAGGCCTGCCAGCAAGCTCTCAAGACCCTCCTGTCCCTGCCTTCCTACAAAAGTGATGAGGTTCTAGGCATATAGTACTACTTACATTTTATATGGAAGGAGGGGACCCAGACTTTAGCAGGTCCTCATGCTTGTATAGCAAGCCCTTTACCAACTGAGCCATCTCCCCAGCCTATTTTCTAAATTTTCAAATATATACAAAATGTTTAGAATAGTACACAATATTTGGGACGTGGTTTATAATTATTACTGGTGTAAACCATTATATGTGTGGGTATTTTGTGATGTAGACACTGTCTCCTTAATAGAGGATGCACTACACAGAGCCAACTAAACAGTTATGTTACTTTATTTCACAACAGAAGGGCTTTCATTGCTTCATAATATCTCTTTGAACTGTCTTGTTAAAAAAACATAAAAGAAATATTGACAAGGAGATGTCTCAGGCAGTAAAGTGCAAGCTAGGCAACCCATGCAAGCTGGGCAAGCATGGAAGCTGAGCAAGTTATACAAGCTGTGCAAGCATGAGGAGTTGAGTTCGATTCTCAGAACATTCATGGAAAATGGAGAGCATGGTGCCAAGTGCTTTTAAACTTAGTGTCAGGGAAGCTGAGACAGGGGTTCTGTGGGGCTCAGGGCCCAGCCAGCCTAGCCTACTTTGTGAGTTCCAAGCCAGTGGGAAAGCCTGTCCAAAATTGTATGGTGGCATGTGTCTAAAAGACAATACCAGATGCCAACTCTGGCCTCTACATACATACATACCATGGGCAAACATTGTTCTAATGGTGCTTTGCCCATAACAGGCCAATCTGAGTGCTCTGTGAGTAGCCTATCAGACCTTACACTGACTCTCTTAGTCAAGTCACTATATTGCTGCTGCTCATAAATGAGAAAAAAAAGGAAACTGAGGCATGGATGTTTTAGAAGCTTATTGGAAGGGCTAGAAAATTCTGTAGACACTCTCCATCCAAGTTGTTTGTGCGCAGCAATGCTTTCTCTTTAAATCTTAAAGGCGTTTATTTTAAAATGTAGATGCTCAGATAATTTTCATGATTGATGAAAATACATTTTAGAATATTAAGCATTTAAGATATTAGCATTTAGTGGGCCTTCTGACAGAAGTTAAAAGGCTTTTAGAAAGCCCGCTGAATCACAGCAGTATGCTCTTGCCTCAAAACAGCACTGCCTTCATAAGTGACCACACATGTCACAGGGTAGTAACTCCAGTCCTAATCAATGGCTGTATCCCCAGTCCTAACCCAGGGCACCCATTGACCAGCTTGAATGACAAGCCTATGGCTAAACCATTGCTCCCATTACTCTCTAGGCCAGTGGCTCTCAGCCTTCCTAATGCTGTCACTCTTTAATTCAGCTCCTCATGTTGTGGTGACCCCTTTATGGTTATTAAGTTATTTTTGTTGCTACTTCATAGCTGTTGTTTTGCTACAGTTATGATTTGTAGTGTAAATATGGATATGCAGGATTTCTGTAATGGGACCCCGGTGAAGAGGTCATTGACCACCAAGAGGATGCAGCCCCACGGCTTGGGAACCAACGCTCTAGGTGTGAGGACTGAGATGGGAATGTTTATTCATTCAGCCACTTGTTGCTCCTTTACACAGTGGTGGAGAACCAGAAAAAAAAATTGCTTTCAAGTAGTTTGTATCCCATTAGGGGAAGCACCTTTGAATACAACACACAATTAGCTATGACGTCAGTTAAAGGATAAAGAGAGCAAGGGAGATAGCCCGTCGAAAGAATAACTGATGGGAATATCTAGGCTGGTCCACCACTAAATAAAGCACAGCAGAGGAGCCACATAAGGAAATGTTGAAAGGATGAGGCAGAAATTCCTGGGATGCAAAGGGTGTTCCAAACAGGGATAGTAGCCAACATGCTCGGCAAAGAGACTGCTGCGTTGAAGCCAGGTCCATTTAAGAATGAGGTCAAAAATTTGGAAGAACATGTGGCATTAGTTATAGTCCTACAGTCCTTCATAAAGACTTTTCACCTTATGAGTTGGACAGCCAGCCCACAGGAAAGCTTTAAACTGAAACAGTGATGTCAACTGGGAAGCAAATCTACTGTGTGACTCTGGCTAGATACTGAGACTAGGATGGGGGAGGAGGTGGTAGTAGAAGCACACGGCACCTGCATATAACATGCATGGTCACTGGTGAAGGCAGTCCTGTTTTGAGTCAAGAGCATACTGCTGTGACTCATCAGGCTTTGTAATAGCCTTTTTAAATTCTGTCAGAAGGATTATTATCAGACTAGGAAATGATGGTAAGGCAGAGATAGGTAGATCCCTGAAGCCTGATGGCCAGGTAATCTAGACAAATCAGTGAGAGTGAGCTCCAGCTTCTATGAGAGACTCTGTCTCAAAAAGTGTGCAGAATGATAGAGGAAGACACCTGAAGTTGACTGATGGCCTACACATACAAAGATGTATGTGTGTACTCATCACACACACACATATGTGCAAAGATATGAACACATACACACACATACATACACATGCAAAGATGCATACATATATATGTATGCATGCACTCACATGCACATGCTTGCACACACAAATACTTACCAAAAAAAAAAAAAGATGTACACACACATACAAAGATATGCACACATGTAGGGGGCCATCCAATAGCCAGTCAGCAGCCAAAAACAAATGGGTATTTTGGTATGGGGTCAGGGACCTGGAAAGTCATATCTAAGTACCAGAACCGCGCAGAAAGTTCCTAAAAAACTGGCCAAACACAGATGTGTTATTAATCAGCCATCCTTCATTCAATATCTATCGTTACAAACCAACAGGTAGAATAATATAAGGCAAAACCCCTCCCACAAATTCGTCAGCAACCTGGCCCAATCAGCAACATCTTCTTCAGTTTCAAGAGGCAGGACTTCCAGCATAACTGGAACTTGGACAGAGGCGTGGCAATTAGCAGGAAGTGGGCAGAAAAGTGTGGTTATCAGAGGCAAGCAGGATCTGAAGAATCAGCCCTCTGGCAGGGAGGTTACACACACACCAACACAAACCAAAGATGAATTTATTGTGTGCCTCAGTCAATTAGAAAGGGTGGAGTTGCCATCTGCACAAAATAGATACTTATACAAATGCAAGATTGAGAAGGGAAGAAGATGCTAGCTCTTCCCAGTGGATGAATTGGAGGATGTGAGGGCTGGGCTCCCCAGATAAAGTCAGACAGAGAAGTCCTGCTGGAAAAGAAAGTCCTCCATTCTGCCCAGAGCTCAGGGAACTGTCCAATCATGGTAGACTGCAACTTTCATAGCAGGCTTTCTCAGCACCATATGAGTGGTTGTTGCTGCAGCAGAATTAATCTGGGTGGGATGGCAGCCTAAGGAATGGGATCATGAGAGAATTAGACTAGAGGAGCTGGAGATAACAGGCTCCTTAAGATGGAGAAAGAGCATGCTTGCCCATACTAGTGGGAAATGCTAACAGATTACAATAAATAATGGTTTCAGAAGATATAGGAAGTTGTGCTAGGACTACATGCTTAGCAGGCAAGAGGGCGAGGCTTGAATACAACATAACCTTCTCATTTTCCATAGTAGTGCCTATGGCTCACATCAGGAATGGAGATATAGGCACAGGAGTTTGGAAACAAACCTCAGCTGAAGGCTGAAATCTCTGCTCACACATGACCTGCCTATTTAATTTCTCTGAACCTCCAGAGTGCTTGAAAGACCTTTAATACAATATTCATGGCAGTTAATTTTGGTTTGTTAATATGCTGCTTGGGTTAAAAAATGCCTAGGGCATTAGTGACATATACCTTTGGGCATGGCTTTTAGGGTATTGCAAGAGAGGATTAGATGAAACCCTAAGGTAAGGTGTGGCAGCTCCATCCCATTGGCTAAATTCCTGGACTGAACGAGAAGAGGAAACACAGAAAATGTGCCGTATGAGCATTCATCTCTCTCTGCTTCTTGCTCTTCTAAGATGTAACAAGTGGCCTCTCCTGCTCCTGTTCTCACACCCTTAAGTCATTGACTACCTTGTACCCTCTCATTACTGCAGTAAAACAACAAAATAAACTTAGCAGGAGAATGGGTTTATTTGGCTCACCATTCAAAGCTATCATCCATAATGGTGGGAAGGCCTGGCAGCAGGAGCTTAGAGCAGATGCTCACATCACATCCACAGTTGGGAAGCAGAGACATGAATTCCGGAACTTGGCTCTGTGTCTCATTTTCATTCTGAGGACCCCAGCCCATGGAAAGATATAGCCCATATTTAGGGTAGTTCTTCCCACCTCCATTAACCTACTCTGGAAACTCCCCCCTAGACTTGCTCTTGCTGATTCTCAACCCTGTTAGGTTGGCAACATTGGCCCTGAGGCAGCGGGAAGTCAAGATAGCAGTGGCATGAGGTACCTGGTCATATTACATCCTTCTGAGTTGGGAAACAGTAGACAAATAAGACATTCAGTTTTCTTTCTCTTTAGTCCATGGGACAGTTTTGCCCACATGTAGGGTGGATCTGCCCATCTCAGTTAGAAACTCCCTCACAAATATGCCTGGAAGCTTGTTTTCCAGAGAATTCTAGATCCCATGGACTTGACAGTCAATGCTAACCATTACATACTCAGTGAATCAAAATAAAGTCCCCCTCCCCAGGCCGCTGCTTTCAGGTATTTGAACATAGCAAACAGTAACTCATACTGCATCTGACATACAATAAGGGCTTAGTTAATCACTGTAATTGCTCTAAGCAAAACAGGGTTTTACAAACCCATTAATAATAGAGAAGAAAAGTCATTGCTTCCTGCCATCACTGTCCACAGCACATCTTTCTAAATTTTGGGTTAATCTTTCGTCCTCCCCTATGTTTTCCAGCTGCACACAGATTTTCGCATCCTTGCATACACGTTGCCTCTGACATGACACAGAACGCATAGGAAGGTAATTATCTCAGGGACTAAGCTGCATGAAAAGATAAACAGCTTAGCGGATTAAAATTGCATATTTAATATAACCCAGTGGCATAAACATCCTCTTCCTGCTTGTTGCGTGTCCCGTCACTGTCTCCTGGACACCCACTGCATGTGGACATCTCCATCAGTATCTGCTTCTTTCTGGTGATGAGAAAATGGTCTCAGAAAGCAGCTCCTCATGGCAACACTGTTCCCAGGCTCCAAGAGATGAGCTATGATGACACCCACCTCTTACAGAGACACAGGGGCTGTGACAATTTAATAGACTGGAAAAATAATTGAAAGAGAAAAGCAACAATTCTTCCCTCCCTCTGGGGAAGGAAGAGACTGAGTTTCATTAAAAGCCCAGATGCTTGAAAGCAGTTGGCTGTTATTACAGGGAAGGGTTGACTGGCAACCTATGTGTAGCAGTATTGATGGAAGAGCTCAAAGTCTCAGTGAGCTAGCTTAGCCAAGGCTCTTTGGTCTGGAGCAGCCTCTCTGGCTTAGCTACTACTGATGTGCTATAAACTTCATGCTGACCCTGGCTAGCTGGCAACAAGCATGAGAGAATCACTTGAGGAACTGTGTCTTGAACAGACATGCTATCCAACTGCTAGATAAAATGAGAAGAAGTGGGATCCAGTGGGGCAAGACAGACAGTGTTAGGAAAGGAAAGACTAAATAGATATTAACAGGCAAGTCAGGAACAAAGGTCTAAGAGCTGGTCCTCCAAGATCCTTCTGAAGACTCACAGTGTTGGAGTTCTGCTCCAACACGAAAAAAAAAAAGGCTTTTACAGTTCTACAATTCTATAGTCTGTGACTCTGACCATGCCATCAAGAATCTGACCAACCATGGCCACCTGCATCTCCACATCCTCGAGTCTACACTAGGATCTTCCGCTGGCCCCTTCTCAGCTTTGTCTATCTTCCACTTGGACTACCTTGAGTTTGCTAGCTTGCCTTCCTTTTTTATTTCACTTCTGTCCAGTGGCTACAACACCAGGCACACTAGTACTCACTAAAGCTGGGTGAAGAGCTGAAGTTGACACACACGCTTCGTAGTAGTTTTTACATCAGAACCACCAACTTTAAACGTCAGTTTTGAGGCTGTAACCACTCCTCTGCTAAGCTGGAGGGCTTTGTGACTGTCATCTCCATGGAACGCCTATATTTCCTCTCTTTCCCAGGAAAACTCGTGAGCAAAATGGACTGAGAAACTTCTGGGAATGCTTCAGAAAGATGAGGACCTTCTTTCTATACCAAAGAAAAGGCCAGAAGTTTTATCAGACACAGCGCCAGGCCTCAGGCAGTGCTGATGTCTTAGTCAGGGTTCTAGTGTTGTGAAGCGACATCATGACCACAGCAACTGTTATAAAGAAAAACATTTAATGGGGGCAGATTTACAGTTTCAGAGGTTTACTCCATTAACATAATGGTAGGAGGCATGGCAGCACACAAGCAGGCATGGTATCTGGGAGTTCTACATCCCATACCACAAGCAGCAGAAAGAGAGAGCTGGTGAGCCTACCTTGGGCTTTTGAAACCTCAAAGCTCACCCTTAATCACCCTTTCTCACCAAGAAGGACACACTTCCTATCCTTTTAAATAGTGCTATTCCCTAAGCATTTAAATATATGAACCTTTGGGGGTGACTCATCCTCAGTCTCAAACCACCGCAGTTGGTGTCCTGGCATTCATGTCTTTAACTTCACAATCTACCCTCCCATCATCTCTGAAGCTATATCACTTCTTGTTGCCAAAATTTTGCCCCTAGGAGAGATTAAACAGTGTTTATTCCCCCTTTCATGGAGTCTCAATGAAAGAAACCAGTTTGATTCTACAATTTACTTATAGATCGAGGGTGAAGAGTTTTGGGTAGGAGCGTAGCTGACCCTAAAGCAGCCACACTGGAAGGTTTGCACCCAGCCAGCATGGATGATGGCTACCCCTTGGTTGCTTAAGATAGAAATCCCTCTTAGCTTTTCCAGCCTATAGACTCTAGCACCTCCCCAAGACCCCAAAGCCAGTAGATGTTTGGGCAACATTGCATACAAAGGACTGGAAGGAATGTCTGGAAGAGCCGATGAGGATTCAGTGACCACCCCCACTTCAGGCTTCGCCAAGGGGATATGTTCTGATGATTCTTGCAAGCAGACACAGCTGACCTGGTGAAGATGGCTGCTGGTTTTGCTCTGAGGGTGGAATGTACTGCATACCTCTGAACCACACACCCAGTAGTTGCTCACACTCATCACCGAGTTCAATGCAGCATGCTGTGATGAAACACTATGGCATAAGTCCTAGGACACTGGCCCTAGTAACAGTGTCCTTAGTGCTAGGAAGATACCCTCAAGGTAGGAACAGTTGTCATTTGGAAAGGAGTTAGGTAGAAAGGGGGTCAGATTTAGAAGAACACAGAGTCCTGCAGCTTGTAGAAAATCTCCATGATTTGAAAGGTAGTTTGTAATGCACTGGACCCTCCCAAAGGAACAGTCAAACAGAGCCTACCTGGCTACTATCAATATCAGAAAATGATTCATTAAAATGTCTGAGACCTGAGGGACTTGTTCGGCAAAGTGCTGGTGTTGTAAACATGGGAATCTGAGCTTGTTTTCCTAGAACCCACATTAAGCAAAATTTGATAGCAAACATTTATAATTATAATCCTGGTGCAGAAAAGGTGAAGGTAAGTGGAGGCCTGAGCTGTCTGGCCAGGCAATATAGCCTACTTGCTAAGTTAAAGGCCAATGAGGACCAGTGTCCAAGAACAAGCTTCTGAAGTAAAACATCACATCAAAGCTGTCTTGGGATTTTCATAGGGATGTTCACACACTTATATATGTGTACACATATACAACAGAGGAAGGGAGGGAGGGGAAGAGGGAGGGAGGGAGTGAGGGAGAGGAGGAGGGAGGGAGGGAGAGTAGGAGGGAGGAAGGGAGGGAGAGAGGGAGGGAGAGAGAAGGAGGGAGGGAGGGAGGAAGAGAGGGAGGGAGGGAGAGGGAGGGAGAGAGAGGGAGAGACAGACAGAGACAGAGACAGAGACAGAGAGGAACCAAGCAGGCCTTTAACGACCTCTCATCACACAAAGGCAAGAGTCTGAGAGACACACATAAGTCTGTAACAGTTTTTAAAGGGCTATACTAAGGGCTGTTACTTGCTAAGAACCAAATATATGCAAGGACTAACTGGACCCTTTACATCAATTGCTATTATCCTTTGAATAGCTTCATGGGGAAGCCTTTTATTCATCTTAAATATAAGGAAAATCATTCAAGAAGTTTCTTCAAGGCACTCACTCAGTCAGACCTGGAGCTGGGAATCAGACTCAGGCAGGCTGCTCCAGGGCAGTGTTGTTAACACTAAATGAAACAAAATAACTAGTTCCTAAGAGCACTATTCTTTATTACTTTTCCTGGAAGAGGCTTAGAAAGAATGTTCTAGATGGGACCTGTACAGTGGGAACTTGGCAGCTACGGGATAGGGCAGGAGTTTTCTAGGAAAGATATATTGCTGGGTCCTTCACAGAGGTTTTCCTTCAGAAAATGACATAGACAACCACGGTGGAGGATTGATGAAGAGAGGATTCAGAGTAGGACCCACGCTCATCACTAGGGTTGAGTCACAGCACTGGTTATGCTAACAGGACTTAGGTTAAAGTATAAGTGGAGTGGGAAGGCCTAGGATATAAGAAATTGGAGGGAATCCATTCCTGAGGATCTTTCCAAACCTTCTATGAGACTCAACTGAAGATAGAGAGGCTGACCATTACAGTTGCCAGCCATTGCAGTTTGGGATTGGTTTGTCTCTGTGATACAACCAAGCAAAAGCTGATTGGCAATGTATGCAAGAACCCACCGTAGAAGAGCTGAGAGAATGATTGGGAAAGTGTAGGGCTGGCTAAAACTTCACAGAGATACTGAGGAGATGAAGGCCAGAGGTGTTGACAATCTGAAAAGCCTCAAGTTGCCTGACCCAAGAAGACATAGGAGGGTGAAGATTCAGGCTGGGGCCACATCATGTCAGGACCTTGGAGATATTTTAAGAGTTTTATATTTAATCCTAAATGCATTTGGAAAAGCCAAGAGTCAACAAGATAATCTCTGTGGAAGTGATAGTTTTACTTGGCAAGCTGTGAAGCAATCACAGATCTATTTCACATTAAAAATAAACCCTTGCAGCCTGGAACACTGGGAGTCATCCTCACTGTAACTTTTCATGCCTCAGTTTCTAGAACACTTATATAAAGACACATTCTCCTACATAACTGTTACATCATTGTGACAGCTAGCAGAATTTAAAAAATAAAATAAAATAAAATGAGATGATGCTTCATATATTTTTATCACAAAGTTACATGGGAGTAAATTTTAAAGAAATAGCATGACAGAAAAGACAGCCCCAAGAACCAGAGGGATTTTGCAGACCCTGTTTTGACAAGAAGCATTGCCTAGTCCACAGTAATTAGAACAGTAGACTCCCACAGAAACTGTGTCATTTCAAAGTCTGCCTTCTTTGGAAAAAGATGTGCATGTAATGGGAGCAATTGATGGAGCCTGAAAGGGGTCTTCCAGAGCTCTGATTCAGGCAAACACTAGTCTATGAACTTCTGGAAGAGGTTGAGAAGTCATCTTTCAAGAGCCACAGGACGTCAGCATAGAACAAATCCTTCCAGCATTGCTGCTTCGAGAGCTAATCCATTTTTAAAGCATTTTAAATTTTTGTTTAATTGTGTATGTGTGTGTGTGTGTGTTTATGTGTACACACGTGCATATAGATGCAAAAGAAAAAGTTGAAGAAATGAGTTCTCTCCTTCTGCCATGTTGGTCCTGAGGACTGTACTTAGGTTATCAGCTTTTGGCAGCAAGCTCCATTTCCCACTAAGCCCTCTGTAGCCTACCTTCCTATTTTACCTTTTGTATATCAGCCTAAGTGTATCATCTTATCTGCACATTTCACCCCATGAACATGGCCCTGGTTAGTCTACTTAATGCCCAAGCTCTGTCATACTTTAGTAGGACAGGACATGGCTATCCCCAGACATACTTAAGATCCTGGACTGAGGCACAAAGCACTCTTTAAAACCAGCTTTTGATTCACTGGAATGATAGGAAGTGTGTGTGTGTGTGTGTGTGTGTGTGTGTGTGTGTGTGTGCGTGTGTGTGTGTGTGTGTGTGTATGTATATGTGTGTGTGTGTGACATTCTAATACAACTACTAGAGTAATTTGTTTTCAGGTAGCTGTACCACTGTTTTCTCCTTCTGCTTTCCTAAATGCCAAAGAGATGTGTGCTCATATGAACCCCAAAATGGTCTCATGGGGCAGGAGACAAAAGATGACAACCAGCTGTTACTATATCACCTACAAGTTTTAATAAATGAGATAAATTTAAATAAATTAGAATAATAAGTTTTAATTGAATAATCAACCCAAAAATGTTCATGCTGTACACCAGCCTGGCACCTCTCAGGCTTCCCACAGCCAGGAGAACATGTCTATAGAAACCAATAAGCCATTCCAGACTACCCAGTGTCTCTCCTCACACCTGGGGTTCATTGATCTCCTTTGGTCTGCTGACTTGTTCCTAAATGCATCCCAGTGCAATACTTGACACAGACACTGAGAAATCATTACTAGATAACCCTTACCATAAACATCTCTCAAGAGCCCTGGATTTGGAGGCTACACTTAGGTTCTGCCTACGTGAATTAGCCATCCTCTTCTCGTCACCAAATTTAGAAGTGAGAAGAAAACAAGGAGAATATGAGACCTCCCAAGTATTAGCATATTTCTGGTAAATTTGAGATAGTGGGAACAAGGTCTTAAAGCCAATCCCAAGTTGAGATTTCTAATATCATCATACATCTCAATTTACTTTTTAAAAGGATGTATGAAACAGGGCCAGCTTTGAATTCACTGCATGGCTAAAGGTGGCCTGGACCTTGTTATCCTCTCTCCTCTACGTCTGGAGCCCTAGCATTATAAGTATGTACCACTTACTTGGCACCAAATTAACAGTTCACTAAGATGTTTCTCTTTGCTGTGTCAGTAAGTGATTAGATGGTTTTCATTTCAAAACTTCTAATCTCACGGGGAAGTAAGAGTAGAGCTTCCACCCTGGACATCACCAGGTTGTGGTTTTACAAGCCAGGGGCAGGTAATAGACACCTGCACTGTTGCATTTCCTGACTATTGTACATAGAACAGCAATGTGCACAGATGATCTCTAGGCTACCATATAAAATCCTTTGTATAGAAACTAGGGTGATATAAGTGGTATATTTACTTCTAGCTTTTTGAGGTACTCCCACACCAATTTCCATAGTGGCTATACCAGTTTGCACCTTCATCAGCAGTGAATAAATGTTCCCTTTTCCCCCCACCCATGCCACCCTTGGTTGCCTTTAAAATGAAAAGTTACCTTCTGGCTAAGGTAAGGTGAAATATCCCAAACCAGTTTTAATTTGCATTTTTTCTGATGGCTAAGGATGTTGAACATTTCCAAATGGTACTCAACCATTTAGAATGAATAGGAGTTTCTACTCGGATTTAGGGCTCACTCCACAAATTGAAACCCATATCTGATACTATTATCAAGGACAAGAACCTGTGGCTAGATGGGTCATAGACCCTAGGAGAAAACCGATGACTATCACTCTGCTAAAGGAGCACAGTATTAAATTGATTCCTAATGATTGATCATTATACCATTAAATCTCCACATCTCTCAAGCTTCATCAGAATACCTGTTTTGCAATAGACTGAGATTAACACAAGTACCTACAACTGGTCAAATCGCAGAAAATAAGAAACTTTGGAATGCTCAGCTCTAAATGGGACATCTGCATCATATCACCTCCTTCTTAGGCTCAGCAATCATTGCAGAAAAGGGGGCAGAAAAATTATAAGAGACAGAAGCGGTTGGGTTATGACAATGTTTCCTGGAAAGCCTGGGCCAGTTACACATATGAACTCATAATGGTTGTGACCACATGCATAAGACCTGTTAGCTGCTAGGAAAGGAGAGTCAGTTTTCTTTAAGGGTCTGCCCTCTCGGAGGTCAACCATACTCCAGTGAATGGTCACATACCTAAGAGTATATGGGCAACATATATTATAATTAATGGCTTGGGGGGGGGAGTGGAAGCTTGAAGGCTTTGGGGGAGGAGCAGATATGATCAAAATATATACTATAAAATTCTCAAAGAAATGGTTTAAGATAAGAAAAAATATACATACATACAAACACTCATGCACCTAAGGTAAAAATAAATCTTTAAAAGGTCAAGCAAACAACAACAACACAAAATGCAAGCCATCGGCAGGGAAGGGACACAGAACAAAGGAATTTCCCTTATAGCTGGAAACTGGACTGCAGACCCTGTTCCAAAATGCTCCCCAGTCGCGTGCCTGCTCCTATTCGGTGTCTTAAGACTTCATCCAGACATCAGGACAAGAAAGCTTGAAATTCATCTTTGACCCTCTCCTCTCCTTCAATCCACATGCTCAGAGAGTGACTGGGCCCTAGAGATTTTGCCTCTCAATTTTCCCTGACACCCACACCCCTTCCTTTGCCATTGCACTGCTGTCTCACTGCTCAGCCCTCACAGCCCTTTGAGACTTCTTTCTGCTCTCATGGAGCACAGTCAGAGTTGCATGGTGTGACTTAGGAATGGTGCCTGTTACATGGACTGTGCGATGGTTTCCTCTCGGTTGCTGTCGTAAGAAGACACTGACCCTGGGAGCTCTGAGGGTGCTACTTAGTTCATATTGTTGTTCGTCCTAAGGGGCTGCAAACCCCTCAGCTCCATTGATCCTTTCTCTAACTCCTTCACTGGGGACCCTGTACTCAGTTCGATGGATGGCTGTGAGCCTCTACATCTGTGTTAGTCAGGTACTGTCAGAGCCTCTTAGGAGATAGTTATATTTAGGCTGGCTTGTCCTTCCTTCAGTCCCTGCTCCATAGTTAACCACCAACCAAAGACTGCACATGGAGGGGTCTGATTGTTCAGTCAGCATGTGTATAGTAGAGGATTGCAAATTCGATCATCAATAGGAGGAGAGGACCTCGGCCCTGTGAAGGTTCTGTGCCCCAGTGTAGGGGAATGCCAGGGCCAGAAAGTGGGAGAGGGCGGCGTGGCAGGCATGGGGAGGGGGGAGGCAACAGGGGTTTGTTTTTGTTGTTTTTGTTTGTTTCTTTGTTTTTTGGAGGGGAAACTGGGAATGGAGAAATTTACATGTAAATAAAGAAAATATCTAAAAGAAAAAAAAAAGTATAAAAAAAAAAAAGAAGAAGAAGACACTGACCAAAGGCAACTGGTGGAAAGAGGGGTTTGTTTCAGCTTGTGTTTCCAGATTAGAGTCCATCATTTGTGGAAAAGAAAAGACAGGGACTCAAGCAGGAAGTCACATAACGTCCAATAATCTTAGGACAACAAAAGTGCCTTTCCCTCCCGTGCAGGCGGGGCTTTGTCCAGGTGTGTCCACTGCGTATTTGACTTTTCTTCAGATATTTCCCCAAATGTGTAAGACACTCAAGAATAAATAATGTATACTTAAATTTCTTTATAGGGTGTGTAGGATCTCTGAAAGTCCACCTCTGCCCACTCCAAGTAAGTAGCAATTGATCTTAAGGGAAGACCAAGGGAAGGGAATACTAAAAATAATTAACATCTGATGCAGTTCCAAATGATATCTTCACTCCTATCAACTGTTTTATGAAAACTGCAAGAACCAGGTCCATCTGCATGGATGGCCTACATTGGTTATTTCCTCACCTAGAGGACTCTACTGTGGAGTCAACACATGTACCCACAACGGGCTTAAATAAGCCTGCCTGTACTGCTTGGTGATGCTGGGATCAAAGTGAACTAAATCTGCTGCTCCCACTGCTTGGGACTGGTATTGTGGTCACCATCAGTTACACGTGTCTACTTCAAGGATCCTGGGCTGAGTGAACAGTCTGTACTCCCAGCCTATTTTCTCACAGAGAGGAAACATTCACAGCATATTCTGGGGCACATAATAACCCACCCTCCAGAATTTACCTTTCTGTCAATTTTTTTTTCTTCATGAACACCAGCTCAATACAAATCTTCATGCAGGACATGACCAGGACAGGCTTTCATCTGCTTTCTATCTTACTCACCCTCTCCTAAATGCTTAACCACCTTCGAAACCTAGTCACTCAGAGCCACCAGCTTCTCCTGCTATTTTATAAAGATCATGTACCATTACAGGATTCAGCAAAGCCAGCAACCACCCACACCAGTTCTGAGGTTCCTGTTGAGTTACATTCTTTCTTTAAAAGACTATTCTCATAAGTTTTAGTTTAGTGTGTGTGTGTGTGTGTGTGTGTGTGTGAGAGAGAGAGAGAGAGAGAGAGAGAGAGAGAGAGAGAGAGAGAGTATACATGTGAGTTTGTACTTGTGTGCAGGTGGCTTTAGATGTCCCCAGAGGTGAAGTTATAGACAGTTGTGAACTGCTTGATGTAGATTCTGAGAACACAATTTGCTCCCTCTGATCCTCTGCAAAAGCAGTAAGTGCTCTCAATGACCAAGAGATCTCTCCAGCCACTTATGTACTTTGTTAACCCTGCAGTGAACAGTCTATATCTGCCTTGATGAATTGATCATCAATTTGCCTATTTCATGCTGAGACCCAGTAGTGATGCTTGTTCTCGCTCTGTTGTCCTATAGACCCTGGTATCCATGGATACTTCAGCTGGTGATACCCATGTGTCCCTAAAGGCTCAAAGGAGTCAGTCTGTCCAGTACTAATTTCCCTTGTATTGTCTCACAGTCTCATCTCAAGGAGTCATTCGACTCAGTTTCTCCATTTCTGTAGCACTCAAACCAATCTCCTCATTCCCCCTTTGCACAGTGTCATGACTCAGGCTGAGATTGGACCTTCCATTATTGAAAAATAAAGTCTTTCCAACTCAAGCAGTTTGGAAGCAGCATCCTTTGACTAGCCCAGTTGCCTATACTGGCCACTCTGAAGGCTCCAGCTGCATGCCAAATCATGGATTTTCCCATGATTTCTGCTTCACTTGCTCCCTTCTCACAGACTTATTCTTCCTCCAAGTTCCAAGCTTGTCGATGCCAGAAAGGGCTCTTCAGCACAGATCTAATTTGCACTATTCCACTTGTATCCTGCCAGCTGTAAGAAGCAGAAAACCAACACTGAAGGCCCACCTCCCCCTTTGTTCCACTGTTCCTGCCAGATCGGCATGCATGCATATGCTGCTGCCCACGTGTCTTTTCCTATTGTAATGACTCCCTCAAATTGGCAAATTCTGTGAACAGAAAACTGAGCCTGACTGAGCACATCACCCACAGCCAAGGCCACACAACTGTTGTCACAGTCAGCTTATTGTACTGCCCCACTCACACCTCTATCAAGGACTGCAGCATCTTCTCCAGTATATCAGCTGTTTGGAGATGTCATGATACAAACAGGGCAGGGTACATTCATCAAAGGAGGCATCCCACCTCTTTAAGAACCATGACCACTCTGAGATCCCCCATCAGAGATGCTCCACTCTCAGATGGCTCAGCTGTTTGTGCATGTCTTATCACCAGAGCAGAGAACACACAACAGTTACTACTACAAAGAAGCACACCAACCCATACCTCAGTGGGGAAAGGTAGCCATATCAAGGGGTACCAATGTTCTTACTTAGTATATGAGGGGTTACTTATAGAAGCATGACAGTTAAACTACCAAAAGTCTCTTTCCTTGCATATGGAAGATTCCAGAAAAGGCAGCATCACTGAAACTCCCTGCACAACTTCCAGGGAGTTCTGCTAAAGCATCTTCTCTCCCCAGTAATTGTTCAGAGCTCACACGACTTCAGGGAGCAGTCACACGAATCCTGTAGCCTTTGAAAGCTTCTTCAGTTGTATGAGCCTACCCAACCTAGGAAGCAACCTTTAAAGTGAAAGGAAACAGACAGCAATATCCAATCTGGATCATCTGTCCATAGAGGGAAATAGGATGGTGAGATTCTCTCCCTTTTCTTTAGGACTGACACTATTGACTGTGTGTATTTGGTTGGTTCCACATCGGGTGCATATATGTTGATAACAGTTGTATCTTCACCAAGAGGTCCTTTTATCAACATATCAGTTGTTGCATCTTCACCAAGTAGTACTTTCATCAATATATCTTTATATCTTTTCATAGGTTTTCCTATTGAGACTCTGCTCTCTTATAGGGGCAGAACCTTCTCTGTTCACTTTTTGTTCCCATTGGTGTGATAAATCTTTTACCGTGTCTCTTCCATTTCAGTCCATGTGTATCTTTACAAGTAAAGTGAGTTGTCTGCTTTCAGGTGAGTCATATTTATTATCCATTCCACCTTTTACTCCCCAACTTACGTTTTGGTCATGATGTTTCATCACAGCAATAAAAACCCATGTTAAGACAGTACATTTTCAGAGCAATATGATCCAGTACTGAAAAACTCAAAAGGAGTTTGCAAAATAAATATTAGAATAAAAAAATGAGTTAGTTTCATGAAATCTTTAATCAATAAAATATGGAAATATAAAACACAAAAAAATAATACAAGTATAGAATCCACCAATGAACGTTTTTAAAATGGTGACAAAATCACAGATATTAGCACCACCTGTAAAACAGGATGATCAGTCAGTGTGAATTAGAAATATCAGCAGATCTAGGTTTACCACGGCCTTAATTACAATAGTCAAGTTGGGGGTCCACCTGGGTGCTTCACAGCAGATGAATGAATGAAGAGCGTATGAAGTGTATGAAGGCATCAGCGAAAAAGGATAAGATCACCCCATGTTCTGGAAAGCAAACACAACTGGGAGTCGTCATACTAAAACAATAATCCAGGTACACAGACAGTACGTTTCCCCCCAAATGTGAAAAATCACAGAAATGAAGGAAGGGGAAGAGTGTGGATAACAGAGAGATATGACAAAATATGCTCATAGGAAGCATGAAAATACTACAGGAAAAGAAAAACATTTTAACTAATATATGCTAATATATTTAGAAAACTGTACTGTTCAGCAGTGAATGTCAAAAATGTGAAAATAAAATTAATGAAGCAATTCTTCATTCCAATAAAACCCTCAAATAAAATAAACACAATGAAGGTATAAGATTTGCAACTGAAAAATATATAAAATATAACCAAGAAAAATTAAATAAACTGAGACAAACCATGTCCATGAATTTGAAGTCTAGCTGCTATTAATATGACAATTCTGCCCAGACTCCTCATGCAATATAATTTCCATCAAAATACCAAAAGGCCTTTTTAAGAGTAAAACTTCAGAGATTGATCCATGCAGAGCGAAAGGTACAGAAAACAGCATGGTCAAGCCAATGTAGAATAAGAACAAACTCAAATTAAATGGTTAATAATCTCTGATTTCAAAACTTAAATCTACAGTCATCAAGACAGTGAACTATTGACATAGGATGAGTGCAAAATGAACAGGAATAAACTTTTAAAATGTTATGTTAACCTGGGCAGTGGTAATGCATGCCTATAATCCTAGCATTCAGGAGGCAGAGGCAGGTAGATCTCTGTGTGTTTGAAGCCAGCCTGGTCTACAAAGCAAGTCCAGGACAGGCAGGGCTACACTAAACAACCCTGTTTGGGGGGGGGGAAAAGTTAATCTGTATGGTCTAAGCGATTAAAAAATAATGTGGTCTATAACAGTAGTATTGCCATAGTTGAATACCCCCATACAGCTAATCAACACTGGCCTTTCATTCATGTCATGTGCCCACCTCAGAATGTATCAGAGGCCCCCACACAAGGACTGCATATATAGAACTCCAGCATAAAACTCTGGAGAAGCCAGGTAGATTCACTTCTCTGTTGCCAAGATAAACAACCACGAACAAAAGCCACTGATAAAAAGGAAGAGCTCATCAGAGAGATGAGGCCATCACGACAGGAAGGCAGGGCAGAGGGAACAGGGAGATGTGAGCTCACATCTATGAAGCAAGGATGAAACAGAGCAAGAGCAGGAAATGGGGCAGGACTATAAACACTCGAAGCTCACCCCCAGAGACATATGGCTCCATCTCCCAAAGGTTCAGCAACCTCCCCAATAGCCCCAAATTGGGTACCAGCTCTCCAAGTACCAGCACTTACAAGGCCATTGTTCCTTCAAACCACCATGCTAGTTACAGTGGTATACATATGTAACTCCAGGACTTGGAGGTTAAGGCAAGAGGATTGGTCGGGTGTTCCAGGATAACCATGGCTACATTAAAAGTTTGAAGTCCACTTGGATTATGTGAGAATCTTGTCTCAAAACAAAATAAGACAAAAACTAGAAGTATTTCAGGATCTTAAATTAGGCACAGATTTCTCAAACATGATCACTCTAAAAGTATAGCCATGAAAGGAAACTATGAATTGGTTTTTTTTTAAATTAAAATATCACACTCTTCAAAATATACTATTTATATACAGTGAAAAGGAAAGCTATCAAACAGGATGTTAACAATTATTTCAAGGTATTATCTGACACACAAGTTGTATCCATAATGCATGAAAATCTAAAATTAAACAGAGATTTTAAAATTGAAATAAGTTAGATTAATTCAATAAAGCATATTGATTGATAATGAATACCAGAGTACATTAGCTACTAACAAAGGACAAATTACATCCAAAGGATAAGCTGTGTAAACCCATATGGGTATCGTCAAAGACTGATGCCTGGTACCAAAGTTTCGCAAGAATGAGATACAACCATCATGTCTACGGATGTAAAATGATAGCGTGCCTATTGTAAACCACACTGAGAGTGGCTAACTTGTTAAATCAGTGGTTCTCAACTTGTGGGTTGCAACTTCTTTGGGTTCGAAAGACCCTTTCACAGAACTTGTATATCAAATTTCCTGCATATCCAAAAATCTATGTTATGATAAATAACAGTAGCAAAATTGTGCTTATAAAGTAGCAATAGAAATAATTTTATTGTGAGGGGAGGGTCACCACAACATGAAGATCTGTCTTAGAGGGTCACAGCATTAGGAAGTTTGAGAACCTCTGTGTTACATGCATGCTTCCCACAAATCTTACCCCAAATAAATGCAGACAGACATTGTTACAGACTTGCACGAAGTGTTCACTGCAGGCACTGTGGCAATAGCCCCAAAGGGCACGAGTCCAAATGTTTGTATAGGTCAGCAGAATTCACACCATGAAACATGACACATCCCTGAAGAGAAGCTAGAGCATACATTCAGGCTGAACATATTTAGTGAGAGAAACCAATCCAATGAGAATCCATACTGCAAGATTTTCATGTCCTAAGGGTTAGGGAGGTAGAGAGTCTTGCAGACAGAATACATGCTGGCTGTAGCATGGTGGGAACAGGAGGAGAGGCTAACTGTCCACAAACCAAGGCAACTGCTACCTGGCAGAGGTGACCTGAAGTTTGATCATGGTGTTCATGGCATGCTATAAATTTACCATTGCACAATAGGTCCATTTTATTTTATTAATTATATCTCAAGAAAGTGGCAAGCCAAGCCCACAACATGAATTATCTAATCATACCTACTCTCTCTAAGGAATGAGAAGTAATTTAGGATAAAAGGACCAGTGCCATGTTTTCTCTGAATAAATGATGACGGAGAGGTACAGAGGGAAGATTGGGGATGCTGGCAATTATCCATGCCATGCTCTACATGCTGGGTATATGTGGATATTCCCTTGGCAAAGTCTAACTTCAAATATATGGGCCACCCGCTATGTTATAACCTAATAGACACCTCACAAAACAAAAGCAGAAACCCTGCCAGGAGTTAGGCTTTGAATTTCCTTAAACTTTGTGCTGTTTTTATTTGTTAATCATATTTTAAAAGGTAGGTGACGAGTGGAGACTGAAGGCAGACAGATGAACCTGGCCAGCCCATTCTCCAACCCTAGCAGACTTACCATAAATTTATAACAAACTCCCTACAGATTAGATTTCTGAGCAGGACCTATCTTCTTCTTCTGCATGAGGGAGGCATTAATTCTGTTTGTTTTTCATTTAGACACATCCCATCCTTAGAGTGTTATTGAGTTAATATTGACATTTTCCTCAATATTTCATTGCTGCATTGCAGTTCCATGGTTTTACTTGTTGGTTGGTTGGTTTGTCGATACAGAGAAATGAAGGAAACCACCCTTTGAAGATTATGGAGATGACTCTAGATTATGGTTCATAAGCTCTGGGTCCTATTCTAGCTTCATTTCTGTTGCTTTGACCCTTATCAAAAACAATGTAGAGGAAAAAAAATGTTTATTTGCTTACAATTGCAGATTGTATGCCATTACTGAGGAAAACTCCAGGCAAGAAAAAAAAGCAGCCAATCACATTTGCAGCCCGGAGCAGAGAGAAACCAATGGGTCCATGCTTGCTTGCTGTCATCCAGCTTTCTGTTTTACTGACTTCACCTCCCCAGGAGGAATCATGCCACTTATCAATTAATAACCAAGACCATTCTTCAAAGAAATAACTAAAGGATAACGTGATCTGGACAATTCCTCAATTGAATATCTCTCTTCAAATGATTCCTAGTTATGGAATTTTGGAAATTACAAATGAACCTTCACAGACTCACATTTCATGCTGCTCGTGGGCTTGGGCATGTCTTATATTCCCCATATTGCTAGGAAGATTCACTGTGCTGAAAGTTTCCATGCTAACTTTACCCAAATCTCCAGATTACCGTGAAGGTCAAAGGAAATTGTGTCCTTCAAGAAGCTGCCCCAGATACTTGCTGCATCCCATGCCACCAGTTATTATTAACAGCAGCAAGTTAGAAAAATTAACTCACTTCAGGTGGTGCCGCTTTTAAAATTGAGGATGTAATGAGTTCCTTGAAAACTGTCTTATCTACAAATACTGTGTCCTTCCACTTGGGCATGGATTCCCTAATAGTCTATGTGGCATGATTGATTTGGAGGCCGTCCCTGTATCAACAGCTATGCAGAAGGAGATGAGGCATTTGGGGACATTTCTCAGCACCATTTCCATCCCGGCTCATACCCAAGATGGAAGATGACCAACAGTCTTTCTCGGTCACACTTCTACACCTGAGGAGAAGTAGAAATGGTAAAGTAAGATCACATTTCCCTATAGCATTTCATCAGACACTTTAAGAGCTAAGAAATTAGGGTTCTGAGACTCAGATTCTCCTCATGGAAGATTCCAGCATGCCATCCTAGGGAGTGTGTTCCTCACTGAGAAACAAAATGATGATGGCAGTAACCAGAGCCTGTTACTCAGGTCCACACAGTCTGCTAAGCCGTCCACTTACATTTCTTCTATGGATTGCCTATTGAGTTTGTGTGCATATGTAGTATACACACACACACACACACACACACACACACACATATGTATATATTCATATATATGTTCATGTTTGTGTGTATATGTAGTATAAATATATGTATTCATGTATATACATGCATGTATACAGACATGTACACATGTAGAACAAAGATACCATTGTTAGGTGTCTTTCACTAGCTCTCCACATTATTTTTTTTAAAGACAGGGTCTCTTAGTAAACTCTGGAACTCACCAATACAGCAAGACTAGCTACCCAAATATTGCCAGGGATATCCCCATCTCAGCCTACACAGCACTGGGTTGACAACCACACTTCCCCCACTCCTTGCTTTTTAGAGAAGGTTTTAATTCAGGTCCCCATGCTTTCATGACAAACACTGTAATAACTGAGCCTCTATACAATTGTTTTGGCAAAGTAAATAAGATCAGGCTCACCCTGTTTCCCCAGTGGATCTGTCTTGAGGCTCTCTATAAATATGTCTACCTGTGCTTTTCTCTGCCAGCATCTCATTTCCAGAGGCTGAATTTGTGCTGCTCTCCGGTGATGCCTCTGCAGAAGGAAGCCTTTGCTGATCAACATCTCTGGAAGAATCAAAGCAGTTGAGTGCCTTGCCAAAGACAGAGACAAAACAGTCACTTCAATCTAAGACCTTCCAAGATGAAGGTTAGAAGAAAATGGCATGCAGGGCATCCGGGCAAGGCTTTATCTTTATCCTAGGGAGACAATTTAAATTGAAAGTTCTCTGTTTTGAATTGAAGCAAAAATCCTTCCTGGCTGAGCTGGGTTTTGTCCTCTGGTGAATTCAGGAAGAACTGAAATGCATAAAATTAAATAGCACTGTACTTCAAAGTGACCAAATGGAGAAAAGATGAAAGAGGAGGGTGAGATCTCAAACTTCCTCCAGGAAAGCTTCGTTACAGCTTTTCATTACAGTGGCTGTTGGCCTAGCAGCCAGTTGAGATAGTTGGATTGGAACCAACACACTGTCCAGTAATGATTGGGAGATGGGGGTGAGGGTAAGTTCCCCTAGGAAATAGCTATTCTCTGTTGAGATTTCCTAAGACCAAGGTCATCCAGCTGAGATGATTGCTAATTATGTCTGGACAATCCAGGCAAGAAGCCAGATCAGACCCTGTGCTGCAGTGGGTCAGCCATTGATTAGATTTTTGGCTCTTGATTAAATGTCACCAAATGATTAAATGATTGTTCCACAGAACTTTCTAGAAGCGATCTCAGTTCATCACCCTAAATTGTAACAAAGGAGTGTCTCAATGCCCCCCCCCCGTTGGCATGGGATCTTTTCAGAGGAAGCTCTACCACTCACAGTCTATAGCCTCTTTATTCTCTGTGGTGTCAGCCTTGAGTTACTAGGGGTTGCGCTGTGAGGGGCGACCCCCATCTGCTCATGACATAGCTCAGGTAATCTAGTATTTCCCTCCATTTTTCTTAGCTAGTCCAGGAACATTCAGATCACAGGGTATGATGATGTCAGTCTTCATTGTCAACTTGACTAATATCTGTGAGGGTTTCTCCAGAAAGGTTTAACTGAATGGAATGGGGCTGGGGGGGCTGGGGGGTAGGACAGATAAAAAAATGTGGGTGGTATGCTGTGGAACAGGATCCTGGACTAAAAACGAAGAAGTAAACTGTGCCTCTCTCCCTTCTCTCTGCCTCTTTCTCTGTCTCTCTCTATCTCTCTTACTCCCCCCCCAACCCCTGGTGTCTCTTCCCCCTTTCCTGCCTCTGCTTCCTGAACCTGCACAGGATTTGAGCAGCTGCCTCAGGCTCCCACTGCCATGATTGACTGAGCACTCAACTGCAAACCACAATAACCTACTCCTTGCTTGGCTTGGCCTTAAGGTTTTGGTCACAGGGGTGAGAAAAGAGCATTCATGGTACAGATTCCAGGCAGTTGGGCAGACATACAGATGTCACTATCCAGCAGAGGCACTGACTCCCGTGTCACTTCACACACTGGATGTGCCTTCTGACTTTGTACTACTTAATCTGTAAAAGGACAGTTACAGTGTAACTCATAGGCTTATTGGGAATTAGGAGAGTTCACAAACATTTGCAGGCTAAGATGGTCGAAAAAGGCTAAAGGCTTGGGGGATCTGGTGGTATGAGCCCATAATCTAAGCTACTTGGGAGGCTAGACAAAAGGATGGTAAGTTCAAGGCTAAAACTGGCAACTAAGGAACACACTATTTCAAAGGAAAGAAAAAAGCAAAAAGAGGGCCAGGGATGCAGGTCAGCAATGGAACACTGAACACGAGCCTAGTATGCATAAAGATCTGCGTATTCGTCAGGGTCCCCTAGAGGAACAGAACCAATAGAATGACTATACACACTCATATACATTATACATTTTATATAACATATAATGTATATAGGGTTTGTTCCATATTATATAGATGATAGCTATAAATAGATGAAGATATGGGATTAAAGTATGCACAAAGATCTGTATATTAGTCAGGGTCCCCTAGAGGAACAGAATTGATAGAATGACTATATATGTTCATATATATGCATACATATATGATATATAACATATATCATATATATGGGTTTATTCCATATTATGTAGATACAGATACAGATACAGAAACAGAAACAGATATAGGTAGGTACAGATATGGGATTTATTAGCATGGCCTACAGGCAGTGGTCCAGCTAGTTGAACAATGGCTCTCTACCAACAAAAGGTCCAAGAATCCAGTAGGTGTTCAGTCCAAGAGGCTGGATGTCTCAGCTGGTCTTCAGTATACATTAGAATTCTGAAGAAGTAGCCTTTAAGGCCAGTGAAGGAATGAACTCAGTAGTGAGAGTGAGAGCAAGCAGGTAAAAAGCAAACAATTCCTACTTCCATCTCCTTTATACAAGCTACCACTAGAAGGTGTGGCCCAAATTTATAGTGAATCTTCCCTCGTCAAAAGATCCAGATTAAAAGTCAGTCTTCCCACTCCAAATGATTTCCTTAAGAAAGATCCCTCACGGGTGGACCCAGACACTCGGGTTTCAGTTCATGCAGATGTAGTCAAATTGACAACAGAGTATAGCCATCGAATCTGACTTCAACCTGGCACTGAGAAAAGGAGGAGGAGGAAGAACAAAAGGAAGAGAAGATGCCTATAGACACCACCTTCCTGCCATGGTTTAACTTCTTTACAAGGTATGGTTGAGAATATCCTCATTCTGCCCGCAAGATGCCATTTAAGCAGACACTACCAGCAGGCTTGTGCTAAGTCCACCGAGTCACCACATTTTATCTCTGAAAGTGGGGTCTTTGCCAAATGTTGGAGATTCCCTGGAAAGAATGAATTCCTGAGCTGCTCTGATGTGCCAGGCACTGTCTCGGACACATCACATAAACACAGTTGACACTGTAAACCTTTGCGTGTAATGTTGGGCATGGCAGATACACCAGGCAACTTGAAGCCACTGTAATCATTCTCTAGAGAAAGACATCATGCGTCTTACCTTGCACTCTAAACCCTGGGTTGACCATTCCTTAGCCTGTGCACAGAGGTCATTTCCACTCAGATTCTCAAGGTTATTGTTCCAGCAGCAGGGTGTAGTTGCTAAATAATGCCAAATTTCCTTAACTGGGTGTTTAACTCTCAGAACATGAACATCATGTTTTCCATGTTAGAAAGCAAATAAAAAACAATAACAGAACAACTCACCTTATTTTCCTTTCTAACTACTACTGCATCTCTCTGATCCCCTTAACAGCATAGCTCCTGAAAAGACTTTCTAGAATATTCTCCCTTCTCCGTGGTTGTATAGTTGCTCCCTGTGAATTGGTACATTCCCTCCTTGAGTGATGAATGGGGCTCAGGAAGCTGATGGAACATATAGGTTAGTCTTTCTCTGCAGAAAGGTTATCCCTGGCTGTAGGGAGACTCTTCCTGCTTCCGTAAGTAAGCACTCAGCCACTGTCCCTAAAGCAACTTCAATGAGTTCATTCCTTCACCAAGACAGACTTGGGTGGAGTCTTATTTTGTTCAGTTATTGGTGCTTTATCTGAGGCAAACTAATGTTTGTTAATACAACCCTGGTCTTCTTTTTAGCCCACTTGAGCCTTCCTAAGCCCAGCCCTGGTAACAAAGGGTTCCCTTTGAAGGCTACTATTGCTCATTTCAGGCTGGGAAACATCCTGTTCCATCCTCTCTCATGTGACCCGACCTCTCAAGAGCAGATCCTCCTCACAGGTTTACCCACTGGACTTCTAGGACCCAAGACTCTCCTACGGTCTTCTCTCTCAGTTCCCTCTGCTGTTGCTGCCCTGTTCTCATTAATGCTCATGGAAGGTAAGCCCTAGTCTTACCCTGTCCTCTTGTTTCTGTACTCATAGCCCTGCATATCTTAACGATTTTGTTGTGTGAGTACCTCCTCTACACTGACATCCACTTCCTTTCTGGTGCCCATATCTAGTTAAAAAATGTTAGCATGCTACATGCTCTCCTGTGATTGTGCTCTCTCTCTCTCTACCCCCTCCCTCCCTCCCTCTCTCCCTCTCTCTCATGCACACCACACACACACACACACATACAGACCTGTTTTTCCTTGTTTCCTGTGTCCTTCACACTAATGGCCTCAGGACAGATCTCCTGTGCAGCTCACTGTGTTTTCAATATGCTGTGAACAGGAGTCCAGAGCAAGAGATTAAAGACATTCTAGCCCAGAAAAGGGAATTCTGATTCACTGATGTTGGGAATTTAAATTACTTGTATTATGAACACTAGATTTAAGCACTACACCACAGGAGAAATCACATGGCTGGCTCTGTAAATCTGATCAAGAAGACTGGGAGCACCCAGGCCCCATGGGTGAACCTGATACTATTATTTTGCTAAATGGACATAGTATCAAACCACCCTTTACGTTTGCATCTCTCTACCTGTAGATTGGCACAGCACTGTGACCTCATCAGGGAAGTTTCTTTGTGCAGTGGATTGAGGTTAATGCAGAAACTCACAGCTGGTCAAAGTGCAGGGAATAAGTGTTTGTGGAGTGCTCAGTTACAAAAGGGACATCCATGTCACACTCCCTCCCTTCAAGGCTGAGGGAGCTTCATAGAAATGAGATCAGAAGGGCTGTAAAAAACAGAGGTCAGAGGTCAAGAGCGCTGCAGAGAAACAATGTCTTCTGGTCATGATAAAACTGCTGAACTCATGAACTCACTGAAGTTGTGCTTGCCTGCAAAAGATAATCCAGTCAACATTGCAGCAGGGACTAGGGAGGGCCTCTCCCAGCTGGGGCTCTGCAGTCTATTCATTAATGGCTTCTAGGGGAGGGAGAGTCTGTTTTCTTTAAGGATGTAGCCTTTGGTATTTCAACCATGATCCAGTGGATGGCCCCATGAGTATATGGACAGCCAAAATGGAATTAGAGACTTATTAGAAAAAAAGAGCACTAAGTTGGGAGGGGGTTTGGGGGAAATTAAGAACAGGAGTGAGGTTTTAATATAATCAAAATACACTATATACATGTATGAAGTTCACAAAAATTAATAAAACATTGTGCAAATGAAAAAATGACTAGCGTTGTGAAAGAAAAATGAATGATATGGAGATTTCTCAAGTAAATAAAGTAACAAAAGAAATGAAGAGCCATTAAGTCCCAATTGTCCCACCTCCAGGACATCCCAAATGGGGTGAATCAATACATCAAAGAGACACCTGCATCCCTATGTTTATTGCAGTACTTACTGTTCACAGTTGCCAAGTGACAGTGACAAACCGACTGACAGATGAGATAGATGAAGGAGGTGCAATGCACGTATGCAAGGGAATTCTATTCTGCTCCCAAAATGGACACTCGTGACACTGTGGCTGAATTAGTAGACATTGTGTTCAATTAAGTAAGAAAGCTAAGAAAGAGAAATAAATACTGTATATTCTCACTAATATGTAAAGAATAAAAATGTCTTTGTTGTAGTGTAGAGAAAGGAACAGGGGTAACTGGGGCATGAGGCTGAAGAAGTGGTAGGGGTGGAGGATCCACAGAAAGCATTCAACTACATTAGTCAGCAAGACTGAGTTGGAAGGTCCTGGGGCATGATGGAAGTGTGAGTGACTGCAACTGACAGGTGTGCCTTGTGTGAATCATAAGCAACCGAAAGGGTTGAACATTTTCTAACACAAAGTAATAACTTCCCAAGCAGAAGGAAAGGCCGATAACCCCCAAATTCATCATGTCATGCTGAATATATACATTGAAGCATTGCGTGCTATGCCATAAGTACAGGTAAGCCTTGTGAGTCAGTTCAAATGATGAAAGAAAGGAGTGAGGAAAGACAAACAGACAAACCTAAAATAGTCCCCAAACTTAGAAAATAGGAGGGAGCCCAAGAAGTCTGTTGAGGTTTCTATCTTTTCCTGCCTATTGTAATGCTAAGTGTGGGCCTTCAAGACCTGAAGTCTGCTTGTAACCACTGGGATCCTACCCCCCAAGTTAATTCTGATTGGTGAATAAGGATGCTGAAGGCCAATAGCTGGGCAGA
The DNA here is from genome assembly GCF_008632895.1 of Mastomys coucha. Classification (NCBI taxonomy): domain Eukaryota; kingdom Metazoa; phylum Chordata; class Mammalia; order Rodentia; family Muridae; genus Mastomys; species Mastomys coucha. The sequence goes on along the minus strand of NW_022196911.1, from coordinate 51,319,334 downwards.
GGCCAATAGGTGGAGCTGAGATCTTACATGCTTGGGGGAGAAGAAGAACTGTGAATAGGGAAGGAAAGAAAGAAGCCCCCATGAAATAGAAGAACATAACATGGAGGAGGAGAAAGGAGAGCTGTCGTGAGCTAAAGGCCAAGAGAACCGGGCCCAGAGGGCTGCCCAATTGGAGTTAGGGCAGCCCAGATGGAACATAGTAAATAGTAAGTGATAGTCTGAGGCTATCCGATAGGAAAGTAGATTCTAACAACACTGAGGGTAGGCAGCTGCCCAGCTATTGTGGCCTAAGATATATTAAAAATACAAAGGCTGTGGGTGTGTTTCATCCATGAACATAAATGGTCTAGGCAGGGAAGTAAACGCCCGCCCAGAGATTTTTAATATTTTCTATTACAAATATCAGCTAAGAGAAAGGATTTGAGCAAAGAACTGTGCCAACTCAGATGCACCTGCTCAGTGTTACATCACGTACAAGCTATCCAATCTCTTCCCTACAATTGCCAGTGTACAGGATAAAAAGTTCAGTGCATCCATCCTCTACTGGCCACACCACAGTCACGCCATGGTCACACCAGCACAAGGACGTCCCTACCATCCTTGTATTGTAAGATTATATTGATCTGATGGCATCTGTGCATACCGCTGTAATCTTGAGTTGTTTCTTTCCTTTATAAAAAGAAATGAAAACTTAACACTTATCAGCTGTTTTAAAATCAGAACAGGCTCCATTTGCTCATCTAGATAAGGGTAAAAATAAATGTCACTTTCAAAGAGTAAGGCTGATGCTATAGTAAAATAGTGAACTGGGTTGAGATGGTCAAACGGCACAAAATTCAAGTGAGATGGGAAGAATAAATTCAAGATGTCTATTGTACATTATGCTCCATACAATTAAACCACAAATTTTGTCTGCCACTTAAAAAATAACTATTTTTTTTTTTGGTGGTGGTGGTGGGTTTTGGTTTGGTTTGGTTTTTTGTTTGTATGGTTGGTTTTGATTTGGCTGTTTTGTTTTGTCTTGTCTTGTCTTGTCTTGTCTTGTCTTGTTTTGTTTGAGACATGGCTTTACCATGTAGCCCCTGGCTATCTGGAACCTCTTTACCTAGACAAGACTAGCCCTGAACTCACAAAGAGCCATCTGCTTCTGCCTCCCAAGAACAGAGGTTAAAGGCCTAGCCACAAAATAGTTTTAAAATTATATTTAAAATGAAGTAAAGCATCTAAAAACCATAAGCATAATGTAATCACAATAACACACATGGGACCTTCATTGTTCACAAAAAATCATGAGATAATCAAGCACGTTATATGCAACAAAGCACATGTTGTATGTTAAGCACAAGTGAACAGTCAGGAACCCTGATTTTACAGAGGCTTCCAAGTCTCAATTGGTACCAAGCATACTCATTGCCAGAAGGTGTCCTCATTCAGAGCAGTGTGTGTGAGGAGCTAGGGTCTTCTGCATAAATAAAGCATTTTTCCTTCTGACAACTTTTTTAATATTTCTTAAAGTTCTGAAAAGAAAATAAGGACCACTAGGTTGAGGATGGACACACATGACCTCCATAGCATCTCCCCCTTCTCTTCAAACTGTGATGTCTGTTTACTTTCCCTATTTGGGGGTAACAAACTTCTTTCTGATTAGATTGAGACCTCTTCCATCAAAGTTAATTTCATGCCTAATACTTTGATCCTGATCAGAAATCTGTGGACAGGGACACTATAGGGCCAGGGTAGAAACCACTATTGTTAATTTGCTAACATGCTGTAAAATTACCTTCTAAATTCTTGTGACTAATACCTGTATGGCTTGCTGCTCTTAATCTTGGCCAGAAAACCTTATTTTTGCAGTGAATAGCAGTCCATGGTGAGGTGCATGATTGTTCAAAGTGCTGAGCGTAGACACTGGATACTCAGCCCTAAATAGGTCATCCATATCAAACCCCAGCACAAGGCTAAGGGTATATTAGAAGAGGAGGAAGGAATGATGTAAGAGTGGATGATGGGAGGACCACTGTGAAAGGATGTCCTCTGGACATGAAACACCTGTTACACCCGGAAATCAGAGCAGCTAAGTTACCTGCATAAGACCTATGCAAGGTCAAGCCAGTTAGAATCTTGGAAAAGACAAGAAGCATGATCTCTAGGCCCCACCTCTTACTGGGAAACTATTGGCAGTTGATAGTTTGGGAGAAGGAGTAGAGTATTTTATTATTTTTTTCTATTTTATTTTATTGAGGACATGGTCACTAATAGGATTCCCAAGCTCCAGTGGATTCACTTCACTACACCCATACACTTATGGGCAGAAAATATGTGTGTGTGTGTGTATGTGTGTGTGTGTGTGCATGTACACACATGCATATATATATATATATGTATATATATATATATATATATATATATATATATATAATAAGGACATGAAGTTGGGACAAGTTATGTGGTGGGAGACAGCAGAAGTTGGAGGTGGGTATAATCATATTTCATTGTACATAAATATGAAACTCTCAAACATAAACATACAAACCCATGACGTTGAAACAATGAATGGCAAGAGAACTACTTTAGTGACAGCACCTTGGGGAGACTGGTGAGGGCTGGCAGCAGTGTTGGGCTAAGGTTTTGCTGCAGAGTTGAGTAACCACTTTTATCCTAAGAACTAGGTGAGGAAATCAGGCCAATGACCAGATCTGAGCCCTCCTGACATACGTGACTTACAGAGAAGGGGGAAGCTTGAACTTAAAACATTTCGTATTTCACTTCTCTGGGAGTCACTGCATGCTATCACTACTGTGTAACTATGTCTGCTCCACAGCTATATGGGTACTTATCTGACTTTAACATGATGGTTATTTTATGGAAAAGGCTAAGGGAGGTTTAAGTACTTTGCCTATCAGAACAGACACTAAACTTCTATCACGGTTTAAAAATATTCTCTAACAAGATAAGAAAGTAATATTTTATTGGAAACATGTGAGTTTGAGCAATTCTCTCCCACACTCTGAATTTCTCTGTGCATCTCTGTCTCTCTCTTCTCTGTCATCCGAAGAGCATCACCAGACAAACAGACTTTAAATAACCATAAGTCCAAAATAAAAGATTTAAACAAGGGTCTGCCCTGAGTGGGAGTGGGCACTGGCAGGACATGTGACATGAAGGTCAAAACAATCCCATGTGCTGAGAGTTTTGGTAGCACAAACTCAGGACTCACAATCCTAGGCAATGTTTCCCAAGTCCATTCTTTAAGATAAGGTTCACTAGAGTCAGTCCCCCCTCCCCTGCCACCCTCCAACTCCCCACCTCCCCCACAGAGAAAAAGGATCTTAAAAGTCCATGCTGTGTAGCCGAGCAGCCTCAGGATATTTCACTAGAGAGAGGATTCTAAGGTCTGTGCTACCTGCCTCGAATCCAGTGAGTGACCACCTCCATGGGGAAAGATTTGTTAGGTGCCTTCTGCCAACACATGTTGAATTTCTAGGAGGTACAAGGAGCAGAGATGCCTTCCTTGTGTTGAATTTAAATAGAACAGTTCATGCCACCTAAATCCATGGGAAAACAAACACCCTGGAAAGGTAGCAAGGCCTGTCCCTCCTAGGTACATCGGCAGACAGAGGGACAGTGTGGGCGACATAAGCTCTGGGTGAGGATTAAATTAGATTACTCTACGTGTTCTTCTGGGAGCCTCTTCAGGACCTTTGATGAACTCCCTTGTGATTCTGACATTTTGAAGTAAGTCCATAAGACACAGCTTTTAAAATATTCTTGCCTGGTAGTCTTCTAACTGAAAAGGCTAAAAAAACCACAACCCTCCAGCCCCCAGGATTATGTATGGTGGCCTCATTTTAAGGTCAACAACTTCATTATTCTGTCTGTGTAGAATGCCAAGGACATTGTGCCTGGTTCTAAGTTATTTTTTTTTTCAGAATAAATATGATAAAGTGTTTTCTTCTCAAATGAAATGGCATGCCTTCCAGGGCCACAGAGCCAGGTTCTGTAATATTTTCCTAACTATGTTTGCAGTAAACGCACTACAAGTTTAACATTCAAGATAGGCTAGCCATTGCCAATTGTTTCAAAATTGTGGACTGTTCTAACCTTTGAGATTTAAATAAAATCACCTCCATTGCATAGGTCATAAAACCGAAGGTTAGATAGAGAAGTCAAATATCATGGTAGATGTCCCTCAGCTGGTACAGTGGCATAGTTATGTTAGCTGCATATCTGAATGAGCCGCAGATTTCTAAGTAAAGGGAAGAGAAAGAGCTGACTGACTTTGTGATCTGCTTGATCTATAAGGCAACGACGGCCATGCCTTTGGCTGGACCTAAGAACTTCAATCACATTAACTTGGCAAAACCTCAAGAACCAGGTAACCGACCAACTAACACCACACAATAATGCCTGATGCCTTGAGAATGGAGCCTCTCAGGAGGATTCACACAGGTCCTGATAGGGCTGGGGAGATGGCAAGGCCAATAATGTGCTTGCCTTGAAAGTGTGAGAACCCACACAAAGATTTGGGCATGGTAGCATGTCCCTGTAATCCCAAAGATAGCAATTTGAAAGACAGACATAGGAATTTGCCTGTAAGATCGCTGACCAGTTAGTCTAGCCTAGGTGGTAACATTCCAGGCTCGAAAGAGATTCTGGCTAAAACAAAGAAGTAGAAGATGCCTTATTGGAGTTATATTTTTGTGCACTGGCAGAAAGTTGAGTACCGGCCAGACTTTTGAACTGATACTTTTGTGAAGCATCACCTGTCTCAGGGTTTTGTAAACATTCTTCTTCATTGCCTTCTGATTGTTTCATAAAGATCTGATCAGCAAATTAGGTAGGCAGAAGAAATAGGAAGGCTGGACTTCTGATCCCAGCCAGGGGTCCCAGGGAGAGAGAAGTAGGAGAAGGACCACAAAGAGAAGAGATTGAGAGACCACGTGGAGATAACAGGAGGAGTCACCATGAGGTTGCAATGAGAGAGTAGATATGAGGACACATGGGGACCAGAGTGAGCCAGGGCAACACCAGATTGACAAGTAATGGAGCATTTGTCTGGTATTAATAAACATAGAGGGTTAGAATAGCTCAGAACCTGCCCAGCCAAGATTTACAGGTTGTTGATAAACTTAATAGATTTTTGTGTCAGTTATTTGGGAGGTAGAATGGGAACAGACAGGACTTTTATGCTGAAGTTACATTCTTCAATATCTGAGCAATGACACCTAAAGTCATCCTCTGACCCCTATCTATATGCATGTGCATATGCATAAATGTATACCTGCATGTACACACACAAACACACACATACACACACACACACACACAGGTCTCACTGGTCTGAGAGAAATCAGTAGCAGTAGAAGTATGGCAACAGTAGTTGCCTTCAGAGTAGTAGTAGAAGAGGGAGCCTCTGTGGAAAGGATGTACCCCTTCCTATTCGCAGCAAACAAAGGGACCTTGGGCATGGCTGTCTGCCTGCCTGCCTGCCTCCCACATTTCATAGAGGAAACTATGATTTTATCGACTTTGTGTACATCAGGTATGGTGATTCTGCCTTCTGAGGTCCAGCAAACTGTTACCTATCCCCGGACGGAGGCATTTTCATTCATTTATTTTAACTGATTGATTTAATATAGCCCTTTACTCCACCCATCAACAAGTCATTATCTGGGATATTTCTTTCTCTTGTTACAGCATCTTATTTCCTCCCTTGTTATTCTGTTCAAATTTGACTTCACTGTGGTCAGTGTTCCTCCCACTCCATCAAATGCTGCAGTGTATTTCCTCCTAAGTCTGGGGACTCCATAGTCTGGCTACGCCCCCTTTTTATTTATTTATTTTTTTATTTGTAGTTCCTGGAGATCTGTGTTTGAAGGCTGCTTGTTCATTACAAATAGGAGGGGACATTCTCTTTACGGAACAAGCCCAAGCAAGCTAGAGTATTGAGAAAAACACACTTTGGTTTACCTTCAAAGAGAAAACTTGTGGTTGGATTTTCCAGCCTCTGATTTCATTGATGAACTTGGCATGACCGATGTGGCCTGCCACTTTCTGCTACTGGATACAAGTCTATAGCTAAAGAAGACCATATTACTTGCATACTGCCAGGATAACTAACTAACACTGAGATACACAAGGGTCTGTGTGGACATGGAAGCATGCTGATTCCTAATGGTCTCACACTTTGGTTTGAAAGGAAGGACAGAGTTGACTTGCAAGCAGATAAACAAGCCTAGACCTGGTGCTTCTCGATGCTACCTGTTCCCTGGGTTCTATTGTTTGTATTTAAAGTCATGTTCTCTTTGGGGCCTTAGACATTTCAATCACATGCATTTTCCCTTAGAACAGTAAGTGAGCTGCTATCCCCCCAACCCACTTTCCAAATGATGAAGCAAATGATGAAACAGAGACACCAGCGTAGGGAGGCCTTACTTATTCTAGAACTCACATAGCTTCAAAATGGTGGCTCTGGAACTTGACCCAAAAGCTACTGGCCCACAAACTTCATCCTTTGCACTTACCCAGAAGATCCCTACTTCTCTCAACAGAACTACATACATACAAGTGCTTGTATACATGCACACATAAACACAGACTTGCATGCACACAGCCAAGCATAGTAAAAACATCAGTATGGACACTGAGGCAGGAAGAATAGGAGCTCAAGGCCACCTTAAGCTACATTGTGATTTCTAGGCCAGCCTGAGCAAATAATGAGACATTGTCTCCAAATAAAGAGACAAAGCAAACTGTAAGACTATGGACTCAGGAAGTCAGAATTAGGATGCCTGAGGCAGCTAATACATCTGACTACAGATCCAGGGTAGCTCACAGTTAGGTAAGCATTCTGATAGGTGTTACAAAGTGTCAAATAATGTAAAAGATCTTGAAGGGTACAAGACTATTGTTGGGACCTCAGACAGGCTCTGCTCAGGCCTGGAATCACAAATATCCCTGGTTGATGGGGAAGCTTGGAGAACTGGCTACCAAGACAGTCATTTAATTAGAGAAGTAGAAATAGACAGTCAAGGTCAGAGACAGGAGGCAGGTAATGAAGAATGCAAAGGAATTACAGATTAAAGATGACTTGAATTGTGAACCATCCCTGGCTGGTTTTACATCTCTGTGTTGAGCTATGCCCTATGTGTAAGAAAGAGACTGTCACTGTCTGGCTATAAATTGCACTGTGTTCAAATGGTCCTGGAAATGAGGTCACTTTGTATGGTAAAGCATATAACCAGTATTCCCTGAGGCTGAGGCAGGGGACTTATGAGTTAGATTGTGAGATACTCCTTCAAAAAAGAAAGAAAGGGGGAGAGGAAGAGAGAAAGAGAGAAAGGCCTCAGGAGAGGCAGGAGGACAGGAGCAGGAAGGAAGCAAGCAAGGAAGGAAGGGAAGAAAGGAATAGAGTTAACAAATAGCTCCAGATTCAGTTTGATCCACAGCTGTTTAAAATTGGACTGAAAATACAGTCCCTAAAATAAAGAAACATCTCAGTGGGGCTGAAGAGATAGCCTAGTTGGGAAAGTGCTTCCCATGCAAGAACAAGAACCCAAGTTTGATCCCCAGAACCAATCTAAAGCATCCAGGCATGGAAAACTCCAGTGGTGGGGGGAAGGGCATAGGGGATGCCTAGGGCTTCATGACCTGCCAGCCTAGCCTGCTTGATGAGCTCCCGGTTAGTAAGAGACCCTGTTTCAGAAGCAAGGTATATAGTACCTGATGGCGAAGTTTGCCTCTGGTTTCCACATGCAGGAGCATGCACAGACACCACCACTAGCAGCAGCAGCAGAATCATTCTCCTCCTCCTCCTCCTCCTCCTCCTCCTCCTCCTCCTCCTCCTCCTCCTCATCCTCATCCTCCTCCTCCTCCTCCTCCTCTTCCTAGGAGGAGGACAAGGATGAGGGCGAGGAGAAGACTGAGCTGCTCCTCATGGTCTGTACTTCCTCCAGTCCCAGATGATCTATTCTGCTAGGAGTCATTCCTATTAGTCCTTTATGACCAAAGTGGTCCAACATGGACTTCATCTGGGTCCATTTGATCCAACTGTGATGGTTTGTATATGCTTGGCCCAGGGAATGGAACTTTTGAAAGGTGTGGTCCTGTTGGAGTAGGTATGTCACTGTGGGTGTGGGCTTTAAGACCCTCATCTTGGCTACTTGGAAGCCAGTATTCTGCTAGCAGCCTTCAGATGAAGATGTAGAACTCTCCGCTCCCCCTGCACCATGCCTGCCTGGATGCTGCCATGTTCCTGCCTTGATGATAACTGACTGAACCTCTGAACCTGTAAGCTAGCCCCAATTAAATGTTGCCTTTATAAAACTTGCCTTGGTCATGGTGTCTGTTCACAGCAGTAAAACCCTAACTAAGACATCAACCTTCTGTGCAAAATGGCCAACCTGATGCTCTTAAAGAAAGGATAAGAAGGCCAGGTATGTAGAAAGCAGGTGCCCAGCTAATCATACATTTGAGCCCATCCTTCCTAAAACCAGCAGCATTAAAACTAAGCCCAGGCTCCCTGAAAACTGGCTGAGAACTCCAGAGTCCCAATAGTTTTTCCAATGTCTAATGTTACAAGTATGATAAAGGTTGAAATAGAATCTAACCACTGATACACCCCCTTTCCCAACTACTCCCTATACCCAGGGATATCACAAGTAAGAGCTACCACCTAGCTAGATAACAGAAACCCAATTCTCAGAAAAGGAGAGGTAGCAGACGTAGTAGACGTAGAGAGGTAAACCCACGTGAGCAATCCATGTGCACTGAGGTCATCAAGCTGCCATAAGAATGTAAAACCCAATCTTGGAATGGCCTCAAACAAAGGGCTCTGGCGTGTTCTGGCAGGCTGATGAAGGGGATAAACACAGGAGTTGTGATTCACATGGCAACCAGCCACTCAGCCTGAAAATAAATCCACTCTGGCTGTTATTTATCCAGCAGTTATCTTTGATTGCTAGATGAATCTGCAGCACCTAATGTGAGCTCTCCAATTCTTTGAGTCTGACGTCAACCAGGCATTTAATAACTGTCAACAAAGATATTATATTTGAGGGAATACATTCAGTGAAAGGTTATATTAGGCACTGTGACCAGAACTCACACCTCTCAGGAAGGCATGTTGCAGGAGAAAATTGTGGGAAATATTATAAAAGTTATCCAGCCATCTTTCCTGTCCCTCTGGCCCGTGTCCCGCTCTAGTACCAGTACTGGTAGGCCACGACACTACGTCTCGGCAGGGTCCTGCTCAGGGCTCAGCATATTCTCACCACTGAGCTACTCTCTCCCAGCTAGTGAGTTCATCTCGCTTCTATGTGACGCCCCATACACCCCATAATCAGCCATCCCAACGCCTAGTTACCTGGTATAATTAAGACTCTTAAGCTTATAGTTAACCAATTACATTTATATATTAATAATATCACATTTTACAAGATGGCAATATAATAAATTCATAGCCAGTTGATAAAGGTAAAGTTTTAACCCAATTATTCTAACCTTGTGAAAATCTTAGCTACTTGTGGCTGTTTAAAAGCCATGTGGGATCAGGATCATCTTCCTGTTTGTCTGACTCAATGTTGGCTTTTCCTCCTCTTCCCTGCTACCTCTCTATCTGTCCCCTCAAACTCCTAGCTCCACCTCCCTTTTCCTGTCCAATCACAGGCCTGCCACTGCCCTAATGTGATTGGACAGAGATAATCCTGCAACAGAGAATAAACCACCATTGGAAAGAGGAAAAGAATTTCAAACAACCACCTTAAGATTTTCCTGCCTGAAATGCAAACTCTGAGGTATTCAGATTAAAACTGTGGTCTGGGAGGCTTGTCCTCCTTAGAAATGCTCTTGTTAAGACTCCTGCCATATCTTTTGTTACCAATAGTGTCTTGCAGAATCATTGCTACTCAGTTTTCTCATTTTCTCCTCCATCACACAGATGTGATGAATTCCACTTCTTGAGCCAGAAGTGCCCAACTCTGAAGCAGCAGGAGACCATGCATTGTTGAGGAGATCCATAAATATAGACCAACACAAAACCATAAGCTTAAAACTTTATGATGTTTGGGTCTGTGATGTGAAAAGGTTGGACATGCCTGGTAGAATAATGAAACAAACTGACCCAGAGCTAGAGTCACAACAAGAGAATCTGAAAAATAGTTCTTTTTTTTCCCCACTGTGCACTCAGCACTTCACTTCCCTGGATCTAAGACCTCCCATCAGCAGATGGAGTGATATATACCTTATAGAAGGTTGTACCACTAGGTGCTGTGTCATGTTACAGATATCTCCTGGCAAGAGTCATCTATTGCCTCCAGGATAGCTGGTTTGTGAAATTTGGCTTAGCAGGAAAGGGTAATTGGAGTGATGGGGTTACCTTACAGAGTGTACTAATCATGTGATATGTTCAAGACCATGTAGGAAGGATGATTCTGGGGACTAGAGAGATGGCTCAGCAGTTTAAGAGATCTTGCTGTTCAGTCATGAGGGCCAGACTTCAGATCCCAGTGCCTATAAAAGGTAGCTCACAAGTACTTTAAATTACAGCCCTAGGGATCTAATAGCATCTTGTGCCCGTACTGTCTCTGTACTACTAGCCTTGGAGCCGTAGTCTTCAGCCAGAAGCCATTCAATGTACAGAAAGCCAAGGACCTAGTCAGTGAGTTGCCATTACCTGATGCTTTGTATCACTAAGCTCTCTGGCAGGTTTGATAGTTCTTCTTCCATTAGATGGAAACATCCTTAGCCCAGTGGTTAATATATATTTTGCTTTCTTCTTCATCCCCCTGTCTCTCTAATTTATCTCACTTCTTTTTATATGTTTTTCCTCATTGCTCATCACTCTAGCACTGATGAACATCTATAAATAGTGGTTTTCTAAAACAGAGTCTTGCTATGCAGCCCAGGATGGAACAGAACTCACAAACCTTCTTACTGAGTACGGAGATTGCAGACATATACCATCATCCCTACTTCTACTACATTCTTAGACTTTCAAAGGAGATATAGTCTGCTATCTGGGGGGAAGGAGTGGCCGAAGGAACAGGAAGCTGCCTGCTGAGTTTTCTCTCATTATGGTTATCTAAAAAGCCATATTGCTTTAATTTGAGTTAGGCAATCTTCCAAGTAATCTACAAATTGTATTTTATTAAAATGCATTCAAGAAGCAGAGATTAAAGAGAATATAAAGTAGGTTGAGTCTAAAAATCCTCAAAGCCTACCCCTCCCCCTAAGCAGCACACTTCTTTCAGCAAAGCTCCACCTGCAAAGGTTCCACAACCTTCCGCAGACACTGTCACCAACGGAGGACCAAGTGCTCAAACACATGAGCTATAGGGAAACATTATTCATGGAAACTAACATAGCATATATCTTGAATGATTCTGTTGTTGGGACACTATGAAATTTCAGAAACTTTTCTGTTAAAATTGAATAAACACCAATGAGGAAACTATGCTGATCCCTGCCCCCTATTTTCTGCAGTCTTCATGTTTCCGTAATTGGCATCTGAGATTTCCTATATAGTGAAGAGTCTGAGATCTTCCAGTATCCAAATTTGTAGCACATCTGAAATGCTCAGTTTGGCTGTTTCACAAAACCATCTGGACTGATTCAGCCTGAAGCATCTGGTTAGATTGGTCACAGGCCAAGGTAAAAAAAAAAAAAAATACGTACTGGAAAGAGCCAACTTTAGAGAATCTGGCTCTTTCTACTTTATAGACTTTGGCCATGAAAGAGTCCCAAATGGTGGGGACACTCCCAAAGCATCTCCCACTCTTAGCTTGCTACTCAGAAAGTTCTCCTTCACATCTAACCAGTTTTTTTCTCCCGTGATTAACAAAGCCATGCCACTTTAATTTGAGTTGGGCAGTCTTTGAGGTCATCTATAAATTGTGTTTATCTCACAAGACATAATGGGAGATTCACTTTCCTGCAGATTCTGAGAGCTGTCTAGAAAACATGTATTAGAGATGACTCTGATCATCTTCTTCTGAAACAGCTGAATTTTGGACATAATGAGCAATGTTCTTCAATGGTGTAAGTCTTAATCTGGAAATTAATAGTGGATGGTGTTTGGGCCACCATGAGTGTGGGTACTGGTTTGTAAAAATGAAGAAACTTAAAAAGTCAACTTTTACTCCACAGGTACTCTGGGCTATATCTTAATTGTTTTCTACTTCACATCCCCAGGGAACTGTCCACAACACATCTTTGCTCATATGGCCTCAACTTAGCCAGATTTTTCAATACTCTGCATGAAAAAAAAGACTCACCTTTCTAGAACTCTAGAGACCCATAGGAACCCATCCCAAGAGACTGAGAACTTCAAAAGGAACATCACCTTGGAAATAACTCACCCATTGGCATCCACCTATCTCCAAGTCTCCTTTTGATAAAGATACCCCTTGCTATATATGTTTGGTTTTTCCCTTTCCAAAATATGCCTCCAATTCCATGTATCTCTCAAGACCAAGTCTTAAAGTCTTCCAGTTGGGCTTCATTCTTCTCAGATGGTGGTTTACCAGTAGGTCCTAATCATACTATTTCCAATATGTCCCCCAACGTATACACTCATCACCAAACACATTTAGTTAACCCTTCAAAAATGACTGTTCTCTACCTCCAAAGCAACTGCCTTCCCTAAAGTCTACTTTTCCCTTCTTACCCCCTACTACCTACTGCTGGAATGTAAGCAATTCAAACATTCTGAGTTTTATACACCAGGGTCACAGGAAACTCAAAGCTTTAAGATGTGTCTCTATTGCCAGGCTGTGGTGGCACATGCTTTTGATCTCAGCACTTGGAAGACAGAGGCAGGCAGATTTCTGAGTTTGAGGCCAACCTGGTCTACAGAGTGTGTTCTAGGACAGCCAGGGCTACACAGACAAACCCTGTCTCAAAAAAAGAAAGAAAGAAAGAAAGAAAAATATATCTCACTATTGCTCTCTTCACATGCAGGCATTGGAGATACTTGTGAGATTATTTTAAACTAAAGTAAAACTCTGGTGTCCCTGCTGCTTTGTAACTTGGTTCCAGAAAATGATATTGCCTCTCACTCCCAATGTGGCTTAAATCTGCTAATTATTCCCAAATGTCTTCACAGCTATTTTCTTCCATCCCAGGATTACTCTTTGCATCTGGTTGTTGTCATTTAAACCTCTCAATCCAGCTCAGCCTTGTTTTATGTTTCTGACTTACTGACAAGACCGGGCTAATTGTCTTAACTTCTTTTTCTTTTTTTCCCCACACTAAGTCTGACTTTTGTTGCTTATAAATCATATGGGATAATTCTGTTTTAAACATATTGTTTGTGTCTCAGGGCTTGTAAAACAAAGTCCAAACTCCCACATATACCTACAAAAGCTCGATGTGCCTGTCTTAGCTGCTTAACCTTTTCTCTCTCCTACCTTTCTCTCAGCGGTCCAGCCAGAGAGGACTGGCCTATATACTTGAAAGATACAGGCTTTCTCTCTCCAGAGAAACTTCCATTTGCCTTTCATCTGCCTAAGACCCTTCTTTAAATAATATTACATTTTATTTATGTGTTGTGAGGGGAAAATCATGTGCATGCCACAGCATATGTGGAAGTAGGAGGGCAACTTACAGAGATCGGATCTCCCCTTCCGCTGTGTAGGTTGTAAGGAGTACACTCAGGTCATCAGGATTGGTGGATGGTTTCAGCAGATGAGCTATCTTGCTGGCCATACGCACTCAGCTGATTTCTTCATGGTTTTCTGGACATAGCTTAAAGACCACTACTTCTGAAAGACTTGCCATACCTACACAACATACAGTAGTCACCTCCTTAAACACTGGAAGTTCTCTGGCCCTACAACCATGTCTTCATGAAGTCTCCCACCCCCGCCCCCCGCAGGCTGACTCTGGACTTTTTGCCAAGCCACAGTGGGTAAAAAAGAATTTTGGTCAAACATGTTTGAAATGCAATCATCCCTTGGGGGCTGATAGAAGTTTGTGCAGGAACACTGAATGTGTAATGGAGTCAGGAGATCCCTGTGATAAAAAAGAATCTTGAATGCTCTAACCCCATGCAACCTTGCTCTTGACTGAGGGCACAAGAATGACATCAAGTACAGCACATAGGGAAGGACCACTCAGTTGAATCCAATCGACCCACAGAATAACAAAGCTCATAAACCATTGTGTTAAGACTGCACTTTGGAGGGTATTGTGCTGCAGTGGAAAACCTCTGTATTTCAATGTTCTTTGCAGTGCTAACTAATGTTTAGGTTTAAACATGTTCCCCGATGGTCCATGTGTTAAAAATGTTTGTTGGGTATTTTTCATTTGAACTTTTTGTTTGTTTGTTTTTATTTCTTGTGGCATTGTGATCTTACTGTATAACCAATACTGGTCTGGAACTCAAGGCAATCCTCCTGCCTCAGTTCCCTGAGTATTGGCATTAGAGGTATGCTTTGCCACAGCCCAGCTTTCATGCACTTGGACTATTTGATTCTTTATCTCCAGCACAGCAGTATCTGGAACCAGGGTCTAAAGAGATTCGGGCAGGCCACAGGGCTCTGCCTTTCCAGGGAAACTAATCTTGTTATCATGAGGGGCTTCCCTGCCCTAGTAGCACATTGCTCATAAAAGGATGAGTTTGAGGCTCATTTTTTTCCCATACATGTCTTAGTTAGGATGTGAACAGACACCATGACCAAGGCAATTCTTAAAAAGACAACTTTAAGTTTAATTGGGGCTGGCTTACACATTCATAGGTTCAGTCTATTATCACCAAGGCAGGAGCATGGCAGCATTCAGGCAGGCATGGTGCAGGAGGAGCTAAGAGTTCTACATCTTCATCTGAAGGCTGCTAGGAGAAGACTGGCTTCCATGTTAGGAGGATTGTCTCATTGCCCACCCCCAAAGTGACCCACTTCCTACTCCAACAAGGCTACACCTTCTCCAACAAGGCCATACCTCCTAATAGTGCCACTCCCTGGACCAAGCATATTCAAACTGCCACAATATGTGTCTACCTTCTCATTATTTTACCCTTTACCTTTTGACCTTCCCTCATGGGATGACTCCTCAGAAAGCCCTCACCAATTGCCAAGCATTAGTCCTTGGGCCTGCTACATCTAGAATTGAAAGGAGAGTAAGCTCCCCTTCTTTATCAACTAACCAGTCTGTAGTGTTCTATTACAGCTGTGTAATAGAGTGTGGTGATTACCACCCAAAGTAACCAGGTATTTTCATGGTTATTGTAGATAACTGGCCATTATAAGCCTCAGAGAAAACAAATTTGCCATCTTATTAATAAGCTCAAGTGTTCAGTGCTATGGCAGTTTGTCACCTCCTAAGCACTTAGTAAAATTTGTTTATGAATACATAGAATGTTTCATAGCATAAAACGGTACGAGGAAAGTGTGTAAAAGGTAGGCACTAGAGCCTATTCAAAAACATCTAAGTCTACCTTTTGCTTGTTATTAATGAAGTAATAGGCATTCAGAGAGGAAAGAACGTGTGCTTTGGACCTGCGAGAGTGTCCAGCCTGCAGGGTGCAGTCCTCATGCATCTCAAGAGAGTCACAAATGCAAAGCAACACATCTGTAGACGAACGCATGTTATAATGTCAAAGGTTTAGGTGCTCGTAAAGGGTGTAAGGAATAACCTGCAAATGTGGCTTTCTAGAGAATAAGACGTGCACAGAGTAAGAGACCCAAGCTCAAGAATACAAAGAATTAGGAGACAAGCATTCTGTGCAGGTACAGGCTGTCAACCTGGACACTTCCAGGAGGGAGCTTTGTTCTCACACTGCCTGGAGTGGGTCTCTGCACCAGCTAGAATATAGTCTTCAAGAGGACTGTTTACGTTCAGCCTGTGATTTATGGTTGTTGGTTGGGACCACACCAGGATGCTGATGCGGTCCACCATCCTCACAAAGGTGTGGGCGCCCAACAGCCACCACAGCACTTTCCCAAATCAGTGTTCTGCCCCTGAGCTGCACTCCTCTGCTACCTCTTTGCTTTTGCTGTGTGTGTGCTTTGCTGTACCATCGACTTTCACTCTGGCATTGACCTTGTGTCCGTCCACACTGGACTTGCTCATTCACCTCTCCTCAGTGTTTTTAAATATATCACACCCTGAGGCAGCATGGTGGTTTGGATCAGAATGTCCCCCCTAGGCACATATGTTTGAATGTATGATCCCCAGTTGCTGGAACTAGAAGGATTGGGAGGTACAGTTTTGCTGGAGGAGGTATGTTAGCATTCTGTCTAAACTCCATCCCACAGTTACCTGGCAACAGCCAGATATGCTCCTCCCCACAGTTACCTGGCAACAGCCAGGTAGGCCTAGCCCACTATAAAAGGGGCTGCTTGCCCTCTTCTCTCTTGCTTTCTGCTTGTTTCTCTCTTGCCCTCTTGGGCTCTTCCCTATCGCCCTCTCCACGTGGTCATGGCCAGCCTCTACTTCTCTATTCTCTCTCTCTCTCTCTCTCTCTCTCTCTCTCTCTCTCTCTCTCTCTCTCTCTCTCTTTCTCTCTCTCTCTCCCTTTCTCTGCCTCTACTGCCCTCTTAACTCCTCTCCCCATGCCCTGAATAAACTCTATTCTATACTATACTGTCATGTGGCTGGTCCCTCAGTGGGAAGGGATGCCTCGGCATGGGCCCACTGAGACATCCCCTTTCCCAACACCTCACCACACCCCCACAGAACCTATCTCCTTATATCTCCTTGTCTTTTTAGGAACACATCAAGGTGTGTCATCAGGGACACACAATAAAGTTTCAAAAGCCAGTTAGATCTTTGTCTGCCTCATGCTTGTGGATCTTTCTGTAAGCCTACAGCTACTGCTCCAGCACCATGGCTATCTTCCTGCTGCTGTTCTTCTCACTGTAGTAGTCATAGAATCACTGTCTGAAACTGTGAACAGACCCTCAACTAAATGTTTTCTTTTATAAGCTGGTTTGGTCAAGGTATCTTTTCACAGCAATAGAAAATAACGAAGATAACCAGCAAGGTGACTCCTTCATAAAATGCTTGCACACAATCATTTGCCTGAGCGTGGTTGGGCCTTTAACATTCACATGAAACACCAGTGCCATAGCATGTAGTAGTAATCACATAATTGGGGAGGCAGAGAGAAGGAGATTCAGAGGGTTGATTGGCCAGCCAGTCAGCCAAATCAATGATCCAGATTTAGTGAAAACCTGTCTCAAAAACTAAGGTGGTAGGCATCAGAGTAAAGGACCCTATGTTGACCTCTAGCTTCTGCATGCATGTGCACAAGACAAAAACATACAGAAATATGTCAGGTTCCAGGGCTGGTAAGATGACTCTGTGGCTAAGAGCACATTTCGACCTTGGTAATGAAACAAGTTCTCACCATCCATGTCAGACAGCTCACAGCTGCTTGTTACCCCAGCTGCAAGAGATCTAGTGAGTTCTTCTTGACTCTGTGGGTACCTGCACTAATCTGTTATTCACTCACACAGAAACACATACATACACATAAATAAAACAGTAGTCATAGTATCAGATCAAATGTGACAGGGTCCCAAGCTCCTCTGTCCCTATAGGCTATTTTCCTTCAAAGACACAGCATCTTCTACAAGTAGATAAAATTATTTCTTCTATGTCAATACAGGCAAGCCTCTGCCGAACAGTGCAGTGTAACATGGCTGAGGTTACTAGCTAAAGTAAGGAAGGAAGTGCTGCCTCAATAAATCCCTATGTTCAAAGAGCAAAGTCAGCTGCCTTCTCCCTGCCATGCCTCCATCTCTAGGGCTTGCACATGCCAAGCCCATAATCTACCCTGCATATTGGTTCACAGTGTAGGCACCTCAGTTTTCTCAGTTCAAATTCATTGCCAACCTTAAGCTGAGCACCAGCGGAGCTCCACTGAAGAGGTCAGTCAGCCCCAGTACAGGGGATCAGTGCATTCTGTCCCTTCCAAAGGGGTCTGTTCTCTGTCTTTCAGATCATCTGGCAGCTAGTTAAGAACATTTGTGGGGGGGGGGCAAAAGATGCAAGAAATTAACTAGAGACAGACTAAAGTAGCAATATGCCCAAAGTCTAAGTTGGGGAACCAGTTCACTTATTGGGGTCAGCTGCAGGAGAGTGAGTAAGCGGTTACATAGAGAAGCACAGCCTTCTCAAAGGCCGTGTGCCCACCCCAGCATGGGTGGTAGATAACTCATGGACACTAGAGCCCTGGAGTGCTCTGCAGGCAGACTTGAAAGCTCTCTCCTTCCTGGGTTTTAAGGTACCTTATTTAAACTCCCTGGGTCTTAGGAGTTTGGGAGCAAAATGCTGCATGTGGGCAAAGAGGGAGTAACTCCTTCCTCTGCATCAAGGCACACTCAGACCTGAATAAATATTTAAAGTGATTACAAATAGTAAACAGTCCTTTTATTTACAAAGTCAGGCTTATAGAACTCCCAAAGGCCATTTCGCTCAGCGTTTTTAGTAATATATTCTTCCTTCCACCCTTTCTTACACAGACAGGATGTTAGAAACAGCAGACTCGGTGCCTCTGTGATTTACCGTGTGTGTGGGGGGGGGGCGTGCGTGTGCGTGCATGCGTGTGTGTGTGTGTGTGTGTGTGTGTGTGTGTGTGTGTGTATGCGTGCGTGCACATGCTCCTCCTGGTTTCTGTAAAAGTAGCAGTGGGAGAAATGGCTGGTTCTGATTGGTTCTTTAGGTTATATCGCTGCTGTCAGGAAAATCTAAGCTGACAAAAGTCTCCTCAAGGTCACAAAGTTTTCCAGATAACGGGAGAGTTACCTGTAAGCCCTGGCACCTACCACTTCCATGCTAAAGTCACAGCTTGATTCCACCTCTGTGCTACTTCTTAACCTGGGTGGCAGACAGCGGAGCTGCCTTTAATTCTCTAGTGCCTCAGCTGATTTGCAAAAAAAGAATGCCTTCTCCCTGCTTTCCAGGCCCACCTCCCTGGGTTCCCTCCCGGTACACACTGGTTGCTGCCTCCACACTGCGTTGCTTAGCAACCGGGCTCTGCGGGCTTCCTAATAGACAAAGGCTTCTCCTTCCTCTCCAACTGCTGCACTAATGCTCATTGTTGACAAGGGAGCAACTCCTTGTTGACAAGGAAGCAACTCCTGGCTGAGCATACTCTGTAATCTGGACGCTGGTTCAGGAACTTGGTGCCAAAAGCTATGGGCTTCTCTCCTGAAGCCGTGATGTCTAAGAAGCAAAGCAGTCCATTGCATGGTACTGTGCCGACCAAGTGACTATCTCGGTCATTTATGAGCAATTATATTTGAGAAGATAGTTTGTGGGATCTGACTTCAGAGAACTGTGTCCATCCTCATCCTCTTGCCCCCAAATCTCAGGAAGAAACCTTATAACTACACAGTGTGAGATAATTTCATGCGTATCCAAGGGACCCCAGATTTAAGCTGATTCAGTCCCAAACCCTAAATCCATACAGGAGTTTTACATTGCTGTCTCTGAATTCTAACACTGGCTGCAGTCAAACTCGGAATAGCATTGTGTTACACGACTCACCTCAAGAAAGGGGATGTTTTGATTTGCATTTCCCTGATGACTAAGGATGTTGAACATTTCTTTAGGTGCTTCTCAGCCATTTGGTATTCCTCAGTTGAGAATTCTTTGTTTAGCACTGTACCCCATTTTTAATAGGGTTATTTGGTTCTCTGGAGTCTAACTTTTTGAGTTCTTTGTATATATTGGATATTAGCCCTCTATCAGATATAGGGTTGGTAAAGATCTTTTCCCTATCTGTTCATTGCCATTTTGTCTTATTGACAGTGTCCTTTGCCTTAGAGAAGCTTTGTAATTTTATGAGGTTTCATTTGTCAATTCTTGACCTTAGAGCATAAGTTACTGATATTGTCTTCAGGAAATTTTCCCCCGTCCCCATGTGCTTGAGGCTCTTCCCCACTTTCTTTTCTATTAGTTTCAGTATATCTGGTTTTATGTGGAGGTCCTTGATCCACTTGGACTTGAGCTTTGTACAAGGAGATACAAATGGATCAATTTGCATTCTTCTACATGCTAACCACTAATTGAGCCAGCACCTTTTGTTGAAAATGCTGTCTTTTTTCCACTGGTTAGTTTTAGCTCCTTTGTCAAAGATCAAGTGACCATAGTATGTGGGTTCATTTCTGGGTCTTCAATTCTATTCCATTGATCCACCTGCCTTTCACTGTACCAATACCATGCAGTTTTTATTATAACTCTGAAATTCCACCTTATACCAGTCAGAATGGCTAAGATAAAAAACTCAGGTGACAGCAGATGCTGGCAAGGTTGTGGAGAAAAAGGAACACTCCTTCATTGCTGGTGGGACTGCAAGCTGGTAAAACCACTCTGGAAATCAGTTTGGTGGT
>NW_022196911.1:51288073-51298172 GCF_008632895.1 Mastomys coucha | reverse complement strand
CCCTTGGTCCTGTGAAGGTTCTATGCCCCAGTGTAGGGGAATGCCAGGGCCAGGATGCAAGAGAGGGTTGGGTAGTGAGCAGGGGGAGGGGGAAAGGAACAGGTTTTTTCTTTTTTTTCCTTTTCTTCAGAGGGGAAACTGGGAAAGGAGATATCATATGATATGTAAATAAAGAAAATATCTAATAAAAAAAAGATAGTCAGGGGAAAGGAGACAGTATTCTCACAGCTCTTCAGAAGCCTCTGAATCAGGATGCTTTCCATCTCTGGAAAGCATATATCTTCATGGTGATGGCCTGTGCAGATGGGACCACAGAGGATCATTTCTAAACTAATACATAAGCTAGAGAAATACAACAACTTATTTTGGGTCACCGAGTAAAGCTGCAGCCCTCTCATCTTTATGAATGAAGGCAATCAGCCATTAAACACTGCATTATGGATGTCTCTGTGGCTATGATAAGATGGGAGATGAATATAGTTAGGGATGCATGCAAGAATGTGAACTTTCAAGAAGAGTGTTGGCCATGCATTGACTGCCCACTAGTGCAATCCTCTGTGTGTGTCCCTGTTTCTCTGTGTCTATGTGTCTGGCTGCTTGGCTCTGTGTGTGTGTGTGTGTGTGTGTGTGTGTGTGTGTGTGTGTGTGTATGTGTGTATGTGTGTCTATCTGTCTGTCTTTCTGTCTGTCTTTCTTTCTCTCTCTCTCTCTCTCTCTCTCTCTCTCTCTCTCTCTCTCTGTGTGTGTGTGTGTGTGTGTGTGTGTGTGAGTATGTACTCACATGGGGAGTGCATGTATCTATGTTCATATACAATGGCCAGAAAACAGTGTCAGGTGTTCTCCATCTATCTCTACATGTTTCTTTAAATCAAGGTCTCTTGCTAAACCTTCAGCTTGACTTTCTTACCCAGGTTGAAGTCAGCAAGCCTCAGCAAGTGTCCTGTGCCTTCACAACTCAGAGCTGGGGTGGCAGGTGTGTGTGGGATACTTGGCTTGTTATGCCCCGAGTACTGGGATCTGAACTCTGACTTCAGGATTACGAAGTGAGCCATTCTCCAGCCCCTTTCTTCATCTTCCTGTTGTACAGAGTCTAGCACAGAGAAGTCATTCTGTAAGCATATGTAAAAGAAAGAGCAAGACTGAAGGAGCTCACAAGGAGCTAACATGATTGCTGAGGCAAAGGCCCTTTCCCTTCCCTTGTCCCACAGAGACTAGTACACTATACACTATCACTTTACATCATAAATCAAGTTGCTGTCTTTCCCAAGAGAAAAATAGAAGAGCTTCTCTGTGAAAGGAGAAAAGATACTCCTGACTGGAAGATGCTTGTCTTCTAGACTGGGAAAAGCAGAGAATCTCAGTCAGGCCAGGGATACTGCTGAATCCTCAATATGTTAACTTCTACTTCTAGCTATTATTCCATCCTTGAACGTGGTGTCCAATGATGCCTTGCCAAATTAGTTCTTGATACTCAATGTCAGAACTTTAGTGAATGTAACTATCAGGCCTTTCATCTGGTTTCTTTACAGGTAAGTTTGTAATCATCAGAGTAACTATGCCAGAGTATGTGATACATCAAATACATAATGCACTAATAATTTAAAGGTTTTGGTTCAGAGCCTAAGGCTGAAAATGTATTGCCTCAGTTCATAGTGTACCTGTCCTAGGTTTGACTCCTTCCACTATATAAACCAGGAATAGTAAAATATGCCTGTTATCCTAATCCTAGCCCTGAGGAGGTAGAGACAGAAGGTTCAGAATTTCAAGGCTATTCTCAGCTACATAATGAATTTGGAGCCAACCTAGTCTATATTAGATCTTATTTCAAAACTCTAAAATATTTTTAATAAGCTCAGATATGATACACAGGATTCAACAAATATGAGTTATTATTTTCTTTTCTTTTCTTTTTTCTTTCTTTCTTTTTTTTTTTTTTTTTTTTTTTTTTTTTTTTTTTTTTTTTTGAGACAGGGTTTCTCTGTGTAGCTCTGGCTGTCCTGGAACTCACTCTGTAGACCAGGCTGGCCTTGAACTCAGAAATCCACCTGCCTCTGCCTCCCAAGTGCTGGGATTAAAGGCATGCGCCACCACTGCCCAGCTGAGTTGTTATTTTCAATTGCTCAGCTAAACAATAATAACTTGAATAAGCAAATATTCAGTTTAATGGGTATTTTTTCAGGATTCTATGATCTTTGGCCAACTACCAATGTATATTTTGAATAAAATCTTGGAAAAAAATTTGTACTTAAAAAATAAAGACCCAGCATTTTTCAAAATGTATCTCGTTTCTAGGTCTTGAAAAGCAGTGGTCTAGACGTGCCCATGAAGGAGCTGGCAGTTGGCACCCCACCACTTCTTTTCTTTCACCCATCACTGGAAGCTGGAGCCCCTCAGCACACACTGTTCCTGCCCTCCTCACACTGATGGGAACACACCTAGCTTTTCATGCTAGTCTGTGATGACAGGCTAGGCTAGGTCTTTCTGACACCATCTGTTCTCTCAAGCACATAGCACACAGTTGCCTGGCTGTCACAACTCCATCTGACAATGTCGAGAGCCATGATGAATGAGTCTGAAGGGGGCTGTTTACCTCCTCCTCATCTACTGCTAGGCACTCAGGGATTAGTCGGTGGTAGCACCACAGGTTTTTCCCACATGAGGAGTCTAGGATTGGCCCTACATCACAAGTCTCAGAATTTGGAAGACAGACACAAGAGATGATTCCAGACAGCCTCAATCCAATAAGCACTTGCTGCCACTCATGGGCAAATGTGGAACTAAATATGGAAGTGTTGGGGCATCCACATCAGAGTGTGTCATGGGTCAAACATAAATACACAAAGCTCTTGGTCCCTGAGACTTTAGCTTCCATCAGCCACAACATTAAGCCCTTTCTGTACACTGTGGCATTGAATCCTGACTACATGCAATACAAAGAAAGACATCGCTGCCAACGGACATTGGACAGCTGAGAAATCTGGGGGTGGGGGTGGGGGGTTCAAGCTGATTCTTCCAGCTGCAGGGCCAGTACATGCTGATGTCAGTGTGGGAATTGTGTCCTCATGGTCTTCACTTAACTGCTCCCTGCCCTAATGACAAACAACAGTCACCAAGGTTTGTTCTCCTGGCTTCACCCTCAAGACAATATCATCTAAATCTCTAGTTCTGTTTTACTGATGTGATCCCCAAATGGAAGTTTATAAATAGTAGAGATCATGAAATACTTAGACACCTTCCTTACCTTCATATTTTTGGGGGCCAGAGGTCCTCAGGAGTTGTCCGACTTATTGACTTGAGACAAAATCTCTCACTGGCCTCTTCTCTGTAATTTCACTTTCTTGCTGTAATCCTCTGGTTGAGCTAGGCTGGCTGGCCTGTAAGCCTTGGGAACCTGACCATCTCTGCTTCCCCAGCTCTGGAACTATAAGCATAAGCCACAAACCCCAACTTTCCTCATAGGTTCTGAAGATAGTAGCCAAACCCTAATATTTGCACAACAATCACTTTACTACCTTAGTCACTTCTCCCATCTAGGCTTCTCACCTTGCATCTCTCGCTGGAGAGGCCCAGTACATATCACTAGTAGATCCTGCATCAAATGAGATTACTACATGATCTAATTATCTCTCTTCCCAGGTAGGACATGTCTGAATGGGAAAGAGCTGATGCCAACTACTATGTCTGGACAAAAGCTATAATAAACAAGGATCATCCTGAACCAGGTGGACCACATGGTTGTCCTTCATCAGGTCCCTTCTTCCTGTCCTTTCCATTCCATGAACTCCCTCTGTAATATACGATAGAATGATGTTGAGCCAGGCAAACTAGGACACTAGAACATCAAGCTGCCAATCCTACACACAAACCCAGAAACTGGGACTCTCAAAAAGGCAACCTGGATATCACCCTGATTTTGTTTTCCCTTTTATAAACGTGTTTGCAATTTTTCTTCTCCCCACTTCTCGGCAGATGCTACCTGATTTGTGTTCTGGCTAATGTCACCCACGTCAAATGCTTTGCCAAATGCAATGAGGTGTGACTGACACCAGGAGAGATGACGAGCGAGCGGAGTGGCAGCTGGTAGCTGTTCCTTCTTGTAGAATTTAAATGAATCAAGGAGCATTCTGATGGAGTACATCTGAACATGCCCAGAGCCAAACAGAATGTTCTCATTCCAGACATGGAGATGGGAGCAGTCTGAGGTGGTGCTACCCTCGCGACAGCTGCATGGCTCCTGAGCAGAGGATGGGCCTGAGGAACCCAATGAGGGGCAGATGCAGAGATCCAGAAGGAGAAGTACCCAAGTGGAGAGGATGCCTGATCGCTCAGTCCACATTGCCTGCTTTCACAGGGACCTAGACAAATATTTGACTTATGTGAGACCCTTAATTCACATGAACATTCTTTAGTTCCTCCTTAAGCTTAGGCTGGCCTTGAACTCACTGTGTAGCTTAAGATAAATCTGAACACCTGATATTCCTACCTCTACCTCCCTATCTCTAAGAATATAGGTATATACCACTATGCCTGGTTTACATGGCTGGGGATTGAATTTAGGAATTTATTAATGGCCAGCTAGCACTCTTAGCTACATCCTCACTCCTTGGGAAAAAAATTATTTTTATGAGAAATTTCATTTCCAGGATCCTTAGTCATGTCCTGGGATTCAAGGACAGAAATATAATATGTCCTCAGAGGACTGGGGAATGGCTGGAGGGCCACTTTCCTCCTGTCATCCTCTCTTCTAGTAATCTGTTGCTTCTTCCCCCCACTCCTCAAAATCATATATTCTTTTTCCTTTCCAGTTTTTCTTGTGAAAGATGACCCAGGTTTCATGACACAGGCCATCCACAAGAAAAGGTTTATTCTCAATTTTCATTCTCATATTGATATTTAATACCTGGATAAATGTGTTTGCCTCTTCTCCAAAATTATAAGTAGATTTGAAGCTTGAATGTCATATATGAGGCCCACAGATAAAAAAAAAAATGGATCAATTCCATTGGAGGGACCTGACCTGTGACAAACTTTTAAAGGTACCTATTTGCCTGTGTGTCTGTTTGCCTTATTCCTTCCACAGTGAAATCTCTATCCCTTTCATAGTTTTGAGTCTGTAGTAGTGTAATTTGGTTGGGACTTGGTCCCATAGACTTGGATATTTTGAACATCTTGTCCCAAGTTGGGAGTTGGTGGCACGTTAAGGAAGATTAGAAGGTGCAGGCTTACTGGCCCTGGCATTTCCCTACACTGGGGCATAGAATCCTCACAGGGCCAAGGGCCTGTCCTCCTATTGATGACAAACTTGGCCATCCTCTACTATACATATGCTGCTGGAACAATTAGTCCCACCATGTGTACTCTTTGGTTGGTAGTTTAGTCCCTGGGAGCTAGCAGGAGAGGGTTGGGTGGCGAGCAGGGGGAGTGGGGAGGGAACAGGGGTTTATTCTTGTTGTTTTTGTGTTTTTGTTTTGGGGGGGTTTGGAGGGGAAACTGGGAAAGGAGATATCATATAACATGTAAATAAAGAAAATATCTTTAAAAAAAGAAGGTGCAGGCTTGCTGAAAGAGGCACACCACTGGGGGTGAGGGTGGGCTTTGAAAGTTAATCTTCAAACTCCTACTTTTCCCTCTCTTATCCCCTCTTGTATAATTCAAGAAGAGAGTACTCTGCTTCCTATTCCTGCCACCAAGGCTGCCACTTGCTGCCATCCTTCCCCCGCCATGATGATCTCTCAATCCTCTGAAACCATAAACCCAAATAAACTCATATCTGCTGTTGTCACTCATGGGATTTACTGAGTTCTATCACAGTAACAGAAGAGAAGTTACTACAGGGTCTTAAAGGAGACCTCATATAGGAAACTAAGAAATATGAGCTGCTTCTCATACACCACCACCATGTCTGAGTTTTCCCTATAGTCAGATGTGAAGTAACCCTATTCAGGCCCAGATCATCTGGATTCCTCATTTTCCCACAGAAATAGTGTAGGTTAGTAACACAGCCATAGGCCAGCTCCTCTCTCTCTCTCTCTCTCTCTCTCTCTCTCTCTCTCTCTCTCTCTCTCTCTCTCCAGTTTTGTAGCTAATTCCCTTATTTGCATTATGGAAATGGTACCTTATAACATTTTATGTCCATGGCCATTATCATGAATAAATCCAGCTGTTGTTTCTGAGTCCCCTGGTGTCTTTTATTGTCTAGAGTTGTAAAACAAATATAAAGAATATGCTACCCACAGAGAGCATGGGTATTAGTGATGCTTAAAGTTAGTCCTGCCCTTCAATGAGCATTAGTATGACTGTGAGTTTTGCCAGATCATATGTCATCATGAGAGCTGAAGGTGAAGTGGAGGGTCCCTTCTCTCAGAACTTAATTCATCAAGGAGTTATGTCCAAGAGAAAATTTCATTCCCCTCACTCAAGCCTTGCAATAATAATTGATCCACAGACTAGGGGCCATTGGGAGGCAAGGAGTCAATAGCAAGGCAGCATAAGAAAGACCCAGATCTAGAAGTCTTTCACCGGTGGACTTCACCATATATCTCTGGCCAGGAAACCACTCCTCTCCCATGCCTGAAAGAATTGGCTTGCTGGAAAAAGCAGTTATGTCTGATCCTGACCTGTCAGGGACCCTGTAAAGTAGAGCCTTCCAGTTCTTCTTCATTTGAGGGTCTAATCAATATCCTCCCTCCCTCATGAGAGCTGATGGAAGAGCAAGAAATAGCAGAGGGGCCTCAGAAAAGAGTCAAACAACAAGGTTTTAATTGTGTTCTGCCCAGAATCTATCATAAGTGATTCATGTTGTACCTGGCTGCAGCTGATTTGCCTGGACTTTGAGAGATGAACCACAGTCCCACTGTGCTGCCTTGGAGGCAATCACAAGGATGTCCCAGCTCAAAGGGGAGGGTGGAGAGGGATGCATAGCTGAGGCTTGTTAACATGTGAAACCTAGGGAGACAAGAAGAAAAGGCTATTGAGGATGGGAAGGGAGAAAGAACACGCAGAGTGGTCTCTAGCAGGCTGAGTTTAGAGAATATGCTGGCTTGACTGGCTTTCATTTAGATTCTCAAGGTGTACATGTGCAAACACAGATGGAAACAGAGCAAATGGCATGTTCTTCTGTTAAACGCAGCATAGATATACAACCTCATCATCCTCAGTGCATGATGTGTATACAAGAGTTCCCATACATAATTAAGCACACTATCACAAAGCATAGAAGACACACTCATATAAATGCATGCTTACATACTCACACATACAAGTTCACACACATGCTCCTACACATACATGCATGCATATTCTCATACATACATGTTCACACTCACATATATACAAACTTACACACACACACATGCATACACACACACACACACACACACACACACACGCATGCTCACACCTTCCTCTGTAGATTATCAGCCATCCACAATGGCAGCATAAGTGTCTCCACACAGTTGTCTAAAACAAGAGCACACAACACTTTTAATACAGACAAAGGGACAGAGGCAATGCGCCTGGAGAGAATGAATCACAAAGACAGAAAGATCTAACCAAATGCCATCAGAAAGGTCGGCATGACCGACTGTGGCTTCAAGAAGCAGCTGGCAATTTCTCTGCACTTCTGTAAATAGAACTAACGATGGGAGAAGGGCAGGTTAATGGCTGAGTGCTCTCATTACCCAGATTGGTGCCTGTTATGGAGAGAATATTCCAGTGACGTGTTTACCAAATAGTCCTTTTCAAACACTAATTGAAGGAGCAAGATAAAAAAAATTATAGTCTTCCTAGTAAATTTTTGCATCCAAAATGTACATGCAGATCAGCTGGGACACAGACATACAAAGACATGGTTGAACATCTGTAACACAAAAGCCCATTATTCTGAAGCCTCACAACCTAAGATCTCTGAGTTTTCCAAGCTTTCTGTGCCACCAGAGGATAGGAAAAGCCAACCTTGGTCAAGAAGCAGTCACATGCAGAAACTATTCCACCATCTTGCAGCAACCTGACTACAATGTAGGAGGGGGCCATGATTGTTGGTTTTAATTATAGATGGAAGTGAAATATCTGTAATTGGACTTGCATGGCCTCCATCCAGAGGATCATGCTGAAAGGAGATTTTATATTCAAGATGTGATTATTGAATATAAAATATCCCCCTCCCCATGCATACACACAGGCTCATATATTTTGAACACTTAGAACAGATTGGTGGTGATGTTTGTGAAGGCTCTAGAACTTTTAAGAGGCAGAGCATCACTGGAGAAAGTGTATCACTGGGGGTGGGTTATGGGGGATTAGTGCATCATCCCAATACCAGTTGGACTGCTATGTGTTTTTATATATGGATGCAGATGTAATCAGCCAGCTTAGTGTGCCAGTCCTTTGATGCCAGGACTAACACATTATGTATTCCACTTCTGGAACCATAAGTCAAAACAAGCTCTACCTCTCATGAATTATCTTGATCACGGTGTTATATCACAGCCAGCAAAACTCAGTAATACACAAGTTAAGTACAAACTGATAATTATTCTTCATGACATCCTATGAAAAAAATATTTTTTATGATACATGGGCTTGACAAGAAGTACAGCAGATGGGGCTCACAGCTAAAGAGAGTGAGCGTACACTTGTAAAGTATACATTGGCTACACGGAGTACACAGACTGTGATTAGCCAACCATATATGCATGTTACTCAAACATGGCGGGTGAGAGTTGAAGGAGTTCAAAGACAGTTTTACTAGCGTGGCTATGTGGATGGCTTTGGGACATATCAGGACCTGCTAGACAATTGTTCCATGTTTAGAACAATTCAATAGCAAAGAAAAGGCATGGTTGAAATTCAAGGCTTAAATGGAGCACTACAGATTTGCCTGTGCTGTTGGATCCATGCTGTTCAATATGCTTACCTTACTGGATGTGGGTGTATGGACACAGAGTGCTCTGTGCTCCTTTAAATCCTCATGAAAATGTCCACCAGTAAAAGGGTGAACTCAAGGCCACCAGCCATCCTGCAATGGCCAAGAACTGTCACCCCAAGCTGACAACAACCTATTTACTTTCTCAGCAGCTTCAAATTTGTCCTTTTGTGAGTGGAAGGGAAAAACAACTTTCAGTCTGTGTCCTGTGAGCTTGTGGCTGGCAGGAGAAGGGTTGTAGATTGTGATCATGGAATATCTTGGCAATCACTTGGGCTTCTTACGAATCACACATTCAAGTGACAGAATTAACCAGCCATGGAGTTAGAGTTCACTGAGCAGGAAAAAGAAGGCTGCCAAAAACAAATAAATGAGCTAAAATATTGATGCAGTCCAAGGCTGTGCTAAACAGAACAGCGGGCATCACTTCTCCATTGCTTCAAGAAGACTCAAAAGAGATGATAAAGGAAGTATCTCTCAGAGTCAATGGCTATGGAATAAAACTATTGATCAAGCAGGCATGGAAGCACACACAGCACTTGGGAGGTAAAGTCAGGACAATCAAAAGTTCAGGGCCAGCAAATCTGAAGACAGTGTAGGCTACATGAGACTCTAGCTAAAATCTGCAGAATGAATGAATGAATGAATAAGTAAATAAATAAATAAATAAATATAAATAAATAAAGAATAAAGAATAAATAGAAAAATAAGGAAAACTCTGAAGATGCTCTAGGTCCTGTAGTATCAAATATTCAGGAAGATTTCATTCCTTAGAAATATAAATAAGCACATCCATCTCATTAATATGCAGATTAACTTTAAACTTTAACAAATAGTGAAATTATGTATGTATTAAAGAATATTTTAAAAGCACATCTTGTTCTGATTTCTTATCAGGGAAATAAAGTGTGCACTGAAAGATGGGGAGCCATTTTCTTCTGTGATGTAGACACTGATATACATTTCTGATGGTATGTAATTGGTAATAATTCTCAACTCCTGCTCATTAAAGCAACTTGATTAGACTCAGTGGAACATAAAACAACAACAATAGCAAGAACACAAAATAAACAGATATGAAAGCATAAGATTGGCTGTTTTAGAAGAACAAGAAGGAGGAGGAGCAGGAAGAGGGGGGAGGAGGAAGAAGAAGAAGGAGGAGGAGGAGGAGGAGGA
>NW_022196911.1:51245689-51287684 GCF_008632895.1 Mastomys coucha | reverse complement strand
AGAAGAAGAAGAAGAAGAAGAAGAAGAAGAAGAAGAAGAAGAAGAGGAGGAGGAGGAGGAAGAAGAAGGGGAATAAAGGAGAGGTGAGAAGAAGAAGAAGAGGAAAAGGAGAAAGGGAAGGAGGAGGAGAAGAAGAAGGAGGAGAAAAGAAGAAGGAGGAGGAAGAAGAGAAAGAGGAGAAGGAGGAGAAGAAGGAATGAAAGAAAGACAGAAAGAAAGAAGAAACAAGAGCAAGAGCAAGAGCAAGAACAATAACGAGAACAAGAAGACACTAATGATGACACTATTCCTAGCAGGATTGGAAGTAACAGATGGAAGGTCAAAAAGTATAAAAGACGTAAATACAAATACATGCACAGAAATGTCAAAAACATAAATAAAAACAATATTTTAGTAGCAAGAGCCCAACACCAAGTAGGTAAAAAGTGCTGTATCTTTGGGCCAACAGACCACACACAAAGTGTTCTAGGCTCCTTAAAGAAACTTCGAGAGACCTCTTCAGAAAGTACAGGTCATTCCATGAGAGCAGGCAGAATGGTGGCAGGAAACAGAATCATGGCCATGACTAAAGAAGCTGAAAGGATTTACCCCAGAAAGAACTTTGGGGGCAGTGACAATGCCTTTCCCAATACCTATTAGGTCTGCCATATTAAAAGGAATTTAGACTTTTTTTCCACCCATCTCATGGCCTCTCCTGGATCCACCCTTTCACATCCCGTACTCAATTTCATATACTCTTTTTAGAAATAATCTACTAAGTCAAGTTTGTGCTGCTCATTATTTCATGAGTGTAGGGGGATCCACTGAAGCATGGTCTATCTACCAGGAGCCACACCCATGAAGAAAACTAAGCACTTGTTCCCTAACAGACATCACCTGCTGATAATTCCTTGGGTAAAGGTGGGGTCTTCTGAGTCCCTCTGCCATCCATACTGGAATATTGACTGTCTTGATATTGTCCAGAAAAGTATACCTGCTGTGAGTTCAAGAGTAAAACTGTTCTGTCCTGACAGGAGGACACAGGTTCATTTCAGTCTTCCCTAATCACTGTTTTTTTACAATATTTTCCCCTCTATTCAGCAGGGGTCCTTCAGCCTTGTACAGAGAACAACACCTGTGTCCTACTTGTGGCTGGAATGCCCAGAGACCCTTCGTCTCTCTACTTTGACCAGTTGTGAGTTTCTGAGTTGACTGCCATCTACCACACACATTCTTTGCACTTGGAAGCCACAGTAACCTGTGGGTATGAAGGTACGCATTTAGGAAGCAGTTTGATGCTATTCACAGTCAGAGTGTAGTTTAGAAGATCAGAAAAGGACACATGAAAGTCCTAAAACTTATCCAAAAGTGGGAGAAGGAAAAGCTAGACAAGAAAAGGACACCTTTGGAGTAACGAGTGGCACTAATATTAAATCTGGGCAAGCAGTAGCACATTTACAACACTCAAAAGTATCCTAAAGTCAGATGGCCAAAAGAGACTTTAAAACTTTATGTATCTGGTCAAGCCAGGGTCATTCATCTTATAAATTACTTTTTCAACTCAATTCAGAACCAATGTGAAAGATACTTGCACTGAGCAGGAGAAGAAATTCAGCTAGGAAGACCTGGTATGTTTTCTTTATAACAGGCTGCAGAATTTTTTATCTTTTTGAAGAAAGTGGAGGAGGGGGGATGGAGGTAAGAGTATAATGTTGGATGAAGTCTCTGCCTTGTTTGCTGTTGTTTCTTGCTGAGCATTATATGCTAGCTAACCCATGAGCTTGCAAAGATTCTTCTGTTTCTGAGTCTCATCTCACTATAGGAAGACCATGTCATCAATGCATGATTCCACACCAGGCTGTACACAGGTTCTGGGAATTTAAACTCAGCTTCTGGTTCTTTTCTTGGCAAATACTTCACCACTGATGCATTTCTCCAACCTCCAAGGAAATTTTTTTTTTAAATCAAAATTAAGGAGGCAAATGGTATACCTCATGCTTAAGTTAAGCAAGGTGACTGAGATGAGATGCCATCAGACTCTGTCATGGTGAGATTTACTCTTTTGTATCTTTCTGTGTGAGAATAAAGAATTGCCCATTCTTACAGGCTTCTAAGCTGTAAGATCACACTGTTGGCCGTTCAGATACCGCATCATAGCAAATCAGCTATGACTGAGAGGGAACCCAGACGTTTCTTTGAACTGAACGGGTCTTAGAAGCAAGCCTGGCGTGTCATTTTTCTTCTCCCTTTGTGAATTCTGCTAAGTCATTATCTTCTTAGAATCAGCTAGCCTTCTTGGGCTGTTGGTGAGGCACTGAATGACCTTACATACCCCGACTGAATGCCTTATTTCTAAGGAGAAAAGAATAAAGCCGTTTTCATCTGTTCTGTGCCTTCCAGATTAAGACAGAAATAAATAAATCTCTGCATCTTTCTCAAGGTTTTCTACCAGATTCCCTTGCTGCAGTAGCAGCTATCATAGCTACACCATGTGAAACAATTTCCTAGCTAACTTGTCCCAAGTCAGGATAGGAGATTGCGTTCAAATTTCAGTTTCCCAGTTCTCATTTGTCTTCCCAGACAAACAAGAACATCATAGAAGAGACTGATAGCATTACAACCACTAAAACTGGAGGGGAAATAAGTTTGACTTTATATGTAATGAAAATAGGATTAAATCAAGAAAGTTTAATTCCTTAAAGACCCAGCTGGACAAGATGAATACATGAATACATGGGTGGGCGAGTATCCCACTCTTTTATGTACAGTTGGCTTCTCTAAGTGTGAAGTCTACTCAGCCACTTAGAAAAGGAATTGAGTGACTCCAGTGATTACCCTGAGAGTGACCATGCAGCCCAGCAACCCCACATGTACGTATACATCTCAATTGGTTTATACTATGATGTTTGTGTTGACACTATTTGCAATAGCTCAACAGTGAAAAAGAGATAATCTAAAAATGGTGTATCTATACAAGGGAATGCTATTAAGTCATAAAAGGGAGTGACTTGTGATACTTAACTGTAACAAGGATGAACTCTAGAAATTACACTACATAAAAGATAGTCATAAAAACCAATGTATTGTATAATTCTAATCAGGAGAAATGGATCCTCGTGTGTCTTAGCACTGTGCAAGGGAGTAAGATTTTCAGAACAAAAAAAAAAAAATCATGTTTCTTTGTACACTAAAATATGCTAATGGTGCTCTGGGCTGTGTTTAACTTGAACCATATGCATCTTAGTTTCATTTCCTATTACTGTAATGAAACACCAACTAAAGGCAACTTAAATGACAAGGAAGTTATTTTGATTGATTGTTCAAGAACACAATCCATCGTGGTGAAAAAAAATCACAGCAGCAAGCTCTCATGGCAAATAGTCACATTCTGTCCATAGAACCAATTAGAAAATGATGAATTGAAGAGGTCAGTTTTGTTCATTCTTTTTTATACAATCCAACATTGCAGCCCAGGGAATGTTGCCACCCACAATCGATGGGTCTTCCCACCTCAATTAATATAATCAAGATAGCCCCCTGCAGAAATGCTCAGAGGTCTATCTTCTGAGTGTTTATAGCTATCCTCAGGTTGATAACTGAGAATAGATATCACACCCTCATGTGTTACATATTTTGGGGACCTTCCTATAACACTGTTGTTCTTAGACTCACAGGCATGTTCAGTCCTGCCTTGACACATGTCCCTTGGAGTTAATTTTCTGTTTCATAGCTCTTTTTAAACAAAATCCCTAAAAGGCAATTGGAAAAGCTGACTGATAGGAAGAGCCAGGGAGGTCGAAGTAAATAAGACTGAAAACTATGACAAGGATAAACCACTAGACAGACAAAATTGATAGGTCATCTGGTTGTCAGTTGACTGGATATAGAATCAAAGGCAAGCTTCTGGGCCCTCTGCAAAGGACTTTCTTGATCAGACTATTTGAGATGATAAGATCCACCCTAAATGTGGGTGGTACCATCTGATGGTGATACAGATAGAAGGGAGAGTCAAACTGAGTCTTTGGTTTTGGCTTGCTTGCCTTCGCTCTCACTGGCAAGTTCATTTACTCTGTTGCTGCTGCACTCCTATGTTGACATTAGAACCAGCTTCTTTAGGATTCCAACAGTTCTCTGTAGATCCCTCAGTTCTTCATTCAGCTCTATATTATAACCATGAAGACATTCATCCTTATAGACTTAATAACTACAAGATTCTCCACCTCTCAGGTGTGAGAAAGCCATTGTTGAACTACCTACATCATATCATGTACATCAATCTCATAGCCCTCCTTTTGATAAATATATTTAAATATAATATATATTATATATTATATATAAATAGAATATATATTAGAATGTATATATCAATATACATATATATTATATATATTATATATAAATAGAATATATATTAGAATATATATTAATATATATGTATATATATACATATATATATATATGTTCTGTTCCTCAATGAACACTGACTGTGGTGGTTTGAATATGCTTTTACCAGAGAATGGCACTGTTAGAAGGTGTGGGTTTATTGGAAGAAGTGTGTCACCATGGAGATAGGTTTAGAGACCCTCCTCCTAGCTCTTTGAAAGACAGTTTTCTCCTAGCAGCCTTCAGAAGTAGATCTCTCAACTCCTCCAGTACCATGCCTGACTAGATGCTGCCATACTTCCTACCTTGATGATAATGGACTGAACTTCTGAACTTT
The DNA here is from genome assembly GCF_008632895.1 of Mastomys coucha. NCBI lineage: Eukaryota > Metazoa > Chordata > Mammalia > Rodentia > Muridae > Mastomys > Mastomys coucha. The sequence goes on along the minus strand of NW_022196911.1, from coordinate 51,282,985 downwards.
TAAGCCAGTCCCAATTAACTGTTGTCCTTATATGTTGTCTTGGTCATGGTGTCTCTTCACCGTAACTGAAACCCTAACTAAAATACTGAATAACACAGCAACCATCCATTCCTTGGTGTTTGTACTTCCCTTGTTTTCAACAAAACTGCCTGTAAAGCACATCATACTCATAAATACAGGCAGTACACCTTTCTCTCAGGGATAACAAAATATCACTTGCTCTGCTTTCTCCTTTTTATTTTTCTCCTTTCACTAGCATGCTAGTTCTAAGAAAGTTAGAGTAGAAAGGGGAACCTCTGGGATTATTAGCTCAGGGTTTATCAAACTTGGTTGTGACTCAGCAGTTGAATCTGACAAAGCAGAAGAGGACAGAGATCAAGATTCTAAGAGGCTTCCACATGCTTTAGGTTCTGCTGTGTCATGAATCAGAGTAGGAACAGCAAAGTTCAATATCTTCACATCTTACACAGAGAAACCTAGGGATGTAAGATACTAGGAAAACCAAATCAGACAAGCAGTCTTTTAACTAATGGCCTCCTACACATGTGTTACACGTGAGAGACTCCCATTTCATCATCTACTCACTGTGTCTTGGTGTGTCCTACATGTATTCCATGTAGTATGTGTGAGAATCTGTGTCTGCTCCTATGTGTGCATATACGTTCATGTGTACATACACCTATACACTTGTGTATAAAGGTCAGAGGAAGGTGTTAGATATCTTTATCATATCCACCTCATTTTGTGACACAGAATCTTTCTCTGAACCTTGAGCCCACCAATTGAACTAGCCTGGCTGGCAAATGTGCACCAGGGATCCTCCTATTTCTACACCCCCACCATTGAGTTTATTCTGTTGATAATGGGGGTATTTACTGAATCTCCCAGCTTCTACATGACTGGTAAAGATCCAAACTCAGATTTAAAAACTTTACTCATTAGACTATGTCCCCAACTCCCAGGCTATTTGTTTAAACCAGCAAAATTATTTTGTGTAAGTTTTATCCCCTTCCTATTAAATGTTCAAGGATATATAGAAGACAAACAGTTCTGGTTTTGTCTGTTAGGGACTTAGTATATTTCTTTTCTTTTTATTAGATGTTTTCTTTATTTACAATATCTTCTTTCCCACGTTCTCCTCAAAAAATAAAATAAATAAAATAAATAAAATTTAAAAAACCAAAAAAACAAAAACTAAACCAAACCCCAGTTCCTCCCCTCTCTCCCTGCTCACCACCCCACCCCCTCCTGCCTACTGGCCCTGGTATTCCTCTACACTGGGGCATAGAACCTTCACAGGACCAAGGGCCTCTCCTCCCATTGATGACCAACTTGGCCATCCTCTGATACATATGCAGCTGGAGCCATGAGTCCCACCACGTGTGTTCTTTTGTTGGTGGTTTAGTCCCTGGGAGCTCTGAGGGTACTAGGTACTTCATATTGTTGTTCGTCCTAAGGGGATGCAAACCCTTCAGCTCCTTGGGTCCTTTCTCTAGCTCCTTCACTGAGTACCCTGTGCTCAGTCTGTATTAGTGGGGTACTGTCAGAGCCTCTCAGGAGACAGTTATATCAGGCTCCTGTCAGCCAGCACTTGCTGGCATCCACAATAGTGTCTAGAATTAATGATTGAATATGAAAAGGATTCCCAGGTGGAACAGTCTCTGAATTGTTCTTCCTTCAGTCTCTGCTCCATCGTTAGTCTCTACAACTCCTTCCATGGGTATTTTGTTCCCCTTTTAAGAAGGAACGAATTATCCACACTTTGGTCTTCCTTCTTCTTGAGTTTCTTGTGGTTTGTGGATTGTATTTTGGGTATTCTGATCTTCTGGGCTAATAACCACTTATCAGAGAATGCATACCATGTATGTTCTTTTGTGATTGGGTTACCTCACTCAGGATGATATTCTCCAGATCCATCCATTTCCCCAAGAATTTCATAAATTCATTGTTTTTAATAGCCGAGTAGTACTCCATTGTGTAGATGTACCACATTTTCTATATCCATGCTTCTGTTGAGGGACATCTGGGTTGTTTCCAGTTTCTGGCTACTATAAATAAGGCTGCTATGAACATAGTGGAACATGTGTCCTTATTACATGTTGGAGCATCTTCTGGTTATATGCCCAGGAGTGGTATAGCTGGGTCCTCTCGTAGTACTATGTCCAATTTCCAGAGGAACCACCAAACTGATTTCCAGAGTGGTTTTACCAGCTTGCAGTCCCACCAGCAATGAAGGAGTGTTCCTCTTGGGTGAAGTTGTGGAGAAAGAAGAACACTTAGTATATTTCTAAATGTCCATCCACATATCATCCAGGACACAGGCAGCCTCTGTTTGACCTCCTGTGCTTATCGGCACAAATCCAGAAGTACACGGGTACTTATATTTAAGTAGAGCATGCATAGATCAAATTAGTTTCAGCAAAAGATTTAAACATTTCAGAGGGGAGGAAACTCAATAAAGTTTGAATACACAGTAGCTTCAAATATATTAGTATGGATACATGAGAAAGGGCTTTGTAGCTAAAATACATACGGACTCAATGTAATCTAATATATACCTATGTTAATAAATGCAGAGAACATTTCTAAAGATTAAACTATAAAATTAATAATGTTGAAATGTCACAGTTTAATGCTACTTGGGAGTGTATTACTTGTGATAAGGACAACTGGGAGACTTGCATTTCCACACTCTCTTTCAGTTGGATTTTTGCTTTTGCTGAATACTTTAATTCAGGGGAGTACAACATTTTGGTTTTTCTAAGTCTTTTGTGTAGTGGTTTTCTCTGAGATAAAATATTTCATCTATAACTGGAGTCCCTTAAGACACAGGGTGTTCTGAAAAGAAGGGAAATATGACATCCTGCAGCAAGGTCTTTAAATTCAGGAAGTAAACTCACAGCCTCAAGAAGTCACTGAAACTGACCAACTCTACTAAGCTTCTCCTTCCCCAGGTTTATATGAGCACTAAGGACTGCTAAGAAATACTCTCAGATCACCAGAGATACATAGAAAGGCTGAGATCAATTGTGCTACCTGGAAAGGACACACTTTATCCTATCAAGTTGCCCGTGGGCTATGCAGTATATATATATATATATATATATACTCACGTCATGTAACACCTCATGGAGGGCTCACTCAGAGAGCACAGAGGTTCACAGAGAGCAGCTTCCTTTCACCCCAACTCATGTGTATAAACAAGCCTTTAAAGGGTTCTGCTTGTAACAGCAGATTTCCTTCATGCACAGATACCAGGGGGGAAAGCTGTACCTCTACATCTCCCTAAATTAATTAGTTAGACAAACCAGGAGGTTGTAAATGAGGGATTAAAGGAAGGAAAGAAGTGATACTGGAAGCTATGACAGAGAGTTTAGAAACATTTAATCTGGTGAGGCAGAAACTAAGATATATATGGAATGACCAAGAAAACTGGGTAGTGGAGTTTCTGGACAAAGAAATGAGGATATCTCAGTGTCTAGATGCTTCTGGAACAGTGTATAGTGCATGAAACAAAGTAGAGGACTGGCAAAGACTATTTAATAGAAACACTAAAGAAAGAATTACTGGATATAAACCAGACAGGGTTTCTGAGCTGGAAAACAACACCATTCTTCATTCCCAGTCTGTCCAGATGGCAAATGTTGCTAAAATTAATAAATATCTTTAGTGCAGAGATCAAACCTGAAGTACTGTCAAGAAAACATGAGCTATTGATAAAATGAAGGCCACAGCATTAAAATCTATTGTTAAGACCTCAAAAATTTAAACTAGTTTCTCAAATATTAAATATCACTTAATAACCAATGTCTAAGAATGTCCTCCTGGCTCCATCAAGCTGGGGACAGAACCTACGGCTTTGCACATATAAAGCAAGACACCTCTCATGGAGCCAAATCTCCAGCCCATGAAATGTTGAGAAAAAGTCTCACTGAGCAGTTAGGCTGACCTGGGATTCTCAATCCTCCCATCTTTCAGGGCTGAATGCTTAATTACAGTGGTAAACCACCAAGCCCAATGCCAAGAAAATTCACAAACTTTATTCTCTGGCAGACTCACAAATGTCTAAAATAACTAAGAGCTTGTCTTGAGGTTATTTGTGATTGTACTTTTTGATTGATGAGTTGACCCTGAACAACTTGTAAGCATTTTTTTTCTTTTTGTGAGTGTGCATATCCCTGCTTGTCTGTATGTGTGCCATGTGAATGTATGTATGTGTGTGTGTATGTGCATGTGTGTGTGCATGTGCATGTGCGTGTGAGTAGTAGTAGTAGTAGTAATAGTACTAGTAGTAGCCCATGGAGATCATAAGAGAGCATTAGATCCCTTCCTTGAAACTAGAGTTAGAGGATGTTGGGAGCCACCATATGGGTGCTGGGAATTGAAATCTGGTCTTCTGCAAGAGCAAAAAGCTGTCTTTCCAGCCATTTGGTTGTGTATTATTTTACTGGCTGGCTCATACAGAGGTACCACCACAAACTTTTTTCCCTGTGGAAATAGAAAAGTCACTCAGAAGCCAGAATGAAGATCCCTAAGAGTCTTCCTTAGACAGTCATCCTGGGAACCAATAGAGGAAGGACCTTCCTATACCTAACACAATGGCAGCATCTAATAGGACCAGTATCGGCACATCTCGTGTTGCCTAGGACTGTCTCTTATCATGATATGATGGGTTAAGTGTAGAAAACGACTGTCTCTGGAGATTAGAGAATCAAGAGAAACCACACTGAGAAGCTACTCTGAGTAGAAGCACCCTAGGGAGCCCCCTCGCCCCCCGCTCCTAACCCTGTATCTATCTGCTCCAGTGAATGTGACCCTGAACCTTAAGCCCAAGCCTCAGCCTCTAAGCAGTGGTAGCTTGGTAAGAAATGCAGATGGAGAACTCAACATAGTTCACAAGCATGGACACAAATATGTACAGATCGTGGGCTCGAACCCAAAGACTCACTCACGATAATCAGATGTTCCACCCTGGACCCAGATTTCCCAGCCCCAACAAAGCATGTGGTGCATGCAGGGTAGTCAGGGGATGGTTGGAATACAAAGAAAGGAGTTTCATCATGACATCTCTACACATGTGTTGTCCTACTTAATTTTAACTTTCATTTTGACCCAGCCTAGAGTCACTTAAAATGGGACACTCAAATGAGGGTCAGTCCAGAACAGATTGGCTTATGGACATGTCTTGGGGACATTGTCTTCCTGTTCATTGATGTAATGGGGTCTGACACACAGTAGACAGCACCATTCCCTGGGAAGGTGGTCCTGGGTTGTATGGCAAACCTGCGGAGTCTACACCAGCCAAGGATCTAGCAAGTGGGCTTCCTCCATGGCTCCTGCTCTACTTCCTTGATTTAGAGTGAGTTCCTCATACAGAGGTAAGGCTGTGTAGGACAGAAAGCAGACCTTCCTCCACATTCCTGCTGGAGTTCCTGTCTTGACTTCCCTCCATGGTGGACAGTGACTTCGAAGCATACGTTGAAATAAACCTTCCTCCCCTAAGTTGCATTTGGTTAAGGAGTTTGTCACAGCAACAGACAGGAAAGTTGAACCTGAGTCATTATGCTCCATTGCCACTCCTTCCCTTCCCTGCTGCCTTCTTCTTGCTCTGTCCCCACTCCAATGATGTCTTTTTCTCACCCCAGCTAATCTTTTAGTCTGCTAAATCCCCTTGTTCATATGTTCTAGTACCCTCTCTACTTCCTACCTCTCTTAAGATCTTCTACCCTCATGATATGATTCCTTTTGTAGTTTCACATCCTAAAGCATTCGTGCATGCAAGTGCACACACACACATGCACATACATACATGCACACACATACATACAAACTTTTACAAGCAATCTCACATATGAGAGTAAACACACAGCTTTTGTCTTTCTGAGTCTGGCTAATGAAGCTTCCATTTTTCTGTAAATGCCATGGTTTCATTTCTCTTTATGGCTACATAAACTTCCACCAGGAACCAAGAATATTGACAGTGATGTTTTTGATGCCTGAGGGCAGATCTTCAAAAGGATATACATTCTGCTTCATCTCTCCATGTAGAATGTCTATTCTAAAAGAACCAGCAGCCATCCATGAAGGAGGCCAAAGCAGCCCATGAGAAATGGGCCCCACAGAAGCAAACTCTTGAAGACAGCCATCCCCAAACACCAGACTTATGAGTGAACACACCCACCAGTTCATTTTGGCTTTCCAGCTTTAAGCCTTCCACTTGAGACCCTAGAAACACTAGGAACTAGGGCAATTGGTCCCTGATGTACCAGACTGAATTTTTCCCTCACAGAACTCATGAGCATTATCAGTGTTTGTTGACTGAGTCCTGAAAATGTGCTGCCTAGTATTAAACTTTACATAGAACATGGTTGGGTGTTTCCATTCACTCTGCAGATCCTCCCACATTCCAATCACCTCTTATCACAACAAAAATGCTATGCAAACAGACATTCACTCTAATTTTAAGATTACAACAGGAAAATAGTGTACACTTAACAATATACAAATAATGACAAAATAACTTCAATGACAAAATAACTTTCCTTCCTATTATTTGTTTACTTATTTTTTTTTGAAAGAGGTACCATGGGTGAATGCAAGGCCTTACCATTGTTAGGTATGAGGTCCACCACTAAACTACATTCCCAAATCCTTGATTATTTTTGATCTGTGGTTGCTTGACCATGTGGATTCTGTACCCAGGGATGGGTTATAGGCAATTGTCACAGGCACTGGCAAGTCTGCTTTACTAGACTTATGAAAAAGATGAGGGATTTGAAACCACAGCCACACATCATCATCTAAGCACCAGTGTTTTGGTTACAAACCAGTGTCATCTGCAATCTTACATGCATATTCATGAACACTCATGAAATCTGGGTTTGGGGAGAGACTGAGTAGCCACTTTACCAAGGAGAACCAAAAGCCTTGAAGATTCAAAATATTTGCTGCTTAAAGAGTGAAAGCATTCTCGTTTACCTCCATGGTGTCTAGAAAGCCACCGCTTCACTTTCTACGAATGGAATCAGGAACATAGTAGAGGAGATAAACATGTAATTTATATTCAACTCAGCTAGCAGGGCTGTCCAACTGTGCTGCTTAAGTTTTGCAAATCTGAAACAAGCTAGAGCCATCTGAGCAGAAGCAACCTCAATTGAGAAAATGCCTCCATCAGATTGGCCTAAGTTTGTGGGGCATTTTCATTATTGATGATTGAGGTGGGAGTGCTCAGTATACCATGAGTGGTACCACACCTGGATAAGTGGTCCAGGTTGTAGAAGAAAGCAAGTGGAGCCAGCCATGAAGAGCAAGCCACTAAATAGCAATCCTCCCATGACTTCTATTTCAGTTCCTGCCTTCAGATTCCTGCCCAGAGTTCCTGTCCTACCGTCTCTTGATGGTGGAATCTAATTGTAAACCAAATAGACCTTTTCCTCCCCAAGTTGCTTTTGGTCATGGATTTTATTACAACAATAGAAACCAAACTAATGCATGGACCTAATGCTAAAAAGACTCTCTGGGCCACATTGGACAAAGTGTTGGTAATTCAATTAATGCAGAGTGCTTGTATAACAGGTACAGAGCCCAGTGTTTGATCCATAACACCAAATAAACTCCACTCGTGTAATTACAACACACAGGAGTTGGAGACAGGAGGGTGAGAAGCTCAGATTCATCCTTGGTTATATAATAAACTCAAAGCCACTGGGTCCACACAAGACCACCGTCTCAAAAAAAGTCAAAATAGAAGTGAACCTATAAGGTATCCAACCAACTGACCACAAATCTTAAGATCCTACATATGTTTATTTTGTGACACCTTAAGCTATCATGAGCCACATAAGGCTATGAGTCTCTGACACAAGTGTGTCAACACCATGAAGACTAGAAATTGCTTGTTTTGTTTGTTATTGCACCCCCCAGGGCATTTGGAAAGAGCTCCATAATGTTCCTTCACCAAAGGAATACTTCAAGGCGGTCCTTGTGTATTCACTGTAAAGATCTAGTTAGGAAATTCAGAACAAATAAAATTTCAATTTGAAATCTCAAATTCAATCCCAGAATTTTACAGTGGGGAAAATGGCACCCTAGGGTTTTCTATCAACTGTCTGGGATCACATGTTCCTTTAGGTTCACAGAGCACACAGGCACCTCTCATTTGAGTGTGTGTGTGTGTGTGTGTGTGTGTGTGTGTGTGTGTATGTGTGTGTGTGTGTTTGTGTGTTCTGAGTCTAAGCAGCTCCTTATTCCCAAAAGACTATGAGAATTTAAAAATATGTCTTCAAAGGAGGACAGGCCATCCTTAGCATGTCCTTAATTTGAAAATGAGATCCTAGGCAACAGCCTGCTCCAGCTTCCACTCCTGTCCTCTAGGTTGTGACTAAAAGCCTCTAATGACTCTGAGAATTCGTGCCTGAGTTTCTTGTAGTATATTGGAGATGAGGGAAGCTAAGCGGGATTTCTGAGCCATGTAAATACAAAGACCTGGGATTTCCCTTTAATCTCATCTTTATCAAAGCCTAGCGTTTACTGAGCAGTTACACAGCATTATACCTGAGAGGAAGTGCCTAAACACTCAAGCCTTTTTCCTCATACGCCACAAGAAAGAAGCAGATGATACAACACCTCCTCCAGAGATGAAGGAAGGAATGCAGGGATGGTGGTCACCATTTGCTCAGGTTAGCTAATCAGTAGGGGGACTAGGATTTGAAGCCCAGGTAGGCATGCCTGACTGCACAGCCTGCTGCTTGGCTAGCAACAAGAGATGCTCAACACTACAGTGCAGTTGGGTGGCACTCTGACTCCTAAATCCTCAGGATCTCCACCAGACACAGATCCTGGAAATGAGTCCCACATCTAATCTGATCTTTTTCAACCAAATTCTGCTAGGAACCCTTCCTGCTATTGGCTCATTCTTCATTTCCTCCTCTATCACTTCATATTGCCTTCCCTATAGTACATCTTCTGAATGACAGCAGGTCATTGGCTCTCATACCGCCTCCAGAGTGCCCTCTCATGTGCATCACCCATGTGCTATTGTGAGAAACAGGGTGGGAAGCAAGTCAGGCAGACTTCATATAGCCAGATGGTGTGTGGAAATCTGACCATCAGAGCCAAGATGAAGGTCCAAGGATGGAGGCCAAACCTGCAACATTCCATTCATTTCCTTTCAAAGGTCATTGCCTTGGCTCTAGGCAGATGTCTGGCTGCTTATGAGAGGATATTTACTCCACGCCTACCCACAACTGGCTCTGCCAAATCTCACAGTACAACTTCAAATTCTTCCCAGGGCTTTGACTTACTGGTATAAGACTATTGGAATTACAGCCAAGCCTTTACTGGCATTATTCTTATTAAGCATTTGTGTCAGCTAATATGTGAGTTTTTCCATGCCAGGCAAGGTACTGCCTCAGACCCCAGTCAGGAACCTTGAAAAAGCACTGCTCAAACACCCATTATGCATATGCTACATCTAAGGTTCAGAAAGCAAGATAGATTGTACAAGGACGTACAGATGTGAAGAAATGTGACTGGTTTTAGATTCCAGTTGGCTTGGCTCTTTAATCTATATATTTTCTCATTGTGCTATAAAGACTGATGGAGAAGACAGTGAGGATGAGGAAGTGTGGATTAATAATAGTAGTAATTTTAAGTGAAACAATGACCAAATAACATAACCATGGTTGTACCATCATGCCCAGCACTTTACAGTATACCTTCTCAATTGTCACCCTCGTAGTCTGTATTCCTCTGAAATCAAATAGCTTTCTGATCAAACATCTTTCTTTAAATCTAGGGAAACTGTGACACAGAGAGGAACATTTCCAAGCCTATGTTTCTAGACCAAGTCAGTCTACCAGTCTAACTGCCAACCATAGAGCTAGAATTCCCAACTACCAAGGAGGGTTGTCTGTGGTTTGAGAAAACCAAACCAGACCCTGTTTCAAAGATACTGGAGGGTAGGGGGATAGGAGGGGCCTCAGGACCAGATAAGGAGAAGCAAGTCATTTATTAGCTGCTTTGTGGCCAAAGGAACAAGACATCTAATTTGTCTCAGGCCTAGTTTCTTCTCTAGGCAGCTTATTGCATGGCTGGGGAGAGTCACAGTCCAGAAAAACAAGATGATAAATCAGACTTTAAAATATTATGTGTAGGGTTATATAAGACTAAATGAATGTCTGTCAAATTTTTAAAAAGTATTTTTAAAGGTGTGTGTGTGTGTGCATGTGTGTGTGAGTGTGTGTGTGTGTGTGTGTGTGTGTGTGTGTGTGTGTGTGAGAGAGAGAGAGAGAGAGAGAGAGAGAGAGAGAGAGAGAGAGAGAGAGAGATGTATATAGACCCTATGGGAGCCAGAAGGGGTGGTTGGGTCCCCTGGAGCCAGAGTAACAGGCAGTTGAGAGCTGTCCAACATAGATGGTAAGAACTAAACTTGTGTGTTCTTTCAACTGCTGAGCCATCTCTCCAGACCCTAAATAAAAGTGCTTTAGTCACAGCCCCTAAGATGGGCTATGAATGATGACCAGCACAACGTGTTTCATTCTACCTTCCCTATGAGCCAGGACATGAGAGAGATCAAAGCAGTACATCTTCTGCTTAGGGTTAATGTGGGTTTGTAAATGGTTGTTACTGTGTTTCTGATATGCTGAGATGGGTCGCTACATTGAAACAAGTAGCAGCTCTACTCCCAGCACTTGGGAGGCAGAGGCAAGTGGATTTCTCTAGCAACAGATTTCATCTCTCCAAACAGACTGATAATACTTCTATCCATCACATTGGATTAAATTCTTGAGAGTTCACGATGTGATAATCTCATTGCACCCCATGTTTCAGACAGAAGACAATGGCCACAATAGTGCCATTCACAGGAGCTAAACTGTATTCTATAAGCACAGATATGATCTAATTAGCTATCACCCTCTGAGGTACTACCTCCTCCATCCCTGGTCTTGAAGCATTATTGATATTCCTAGACAGCCAGGTCTCAAATACTAAACTACCCTGTTTGGTTTACACATATGTGCTCCCCAAGAGGGAGACCATTAAGATTCAATCATTAAATGAAACTTACAAGGCTTGGGAAACAAAACTTGTAAGTCCCAGGAAGCTCCTGAAATTTAAAGGATTCACCTGAACACTACCACAAGGTAATATAAATAAGAACAATTATGAGAGAAATTTCCCACCAGTAAACTGGCTATAAGTCTTACAGGAAGCATGTATAATTCATGCTAGAATGAGCTTCTTAGTGATAGAGCTGCCCTATGTTCCTGTCAGTACCACCTCACACTCCTGTTAGCCTTATCTCAGTAAAGTCTCTAAGCTACACTCACATACTATTTATACACCATAGATTATAAATACAACTGCTAAGATTTACTCAAGTGTTTTCATGAAAATTTTATGTAGCTGTAATGTATGTATGGAAGCCTAGAGTAAAAGAAATTGGCTAACACTGTACCCATACAGCCCAAGGGAAACAAAAATGCTCAAAAGCACCTAACTCGTCCTTTCAAACAACTCGTACTGCAAACAGGAATTGTAAAGAGCAAATATGAGTATGGCATTCATGGTATTGCACGCCTATACTTCCAGCACTCAGGAGAATGAGTCAGAAGAAACACCAAGTCGGGCAGTGGTGATGCACACCTTTAATCCCAGCACTTGGGAGGCAGAGGCAGGTGGATTTCTGAGTTCAAGTACAGCCTGGTCTATACAGTGAGTTCCAGGACAGCCAGGGGTATACAGAGAAACCCTGTCTCGAAGAAAAAGAAGGAGGAGGAGGAGGAGGAGGAGGAGGAGGAGGAGGAGGAGGAGGAGGAGGAGGAGGAGGAGGAAGAAGAGGAGGAGGTGGAGGAGGAGGAAGAAGAAGAAGAGGAGGAGGAGGAGGAGAATCAAGAGCTATAGAATAAGTTGGGGGCAGTATGGACTTCATCAATGTGTTCTCCAGATATGCTATTTTCTGTTTTCATCTCTCTGCTTTTCTCTCACCCAGATTTCTACCTCTCTGCCAGATAGAACCCACTACCTCTCACTGGCATCACTCCCCAGCCTCTCAGAAGCTAAGATCCTAGAAGCCATGGCCCTCGACTGCTCTGTACTTTGTAAAAGCATTCTCACAGATGACTTCTCCATCCTTATCTCCCTGTATGCCCAGACACAGGTTCATTTACCTCCCAGATTCTGACATAATCTCAAATGTGGCTGTGATTTTGTATTGTTCTGACCCTGGTAGTACCTTGCAGGACAGGAAGCCTGAGAAGTGTTTCTTTAAGGCAAGGTTTCATGGAGCACAGTCTTCCAACTTACTAGTATTATATAACTAAGGATGACCTTGGGTTTCTAGTCCTCCTGCCTCTACCCCTCAAGGATTGGGATTTCAGAAATGCACTGTACCTTGCCTATGAGTTGCTGGGGATCTAAACAAGGGCTTTCTTAGCACATGTTAAACAAACACTCTTTCCTCTGATCTATAGTTCACAAAAGTCTGAAAAAAAATATCCGAATTCTAGACACCTTCCCCCTGGGAGCTCAACAGCTTCTCAGCATGAAAAGACACTTGACTGTAAGTAGTACAGGCTGAGAGGACTCGCCCAGGAGAGACAGTTCATTTACATTTTAAATGAACATAACAATGTACACTCATGGGCCAGGATGCAGCCAAAAATCTGGAAAAGGCACCATTCCTTTTCTTTTTTTTCCTCTTTAAAAATAAAACAAATAAAAACTCTTTCTTTAAACCAATAAACAAATGTATTTCTGCTGCCTAAAGCTGTTACTATCTGTATATCCTTTAAGCCCAAATTCAAGACTCTATCTTCAACACAAGTCTATAAAATCCAGGAGTTAGCAGAATGAGTGACTCTGGGGATTCTCTTGATGCAAAGAATTCTCACAGGGACTGTGAGAATTCCCAGCCTCTCCTTTCCTTAGATGTGAGGAAAGGGGGGAAGTAATGTAGACACCTCAGTGATGCCCAGGGTAAATTCACAGAGAATTAGCAATTCCTTTCAGGCAGCCAGTGCCCAGGAGTTGAGTGTGAAGCATATAAGAGAGACAATTTTGAAGCAGATCATTTGAAGATATCAGAAAGGTCAGCAAAGAGCCACAGATGGATGGAGGTAAAAGACTAGTTAGTATATAAGGAATGTGAAGAGGCAGCATAATCCTGAGCAATCTGGTTTAGAGGTTAGCAGGTATCTAGCTGGCCACCTGGCTTGCTGCAGAATACTGGTCTTGGATCCTGCGTGGAATCCATCTGGAATTCTGCCTACAGAGCCACCAGCATCTTTTCCCAAATATCTTAGATGCTCTTCTACACTCCAGTTTCTTTTCTTTTTCATTGACTGTGTGTCACTCTAGCCCAGACTGATCTCAAATTCATGATGTAGCTAAGAATGGCCTTGAACTTCTGGTCCCCTTACTCTATTTCCTGAGTGCTGATGTTCAAGGCAGGTATCACCATGCCTGGATTTATGCACTTCTAGAGATCAAACACAGGACATCATGAATGCTAAGCAAGCATTCTACCAACTAAGCTACATCAGCATCCAGTACACCTTGACTTCTGAGGCTGTCAGGTAGTTGACAATCACCTCCATGTTCTCTCCTTTCAATCTGGAACAGAGAACAGCCAATGACCATCAGTGCTGTGGTTCAGGAAGGAACAGATGCTAGAGATGGGAACCTATGACACTTGCTAGGAAGTCCTTTTGAAAACTCAAGTGTTCCACTGTGATGTAAGGGTGACATAGGTGGTACTATCTTTCTTCACATTTCTGAAATAATATAACTGTTCTGTGGGTCATTGCCATAGACACATGTTTTTCTAGGTCCCAGCACTCAGCTCTGTGTTTTTTGGATTTCCCTGCTCAGTAACTACAGTAACCCTGAGACAGGAGCAGATTTATTTCCTTCCCTCATATGTGTTTCAAAAATGCTTATACAGGTATAAAATTGTTAAAGAACAAACTCAGTTAGTAAAAGCAATGGTTGAACCATCATCTTTCTAAGCCTTCTGTCAATGTTTGTTGGACATATCTCTTTATCTCTTGGTGGTATAGACCCAGAGAGAAAGTGCCAGCAAAAGTATTTTAAGAAATAGTGGTCACAAAACTCCCCAAACTGACCAAAACATGAGTATATTAAAATAGTCCAACTACAATAAACTCAAAAAATTCTATATCTAGGTGCCTTCATCTCTGATTTCTCACCTCCATCCATAACAGTGCCCTGGATGGCCACACAAAAGTTTTTACATGGATTCAGGTCCTCATGGTTTCAAAGAAACTACTCATACTGATTTCACCTTCTTCCCAGCTCTAAAGATGAATTTTGCCACCTTAAGGATATATGTAGCTTCTACACATCTCTTTTTTAATGACTAAATTCTACCTTCACTGGGCTGAGGAAAAGTGTGATTAGAAAAGACAAGCATAAAAGTACTGAGCGCTAACCAATTGTGCCACTGGAGCTCAACAGAGACTATGAAAGCCAGAAGAGCCTGGTCAGAGGTCATGCAGACTCTAAGAGCACACAAATGCCAGCCCAGGCTACTATACCCAGAAAAAAAAAATCAACCAACATAGATGGAGAAACCAAAATAATCCAGGACAAAACCAAATTCAAACAATATCTATCTAACAACTCAGTTAAAACTCCAACACAAGGAAGATACCTGCACTAAGACAAGATATTAAGCATCTCAGAACAAAGTTAAAAGCAGAGAGCCACGAGCACATAAAGCCACCTACAAAAATAAACATATCAGAACCCAACAGTCATCACTCCATTGAGTCCATTAATATTTCTCAATATTAATGGACTCAACTCACCTATAAAAAGACATAAGCTAACAGACTGGATATGCAAACAAGATCCAGCATTTTACTGCATACAAGAAACACACCTCAATAACAAAGACAGGCACTATCTCAGAGTAAACAGATGGAAAAAGGTCATCTAAGCAAATGCTCCCAGGAAACAATCAGGAGTTGCCACACATGCAACAAAATAGACTTTCAAACAAAAGTTATCAAAGCATGGTAAAGGACACTTCATATTTGTCAAGGGGAAAATTCACCAAGAGAAAGTCTTAATTCTGAACATTTATGCCCCATATGCAAGAGCACCAAATTTTATAAAAGAAACTTTACTAAAACTCAAAACACCCATTGAACCCCACACAATAATAGTGGGAGATTTCAACACCCACTTTCACTAACAGACAGGTCATTGAAACAGAAACTAAACAGAGACACAGTGAAACTAAGAGAGGTTATGAACCAAATGGATTTAACAGATATCTACAGAACATTTCACCCTAAAAGCAAAGGATATATCTTCTTCTCAGAATATCATGGTACCTTCTCTAAAATTGACCATATAATTGATCACAAAAAAAAAAAAAAAAGAACCCTCACCAGATACAAGAAGATTGAAATAATACCATGCATCGTATCAGATCACCATAGCCTAAGGCTGGTCTTCAATAACAGAAAAAACTACAGAAAGCCCACATACACATGGAAACTGAACAATTCTCTACTCAGTGACAACTTGGCCAGGGAAGAAATAAAGAAAGAAATTAAAGACTTCTAGAATTTAATGAAAATGTTGACACATCATACCCAAACTTATGGGATACAATGAAAGCAGTGGTAAGAGGAAAGATCATAGCACTAAGTGCCCCGGTAAAGAAACTGGAGATATCTTACACTAACAACTTAACAGCACACCTGACAGCTCTAGAACAAAAAGAAGCAAACTCACCCAAGAGGAATAGCAGGCAGGAAATAGTCAAACTCAGAGCCGAAATCAACCAAATACAAGCAAAGAAAACAATACAAAGAATCAACAAAACCAGAGCTGTTTTTTTGAGAGAATCAAGAAGATAGATAAACTTCTACTCAAACTAACTAAAGGGCCCAGAGGCAGTATCCAAATTAACAAAATCGGAAATGAAAAGGGAGGCGTAACAACAGAAATGGAAAAATTTCAAAAAAATCATCAGATCCTACTATAAAAGTCTATACTCAACAAAACTGGAAAATGTAGATGAAATGGATGGTTTTCTAGACAGACACCACATACCAAGTTAAATCAAGAGCAGTTAAACTATCTTAACAGGCCCATATCACACAAGGAAATAGAAGTCGTCATTAAAAACCTCCCAACCAAAAAAAAGCCCATGGCCAGATGGATTTAGTGCAAAATACTACCAGACCTTCAAAGAAGATCTGATACCAATTTTCTTCAAACTATTCCATAAAATAGAAACAGAAGGAACACTATATAACTCATTTCTATGAAGCCACAATTATTCTGATACCTAAACCACACAAGGATCCAACCTAAAAAGAGAACTTCAGACCAATTTTACTTATGAATATTAAAGCAAAAATACTCAATAAAATTCTTGCAAACTGAATCTAAGAATACATTAAAACTATCATTCAGCACATTCAAGTAGACTTCATCCCAAGGATGCAAGGTTGGTTTAATATACAAAAATCTATTAACATAATCCACTATATAAACAAACTCAAAGAAAAAAATCACACGATCATCTCCTTAGATGCAGAAAAAGCATTGACAAAATACAATACCCCTTCATGTTAAAAGTGTTGGAGAGATCAGGAATTCAAGGCCCATACCTAAACATAGTAAAAGCAATTTCCTGCAAACCAACAGCCAATATCAAATTAAATGGAGACATACTTGAAGCAATCTCACTGAAATTGGGGACAAAACAAGGATGCCCACTCTCCTCATATCTATTCAACATTGTACTCAAAGTGTTAGAACAATAAGACAACAAAAAGAGATCAAGAGGATACAAATTGGTAAAGAAGAAATAAAGGTATCATTATTTGCAGATGATATGATAGTATATATAAGCGACCCAAAAAATTCTACCAGAGAAATTCTCCAGCTGACAACTTCAGCAAAGTGGCTGGACATAAAATTAACTCAAATAAATCAGTAGCCTTCTTTTATACAAAGAATAAAAAGATTGAGAAAGAAATTAGGAAAACAACTCCTTTCAGGATAGCCAGAAATAATATAAAATATCTTGAGGTAACTCTAACCAAACAGGTAAAAGACTTGTATGACAATAACTTCAAGTCTCTCAAGAAAGAAATTGAAGACCTCAGAAAATGGAAAGATCTCCCTTGCTCATGTGTCAGCAGAATTAGCATAGTAAAATGGCCATCCTACCAAAGGCAATCTATAGATTCATTGAAATCTCCATCAAAACCCCAACACAGTTCTTAAAAGACATGAAAAGAGAGCAATTTTCAAATTCATCTTGGAAAGGTAAAAAAACCCAGAAGAGCAAAAACAAATCTTAACAATAAAAGAGCAGCTGGGAGAGTCACCATCCATGACCTCAAGCTTTACTACAGAGCAATAGTGACAAAAACTGCATGGTATTGGTACAGAGACAGACACGTTGATCAATGGAATAGAATTGAAGACCTAGAAATAAAACCACACACTTACAATCACTTGATCTTTGACAAAGATGCCAAAGATATACAATGGAAAAAAAGAAAGCATCTTCAATAGATAGTGCTGGTCTAATTGGCTGTCTGTATGTAGAAGAATAAAAATAGACCCATATTTGTCACCTTGTACAAAGCTCAAGTCCAAGTGGATCGAGGACCTCAACATAAAACCAGATACACTAAATCTAATAGAAGAGAAAGTGGGAAAGGAGCCTTGAACTCATTGGCACAGGGGGATATTTCCTAAACAGAACTCCAGTGGCTCATGCTCTAAGATCAAGAATTGTTAAATGGGACCTCATGAAACTGGAAAGCTTCTGTAAGGCAAAAGACATAGTCAATAAGACAAATTGGCAACCTACAGATTGGAAAAAGTCTTCACTAACACATCCAATAGAGGGCTAATATCCAAAATATATAAGGAACTCAAGAAGTTAATCACCAAAAACCCAAACAACCCAATTAAAAAGTGGGGTATAGAACTAAACCGAGAATTCACAACTGAAGAATCTCCAATGGCTGAGAAGCACCTAAAGAAATATTCAAAGTCCTTACTGATCAGAGAAATGCAAATCAAAACAACCCTGAGATTCCACCTTACACCAATCAGAATGGCTAAGATCAAAACCTCAGGGGACAGCACATGTTGGAGAGGATATGGAGAAAGAGGAACACTCCTCCATTGCTGGTGGAATTGCAAATTGGTACAAACACTCAATCAATTTGGAGGTTCCTCAGAAAATTGGAAATAGATCTATCTGAAGACACAGGTATACCACTTTTGGAGATATACCCAAAGAATGCCCTACCATGCCACAGGGGCACATGTTCCACTATGTTCATAGCAACCTTATTTGTGATAGCCAGAAGCTGGAAACAACTTAGATGTCCCATGACAATAGAATGGATACAGAAACTGTGGTTCATTTACAAATGGAATACTACTCAGCTATTAAGAATGAGGAATGGATGGAACTAGGAAATATCATCCTGAGTGAGGTAACTCAGACCCAAAAGGACATGTATGGTATGTACTCACTAATAAGTGGATATTAGCCAAAAAAAAAAAAAAAAAAACAGAATACCCAGGATTCAGTCCACAGAACTCAAAAAGTTCAACAAGCTAAAGTGCCCAAGGGAGGATGCCTCAGTCCCACTTGGGAGAGAGAAGAAAGCCATCACAAGTGGGGAGGGAGGGAGGGACCTGGGAGGAAAAGTGGACAGGGAGGGAAGTGTGGAGAAGAGGGGAACCTGATCTCCTGATCTCGTATTAGGTGAGGGAAAAGGACTGAAGTCCGGAGGGCTAGCAGAAAGAATGGAAACAGGCAACCTCCAGAAATAGAAGGTTAAGGGGACCCTCCAGAATGCACCAAAGACCTGGGAGATAAGAGACTCTCAGGAATCAAAGAGAGGGACCTTAGATGACATGCCCGATAGTAGGGAGAGGGAACTTATAGAACCCACCTCCAGCAGGAAGACAGGGCATCAGGTGAGGGATGAGGTCAGTCACATCTCTGACCCATAATTACTTCTGTCTGAAAGAATTACAGGGATGGAAATGGTGAGGAGCCTGAGGAAAAGAAGGTCCACCAACAGGCCCAAAGTAGAATCCAGCTCAAGGGGAGATCTCAAGGCCTGACACTATTAGTGAGGCTATGGAGCACTCACAAAAAGGGGCCTAGCATGACTGCCCTCTGAAAGACCCAACAAGCAGTTGAAAGAGTCAGATGCAGATATTTACACTCAACCAATGGACATAAGCAATGGACCCCTGTTATTGAATTAGGGAAGGCTGAAAGAAGCCAAGAAAGACAATCCTGTAGGAGAATTGCAGCAGTCTCAATTAATCTGGACCCATGAGATCTCTCAAACACTGAACCACCAAACAGACAGCATACACCAGCATACAACAGATTCCCAACACACATACAGTAGAGGACTGCTGGGTCTGTGTTCATTCAGATATGATGCACCTAACCTTCAAGATACTGGAGGCCCCAGGGAGTTTAGAGGTCAGGCTGTGTGGGGGCGGGGGCATCAACATGGAGACAGAGGGGCGGAGGAGGAGGTGTGGGATGTGGAGCAGTCGGAGAGTGGAAGGGAGGGTGGGGAATGGAATATGGAATGTAAAAAATAAATTAATTTAAAAAATAAAAAAGAAAGAAAGAAAGAAAGGAAGGAAGGAAGGAAGGAAGGAAGGAAGGAAGGAAGGAAGAAAAGACAAGCATTTCCCTGGGAAGAATAGTTCTGTGGTCTGTGGGACTCATAAAGGAATCTCAGACACTGGTTCCACTTGCTGTCAGACATGTAGAATCATGGACTGGAAGGGCCCAAGGAAGCATCTTCAAAGGTAGGCATTCTGTTCCCAAAAGAAGATGCATGCTTCTTTCTTGTGGCCTCAGAACTAAGAAGGAAAACTCTCCTGACATTTACTGCTGAGATGGTACAGTACTGAACAATGTGTGGTCATCTGTAATTAAAAGTTAAATGTTTTGTTGTTTGAGAGTTGTGCAGAAGTATCAGTCAGGCAAAATCCACATGCTGTAGTCCATATGGGTCCATCTGCAAGAGGTCATTATCATTGCCACAGCATAAAACTAAACTCTGAGGAGATGGCTCTCTCAGTCAGGAAAGTGTTTACTTGATAGCATAGCATGACATACATTAAAAACCTCAACACCCAGATAAAAAGCAAAGTGTCCTAGGGTGTATCTGCAATCCTAGCACTAAGGAGGCAGAGCTGGGTGGAAACCTAGAGCTTGTGGGATACTCAGTTTAGGATAATTAGTAATCACCAAGCTCGGTGAAAATTCTAGCTCAATCACTGAAATGGAGAACTACCGAGAAAAACAGCCAATGTTGGCTTCTGGCTTCCATATTCATGTATGTTTCAACACATGCAAACATACCACACCTGAGACACCTGACGTAACTCATTTTCCCTTCTAGAAAAACTCAGAGAATCTACTCAACCATTTGAAGCCTGCCCTGTGTCCCCATCTACACTGATATGTCTCTCCTCTTGGAACTCATGCATGCATTGCTTCAGTCCCACAATGCATCTCTTCTGCATTCAACTGGATTGACCTGACTTCCTAAAGATTCAAAGAAGGGTTGAAATCTTCTCCATTTCGTGCTCAGAAAGCCAGTCTTGCTATGACTGCAGGATGAATAGTGAATAAGAACACAGGTAATTTGTATTCTGATTATTCAGCAGGCATGCACACATATTTGGGTCCTGAAAACAATGTCTTGCTGTTATGTGAAGTCCCCACCAGAAGCCAATGCTGTCCTCTAGCCAGGCCTGATAGGATTAATCTGTCCTTATAACTAGTAGATTTCTCTTGGTTTTACATTTTTTCTTACCTACAACTTCCATTCAGATAGGACTCTGTCTGGTTCACTTGAATATACTTGTTTCCTCTCCTCCCCCGCCTCCTCAGCCTCCTTGTCCTCTTCCTCCTCAATCTTCATTCCCCATGTCCTCTCAGTTTTTTTGCTTGCTCTCCTACTCCATGCTCTCTCTTTCTGACAGGGTCTCATATCTACCAGACCAGGCTTGAATTCACTATGTAGCTGGGGATGATTTTGAATTTAAGATCCCCCTGCCTCCACCTCCTGCTTGGCAGGGTGACAGAGATGTGTCACCACCCATGTTCACTCCAGTCTTTCCTACTGCTTTTGGCACATATAAGCATTAGTGAAGCATGTGCAGAAGAGGTGGAGAGGAGGTAAATGGGTGAAAAAATGCCAGGCTCAAATTAACCCTAAGCTCTGAGTTCTTCTGCAGGACAGGGAATGTGGCTAAGTGAAAAAGCACTTACCCAGCTCACACAAACTCAAGGGTTCTATGCCATATCACACAAAAACAAACAACAAAAATTTCTATCTCAGTTCAGAATTTCACATGTGTTTGAGTGGCTTCAGTTGGACCTATTCTGAGGGGTAATGTTATGTGAGAAGAGAGTGGACAAGTCTAAATGGCTTCCTTCTGTAAACCAGATTCTCATGGAACAAGAGATTACAGGCACAGCTCCTCCAGCAGGTCATCCTAACTGCACTGCACAGAAAAACAACATTGCAGGTTGTGCTCAATGCAGGGAAATCACTGCGCTTTATTCTGCATAGCTCAGCCTCGACAGTTCTTTTTATTTTTTCTTCTAAGATTTATTTATTTTATGTAAGTGCACTGTAGCTGTTTTCATACACACACAGAAGAGGACATCCGATCTCATTACAGATGGTTGTGAGCCATTGTGTGGTTGCTGCTATTTGAACTCAGGACCTTCGGAAGAACAGTCAGTGTTCTTAACCACTGAGCCACCTCTCCAGCCCTCGACAGTTCTTTATCTGTGGTTATTTGTTCTTTGAGACCAGCCCTGCTGATCTCCCTAGATAACCTGCTGCCTGCCCAGGGTATTTTCAAGGACAGTTTTAACTGGACTTGACATCAGCTTCACAAGATGACTTGAAGGTTTATCTCTTTTCTAAAGATGAAACTTGACTGCTTTGTTAGTCATTATCGATCCACTGGCTCCCTAAACCTCCCTTTTACATAACACCTTCAAAATCAGTAATTTGAGAGTGGAATTTTCCTTGACCGCCTCCCTTTTCCTTCTCTCTGACTCACAAAGCTCTTTCGAGTCTAAACAGAAAGTACTATCCTTCCAGAACACCTGCACAAACCTTGAGCTAGGCTCTTCAAGACTCCAAGCAATGCAAGCCTTGGTGTAGTTTTTGGAGAGCTAACATGAATCTTCTTTAAAATCAGTGTATTCAAAACTTTCTGTATTGAGCTGGCCTTAGAAAAATGGCACTCACTGGAGAAAGCAGAGGTGTGTGTGGCTGGAGCTGTAAATGTAATCAACACCTTTTTAGAGGAAGGCTTGCTTTCCTGAGAATAAGGCTGGGGTTTCCTGCCTAAACTTCCTCCCAGGTTATGTTGTAACATCGGGCAACTGATACCTCAGCTTTTAACTTGGTCTCCTCATCATTTTAAAGAGGGGTCAGTGAACATCATGTGTACTCTTATATTCATCCTAGAAAGGACAAGCTTCCATTCCAGCTATCCCAGACAGTCATGTAAGTTAAGTCTATGCATCAGTTTTGAGACAAAGCTCCTGGCCAACCTGAGAGCCTCCAGCTGAGAGGTTCCAGGGCCATGAGTGTGTCTGGTAATGGTCCTGGCTGAGAGATGGAGCTGAAGCAGGATGGAAGAACATCTTCCAGCCATGGTGTGCTTCTAATTGATAATAACTCTTAAGATCAGCAATATAAGGGAGGGACAATAATGTTGCATAACATTATGTTTGGGGAGTGAGCAAGCCAACTAACAATGTCTTACTATCCCTGGTACCCATCAAAACTAAACCTCAACGATATCTCCTAAGTGCACTTTCTATTTTCACTGGAAGGCAATGTTTGTGTGTACTAAGAGCTGAGAAGACACACACCAGTAGGTAAAATGGGATACCTATCTTGTATTTCCAGTTCCCAAGCTTGCGGTCCACACTTGTGCCTCTAGATGTATTGTGCCAAAACCCTACCCATTCTCCAAAATCTTTGTCATCTGATATCTTGGTTCACTGCTTCAGTCCTGAATATACAACTTTATGCAACAGTATTGTCCCCTCTCCTCTTATAATGCTAGTCCTAAGAGTTATTTTCAATTAGAAGAACACCACATCTGGAAAATGCTCCTTCATCCTTATTCAGCTTCATCTTTCTAAGCCAGTACCATTAACATACACAGAGCAGGACTCCTGCCAGAGACACAACTGGGAGGGGAGAGGATGGGAAGGAAAAGGAGGGAAGCAAGAAGACTCATTTGCCCTAGTTATGACTCAGAAAGATATCGTCAAAGTACTGCAAAGAATAAGCATGGCTTTTGTGAAATCTCAGGAGCAGATATCCCCAGAAATAATGTTGAAACCAGACCCTTGGAAATCATGGCCAATGTGGGAAGGTTGCCACCTCTTCATGTGGAAGCTTCCCACTCCACCAAGGACACAGACGGTTCATAGCCCAGGAGGTCCCTGCCCTGGCCATCATCCTTAAGAGACCTTGACTATGCCTCTGCCACATTTTGATCTGCTCATTTTTCTATTTTACATAACTGAGGAACAACATCAAAAACATTTCTTTTCAGACTAAGCAGATATATCAGTTGGTAAGCTACTTGCCCAGAAAGAATGAGGGCTCAACTTCTATCCCCCAAGATTCATTAAAGGCAAGCAGGCAGATAGGCAGGCAGGCAGGCAGGCAGGCAGGAAGGAAGGAAGGAAGGAAGGAAGGAAGGAAGGAAGGAAAAAAGGAAGGAAAAAGGGAAGGAAGGAGGGGAGGAGGGACAGAGGGAGGGAGGGGAGGAGGAAAGAAGGGGAAAAGGAATGAAGAAAGGAAGAGAGGAAGGAAGGAGGGAAGGAAGGAAGGAAGGAAAGAAGGAAGGAAGGAAGGAAGGAAAGAAGGAAGGAAGGAAGGAAGCAAAGACAACAGAAGTTCTGGATATATAGAGAATGCTGTATGCTTCAAGTCCCCACACTGAGGAATGTAGAAATACTCAAATTCCTAGAAATCACTGGCTAGACAGTGTTACCTACTTGTTAAGTTAAGCCAGTAGAGGAGTCTGTATCAAATAAAATGGACAACATAAAAACAATACCCAAGACTGTCCTCTGGCTACTATATATTTGTGCACATAAGTACACACATACACATACATGAACATAATGTTTGTATACTGTACACATGCAAAAACATAAATAAAAACTATCTCCTCACAGGTATGAGTTCTAATAATAAAACATGGACTTATATTGCCCCCTGTATACAGCACTGAGCACTGTTTGTGTGTCAGCCTGCAGTTGAAATAGGTCCTGCTGGAATAAACTTATTTTTCAGAAGCACCAAGTCTCTCTAAATGACATGAGAGTGATCCATTTCATCCTCAGAATACACAAGATTTGAGGTGCTTACATTAAAAGTAGCCAACTGTGCTGGGAAGATGGCTCAGTGGTTAAAAGCACTGACTATTCATATAGAGAATCCAGGTTCCATTCCGAGCCCCCATGCAATGGCTCACAACCACTTGTAACTCCAGTTCCAGGGGAATCTTATGTCCTCTTCTTGCCTCTGTGGGTATTGCATGCAAATGGTGCACATACATACACCAATACATATAAACCAAAAATAAATTAATATTTTTAATTTAAAATTACAAATGGGAAAAGGAATAAGGAGGAGGAGAAGGAGAAGGAAAAGGAGGAGGAGAAGGAGAAGTGGAAGGAGAAGGGGAAGAGGAAGGGGAAAGGGAAGGAGAACAACAACTCAAACTTTAGGACAATCAAGTTCTTTCTGCCAAAGGAGGATCACACTGATTCTGTATCCTAGCCACATCTTCCACTTGTTATTGCTAAATATGCCAGGTTCACAATGCTTTCCAATTTGGGTGCCTATTTGAATCTGTGTATAAATATTCACTCCTCCAAATGTCCTATTTGAATAGACAAAATATCCATTTTAGCACTGAGTACATCAATTGGGGCTGGAGGCGTGGGGTGCACTGAGAAACAATGCTGACTCAGGAGTCAGATGGCAGAGGTGTAGATGAAGCCAACTGTTGGCCATGCGACCTGGGACAAGTCCCTTTCTCTCCCCGGACTGCTTTTTAATCCCTAGTTTGTAAGAAATGCAGATTCTCTTATTCCTCTTCCTGGGTAACTATATAGGAGTGAGTTTGTTTCAATCCATCTTGGATCCTTGCTTTGAGAGAGAGGAAGGAGCTATAGTAAGGGGCAGATACCTGAAGAAGTTACAAGGTCACTTAGAGATAAGTGAGAAGTTCCATCAAATCTTGCACTTACCCATGCTTCTTCTATGGAATAACTTATCTCCATCATCAAAATAATCATCTGGGGGGTTGAGGACAATAAGGAAAGTGCCTCCAGTCATGAAGAGCTTGGTTTGACCCTCCATGATCATGTAGAAGCTGGGACTATGCTGCATGCCTGTAATCTCAGTCCTGGGGAGGTGGGGAGAGGAAGGTTACTAGAGCTTGATAGCCTGCTAGCCTATGGGAATCTTTTAGTTCCAGGTCTGGCAAGAGACTGTCTTTAAAACATAAGAGGGAAGTGGCTGGAGCATTGAATGAGAAGGATAAGAATAATCACTGGCCTTTCAGGGAACTGGAGCTCAGTTGACAGCACCTATATCTGACAGCTCACAACTACCTGTAACTCTAGTTCCAGGGGATCCAACACTCTCTTCTGGTCTCCACCAGTATCCACACATATGTGGTGTGTCCAGATACAGACACAAAAAATAAAAATAAATCTTTTTAGAAATTAAGGGTGAGAGGAATTGTGGAAAACATGTACCTGCACCCACACACATTTGTGCACAGATATATAAAGGAGAGTTTGAGGGGAAATGGTCAACTTGTGCCCCCTCTTATTCAGTTTCCCTATCAATATTGAATATTTGGATCATTACGACCTAGGCTTAAGTGTTCATGTGCCATTTTCTAAACTGGAGCAGAGACAGGACTCAGCTAACGTTGTGTGAAACAGGCACTACCATGCAAGTTAGACTACATGTGTGAAAACTAAAGGCTGGCAGCAGGAGACCAGCATCAATCTCTTGGTTTGGATGCTTGGTTATGTAAGATGCTGACATTAAGAGATGCTATGAAGGACTCACTAGAATTCTGAGTTATTTTCAGGACTTCTAAGTCAATGATTTCAAAGTAAAAAAAAATACAGCGGAAATTTTTTTTTCATGGAAATTACCTAGTGCTTGTATGATGTCTTCAGTGCTAGTGGCACAGAAATGGAAGCCCTGAGATTGGAGCTTCCTCGGAACTACACCGCAAGGAATGCGAGGAGAATCAGATGCAGAATTTTCCAGGACTATAATTTGGGAGACCAACCCATATCACAGAAGGACAGAGATAGTTTTGTGCTGCTGTTTCCTCTGAATTAAAGCGCTCACTGTATGGGGAGAAGGAAGGCCCATGTGACCTCAAGTGTCTGGGAATGCTGAAGCATACAGGATTCAGAAGTTTCCTCCCCACAGTCCTAGAAGCAGTAATAGGCTGCTGGTGAAGGAGACTTGGACCAGCATATCTGCAGAAAGGAGATTCTGCAACTCATGGAACTGCCTAAGAACTGTGCAGAGAGTTCCGGGTCTCTAGCTTTCAGGAGTCATTACCAGTGTTGGGGTCAGCTGTTGAGTCATTCTGGCCCCTACAAAGAACTCCAGTAAACACATTCATTCACCAAACTGGACTAGTATAATCTTTCATCTGTCATCTGTTCCCCTTCTAGGATGAGTAGATGTTTTGTGTGTTGTGCTGTTCCAGATGTTCCTCATACAGCATATGAGAGAATAAGAAACACTCCACTCTAAAACCTATCATGAGGATCCACGGGGAGAAATGGGTTCTGGTCCAATTTTCTCTAATTTCTATATAAAATTATACACGTAGATTATATTCTCCCTTCACAGTACCCACTTACAACATCCACCAAGTATTTATAGATCACTATGGCCATTCCCATAGGTTTCACAAAAAGAAACATGAAGAAGATCAGTGGCCAAGAACAGAGGTATCCAACCTTTCTGCTGGCAGCCACAGCCTCCCCAGTATCTCTGCATGGCCCTTTACTCCTGGGCTTCTAAATGGACCAGACTGCCATTACTCCCATGTGGACAAGTGCCTGGCCCTGTGGTGAGTTAAACACAGCCACAGAGGAGACGCAGCTGTACTGGAAAAACAGAGCCATTGTACTCAGGTCAGCCACAGGGGACATTAGATTTTTGAATTTGCTTTACTGAGAGGGAAAGTGGCTACCGTGGTTCCAGTAGCATGCCCTTTTGCTTGTGGAATAGAAATCCTAACTTCCATCTGCGAAGACTCTGGGGAAAGGAAATGAGGTCTCTGGCTCTAGGCCCTTCATTACTGAACAGTTGTGAACCAGATGAGACCACAGAATCGCAGGGACTGTGACTCTCCAGAGGTGCCATCCAGAAGAAGAAAGCTGGGTTTAAGTCAGTTCCCTGGCAGTGAATTTGGAGTGGCATCAACCAGTCTGAGGATGGCCTTAGCCTTTTGCTAAGGTTGTCTGCAGGAGTGTATGTATGCACACACTAGTATACACTCATGCTATACATTTCCCAAATCAGCGAGGAATGAGGCATGCACTCAACAAAAATTCTCCATAATATTCAAAACACACCTTATTCCAACTCTAGTGATTTGACTCCAAGAATCTAAGTATTTCAATTTTTTGACAGTATCTGTGAAACAACTCTTTCGGGTTTTTTCCCATAAAGGAAATAAACAAGAATAAATGACAGTAACATTTTTAAAAGTCCTAAAACAACATCCATTAGGCTGAAGAGATAGCTCAAAATGGTAAAGTGCATTCTAGGTAAGCATGAGGGCCCAAGGTCAAAACTCCAGCATCTACATTAAGAGCTGGGTATGGTGCTACACTAAGGAAAAAGAGACAGGCAGACTTCTGGAGATCAGTGAGCACCCTGCCTAGCTGAATTCAATCCCATTCAGCTAAACTAGGTTAGATAAGCTCCTTTACCCACTGAGCCATCTTGTAGGCCCTTAACATTTTTAAAATCAATGTAATGGAGACAAGAGTGTGCCATGGTGTACGTGTGGAGGTCAAAGGACAATTTTGTATAGTCAGAGTCTTTTCAATGATTGGAATCATGTTATAAGTTACAGGCCCCGCAAACATCATTACCCATTGAGCCCTCAACAAATTTTTAGTAACAACAAATGATGTGTGAAGCCTTTTTTTTTCCCTAGGCTTGTGTGTCATAAAGTCAGATAAGGCCAGAATGTACCCATTATCTATGTGATTTCTTTTTAAATGGGGAGATGAACCTGAGCCCTGTGTAAATGGACATTAGGGCTGAAGCATGTTCCTGGACTCAGGGGTAGGTCATGGTAATGCTAGGGGACTTGAGTTCTCAACCAGAATACAATCTCATGATCACATGTCTCCTACAGAGTCAGCCACAGCATTTGCGCAGCACAGATATGGTAACTGCTTAAGATTGATAAAGGGCAGCAGCAAACTGAGGAGCACTCTCAAATAAATGACCACCCAAATGGCAATGAAACTGACACCCTCTTGTCCACCACAATTCCCCAGCCACGATTTCAGCCCAATCCAGCTCACAGATGCATTGTAGACCCAGAGATCTAGAACAGAACCAGCTTCTAGGTTCAGTGCAAGGAAGGAGAAGGGAGAGTAGGACCGTGTATTGGCTGGTTTTGTGTGCCAACTTGACACAGGCTGGAGTTATCACAGAGAAGGGAGCTTCAGTTGGGGAAGTGCCTCCATGAGATCCAGCTGTGGGGCATTTTTTCAATTAGTGATCAAGGGGGTAGGGCCCCTTGTGGGTGGTGCCATCCCTGGGCTGGAAGTCTTGGGTTCTATAAGAGAGCAGGCTGAGCAAGCCAGGGGAAGCAAGCCAGCAAGGAACATCCCTCCATGGCCTCTGCCTCAGGTCCTGCTTCCTGACCTGCTTGAGTTCCAGTCCTGACTTCCTCTGGTGATCAACAGCAATGTGAAAGTAAGCTGAATAAACCCTTTCCTCCCCAACTTGCTTCTTGGTCATGATGTTTGTGCAGGAATAGAAATCCTGACTAAGACAGACCGCATGACTTTCTTCCCATTCTCTTTCTCTTCTGTGCCTCCCTGGAGTCATATCACAAAATTAAACAGTGGCTACATCCAGAGCTAATGATCTCAACTCTAGGGAAGAAGGACTTATACTACTTCTTAGAGAAGGAGAGAGAGTGGCATGTTGAGCCACTGACTTAGTTCTGTATTTTGAGGGTGGATACTGGCACTTTGTAGAGGAGGGTATCTTGAGATGGTTTCACATATAGCTGTGATTGAGCTCAATCTGGTATACAGTTGAGAAATGCCTTGAACTTCTGACCTTCCTGACTTTACCTCCTGACTGCTGTGATCCAATTGTTTGCCACCCATTGAACTGAACCTATGATTGGGGCTTAAATGTGAACTGTCTCCCACAGGCTTGTGGATTTCAACATATGATGGCCAGCTGATGATGCTGTTTGTGAAGGTATGAAATATACAGGCGCTATGGCCTTTCTTGAAGAAATACATATTGGAGAGAGACAGCTTTGGAGTTTATAGCTTGGCCACACTTCCTATTCTCCCTCTCAGTTCAGTTCCCAAAGTCTACACACAGACTTGACAGTTGGAATCATTCCTGAGCACCATGCAGTTGAGCTCAGAGGCTGAAAGCCAACTGAGCAAGGTCCCTTCTTGACTTGTGCTGCCTTTGACAGGGTCTTGAGACCAGCCTGGCATTCAGGAGGCAAACTAATCACATTTCATCCACACACAGGTCACACACTTGTACACATACACAAGTAAATAAATATCATAAGAACTTTTAAAAAGTATATATTTGAAGGGAAATTATGGAAAACTCCCTAATTACATGGAAAACATACCCTACAATTTCAATAATTACAAGAAATCCAATCCAGGAGAAGCACATTAAAATTCATCTCAAAATGTATCCTAATCACACCACAGAAAAGTAAACACAAAGCAAGAGGCAGAATGTAACTGCAGGAAAGCAACACATTATTGTGGGCAGTAAAACGATAATGGCTTTTCATCTCTCGGCATAATCCAGAGTGGAAAGAGGAAGGATAAGAAGGAAGGAGGAGGGAAGAGGAGGGAGGAGGAATGGTGAATTTGAATTCCATGTCCAGGAAAAACTTCTTCAGGAATAAAGCAATATATTCTCAGATAAAAGAAGAACCAGAACCTGGTGGCTCTGAAGCAATTGCTAATGGAAGACCTTGGAAAACACCACATCATTAAATGAGTATAGTTAGATATAAAAAACAAAGAGCAAAAAAATGAGATCAATATAGCATATTATGCATTTACTGGCCAAATAAAAATATATTTGGCTACTAAACTTAAAATTATATTTTCTACTGAGAAGTCCAGTGGATATATGTGATATGCAAAAATCTATAATTTAAATGTATATTTGGGGAAAGACCTTGAAAATCATTCCTGAAATGGTAAACTATTTTTTTGACACAATATAAAAGAGCTTATTTTACAATCACTACAGAAACAACTACCAAAATTATAAAGCATGTAAAGGTTTAGAACTCAGTAGATGATAAACTGGAAGATTAAAAGAAAATTAAACAGCACCAAAGAAGAAGACTTAGAGAAAAATGTAGAGAAAATGAAAAACAGTATACAGTGGTAGACCTGAATCTAGACATTAAATTTAATGTCCCAGTTATGGTCATTGAAACATGGAGATAATCAGAATAGATACAAAATAATTAATTCTAACTACAGTAAGGTTATTTCACATTTAATGATACATAGCCACTAAATAGAATTCAAACAAAAATGTAAAAGCAGAAATAGCAAGAAACTCTATAGGTGTGGTTCTAGACAAATAGGTCAATACACTGAGATCTATGTTTTTTCCCTATTGTCTTCTCAGTTACTATGACAAACACCATGACCAAAATCAAGTTGGAGATAAAAGATTTATTTCAGGTTGTATTTTATAGTCTATGAAGGGAAACTGTGGTAGGAACTCAAGGCAGGAACCTAGAGGTAGGGACAGAAGCAGAGACCATGGAGGAACACTGCTTACTGGCTTGCTCCTCATGGCTTGTTCATTCTGCTTTCTCATACAACTCAGGTCTACCTGCCCAACATTGTCACAACTCACATCAGACTGGACCATCTCACATCCATCATTAATCAAGAAAATTCCTCACAGGCTTTCCCATAGGGCACTCTGGTAGAGGAATTCCCCAACAGACGGTCCTTTTGCCTAGCTGATGTTAGTTTCTGTCAAGTTGACAAAAACTAAGCAGTACAAGCATTGTGGGTAGAAGTGACTGGATGGGAAAAGATTTTTGTTGCTCGAACAATACTCATAGGCTTCTGGACACTTAGGGAGGTAGCATCTTTTGCTGGTAGAGAGTCATTGTATCAATTTTCACAGCTCCTAGCTGATCAGGGTGATATTTACTGAAGTTGCCATGGTGATGAGAACTTCTTAAAACAAGACAGTGAAGTCTGCCCTGTGTACTGCTCACTGCTTCTTCGATTTGTGAGGGATTTCACACAAAGTAGGGTGAGGTTTGATAGCATTTCTATCCAAAGCAAAGTTTCTCAAAATTAGACTCAGTCTACTCAAACCATTGCTGTTCCACAAATTAAATTTGTGTGATATTTCACACCCCAGCATCATCTAAACAATGATCATAGCACTACCAGAAGTAGGCTTTGTCTCAAGAAACCAGTTGGATTGTTTGTGTATCCATTATTTATATTCTTGTTTTTATCATTTCCCTTCTAGAGACATGGTCTCATTCAAGCCCAGGCTGGTTTCAAACTATCTATGTAGCCAAGGCTAGATTTAAATTCCCCATCCTCCTGCCTCCACATTCCTACTGCTGGAATAACAGGTATGTGCCACCCACCATGTCCAGCTTGTGCAAGCAATGACTTCTCTACTGAAGTTCAATCTTGAAATGACAGCCTTGTCCATACAGTTTCAGGACCCATTTCCAATGCTAGTCCCCTGCATCTACTAAGAGCAGTGAGGTCTTGACTATCTCAGTGTAAACCAGGGACCTCGGAGTGAATATTTGCTGATATTTGCATCCCCCTCAAGTCACGAACACTCTAATGGTGTCCAGAATGGCAGACCCTCCCAGAAGATTCTCCGTTTCCATTGCTAAGGTTCATCAGAAGATTCTTGCTGATAGTTCTGGCCTCATGAGATGTGTTTCTCAAGGAGTCAGAAATAAAACTTTAAGTTATGCTCAGATCCATGGCTGGATAAAAGCTGTTTTGTAAGCATGCACAAAATATTAATAACAGTATATGCTTTCATCAGAACTCTCACATGAGCAAATGCATTGCCAGTGTATAATCATTATGAGGCATGGGAAGATTCTTTTCTCTGAGCTGTAGATCTCTACAATGGGGTTAAACTCTTCAGCAGCCATGCTGCTACAAACATTCTTCCTGCCTTTCTTCGTTGTTCTATTTACAGAGACAGGCGGAGAAGAAGAGAATGAGCATTGTTCTGAAGAGTCTTTGTTTTAATTAATTAACTTATTTGTTTGTTTGTTTGTTTGTTTATAGCATCAATTTCAACTCAGGCTCACCAGCTACATGAGCCCCTAGCAAGTGACTCAGCCTTTCCCTTGAAGTCCTTAAGGTGGACTCTCTCTTGAAACCAAGTCATAGTACAAGGCTTGGATAATTAATTCATCCTTGGGGTGAAAATGTAAAGGTATACTGCTGGGCTTGCCAACTGAAAGCAAATTGTTTCTGATCCTTACGGACTGAGAAAAAGTCATTTGATGGATCAGTAGCTGCATACCTTGTACCAGGACATGTGTTAATCTGGTCAAGTAAGGATACCATAGCTGGTAAACAGCTACAATCAGAGTCAACACTTGATTGTGGTTTTGATAGTCAATTGTCACTCTCCATAATCTGTCTTATTCCCTAGCCAGATAAAAGACATAAAGGAAGACGTAGTGGAGACCACAACCCCTGTATCTGATAAGTCCTTGAAGTCACTAATTTCTGCAGTTCCTCCAGGGATGCCTTACTGTATTTGACTCATTATTTTCTCTGATACAGACAACACTTGAGGCTTCTATTTTAACATTTCCAACCATAATAGCACTTACTCCCCAGGACAGGAAATCATTATGAAAATTCTTCTAACTTCAAATATATCTACCCCAATTATACAGCTGGGAATGGGAAATAATTAGAGGATGATTGGGGGAACCAACTGAACATAGTGTAGGTAGCACTTCAGCCAAAACTCCAATAATCATCTCAAGTCCAAAAGTCTCTACTTTACGTAGAGGGCCACAGTGTTTCTTGGGGCTTCCCAATATCAGCTTCAATTCAGAACCAGTATCCAGTAGACACTTGTAAAAGGCCATTGGTCCTGCTGGGGAAGGACTGGAAAAAGGATAACAGTAAAATTTTTAGGTATTTTACCAAGGTCCTTCCTCAGAGGAACCTGACTGTGTCTTTATTCTACAAACTGGCTCAAGTCTGGAAATTGTCTCATGGGCCAAGATTGCCTTTTGCCCAATCCAGTGTACCTTTTTGTTTTCATTTGTTTGAGAAAATTTCCATTTATGCAGATCAAGCAGAAGTCCAGTAGGTTGGAAAAAACATGACTGATTTGCCAGGACCAATGGTCCATACAAGTCATGCCATCATAAAATCCACTGTGCCTGTGTGTTACAGGACAGACTGTGATGGATATTGCTTGTTCTATGCTGCCTTTGGCAATTCAGTGCTGCCACCCAGCTCCTGCTATCTGGGGGCCCAATTAAACTCATTGCAATTAATTCATCCAACTGAGAAGCAGTGTCTTCAGCCTAAGATCTGACACAAGGAAATGGATAACAACAAAACATTCCAAATGTTCTGATGCCCCTCTCATCATTTTGCATCTCATAAAAATAGTGAAGAACATTTCTTCTGAACCTTCCCATTGTGGAGGATTAGGTTTGAATATGTTGGGCACTACTTGTCGGTGTGGGTGTGGGTGTGGCTTTATTGGGGGGAATGTGTCATTGTAGGGGTGAGCTTTGAGACCCTGCTACTAGCTGCCTGGAAGACAGTCTTCTCCTAACTGACTTCAGAACAAGATATAGAACTCTCAGCTCCTTTGCTATCTCCATGCCTGCCTAGATACTGCTATGCTTCCTGCCTTGATGATGATGGACTGAACCTCTGAACGTGTAAGCCAGTCACACTTAAATGTTGTCCTTTATAAAAACTTGCCTTAATCATAGTGTCTCTTAATAGGAGTGGAAACCCTAACTAAGAAACCCACTCTAGCATTGTAATTACCCTGAGTCTTAAAAATACCTTCATCAACACTAAGCCAGGGGATAGTGGGCATCTCCAACTCTTTTCAGTAGTCTACTTTTCTGACAAACTCTTCAGCCTACCATTCAAACAAACTTTTCACACCTTTTCAATTGTGCAAGCGTCCATATTAAACCTAGAATTTCCTTTCAGAGGGTGCATATCAATAAAATCAGCCTGATCCAGTTTTATGTTCTTTCCACTATTATCTCACACCCTTAAATTCCATTCCCACACATAACCCCATACTTCTGCTTGAATAAATTAGCAAACACATTAATATCTTTAGAAGTGTAGTACACCTCCTCATGGACTACTACTCTTTCTCCCTCCCCTCTAAGAACCTGCTTAGTCTAGTTATGAGCCTAAAAGCATCTATTGCTGGGCCCTGAGAAACATCAGTATTGTCTTGCCTGGCATTTCCTTCTGAAAATGTCACTGATGGTTTAATAGACAATAAAGGATTCGTTTCCTAAGTCAAAGGTGAAAAGGGTAACACTTCAGTGGGTAGGAGTGTGAGTATATCTTCTGCAAAAGAGTAGAGAGACTACCTCTTCAGGTGAGATAAACCCTTAAGAATCAGAGAGTTCAAAGTTCTCAGCTTTAATAGGATTTTCCCACACATACCCACCCCAAATTACAGGGTCCCATTCTTTATCCTTACTTTGACCACTAACACTTTCCAAGTGTCACACATGAATTTTTGCTGCAATTCAGCCAACCTTATAATGAGGGCTTTGGTTTGACTTTCTGCAATTTTAGCCCTGTGGCTGCTAGAGAGGATTCTCTTCTGGGGCACACTTAGAAACCTTTAGACTCCTTATGTGCATCTAAAACTAGTCAGTTTTACCACTGTGTTCATTGTCCTGCATCATATTCTGAGATGCTAGAAGTTGGTTCACTTTAACACAGAGCTCATTCTTTTCCATTGTCAGCTTATGCCAAGACACTAGGAGCAACAGATCACCATTGTCACTTTTCTTATTTTTTCACATCTGTCAACAGTTTTACATAACAAGGTACCGCATCTGTTGCCTTTCATAATTGGCAAATCAGGATAATCAAATGCATTCTTCTCCTTAAGTTTGTCAAGTAGTTCATACTGTGGGTTTTCAGTACTGTCTGAGCTCCCGAGACAGCCTTCAGCAACTCGAGAGGCTTCAGAAACTGTAGGCTTTAACAAATTAGAAAGCCTGTTACAAATACTTAAAATACTCATCTTTATACTTCTGTTGCTCTAGAACTAAATCTGGCACCAACTCCGTATTACTCAGAGTTCTCTAGATAACAGAACTCAGAGATGTATGTGAGATTTATTGGAATGGCTGACAGCTAATAGTCCAGCTAGTCCAACAATGTTTACGTATGAATGGGAGGTCTAAGAAGCCAGTAGCTGTTCAGTCCATCAGACTTTATGTCTCACAGCTAGTCTTCATTACATGCTTGAATTCTGAAGTAGGTTCGAATGCCAGGGAAGGAATTAACTTGTTAGCAAGGTGAGAACTAGCAAAGAGAGGGAGAGACTCCTTTTTCCATGTTCTTATATAGGCTCTCATCAGAAGGTATGTTTCAGATTGAAGATGGTTCTTCCCACCTCAAAAGATATGGATTAGAAATGAATCTTCCCACTTGATTTTAGTTAATTCCAGATGTAGTCAAGTTGACACCCCAAAATAGCTGTCATAGATATTTTCTTAAAATAATTTAAAACCAAGTGTAAAAGTTAACTAAGAAAATCCAAGTCATTATATAGTGCTGACATAGCCAAATCATCACAGAGAAATAATACTTTAATTGCAACTTCATTTAATAGCTGATAAAAACTGATAAACAAATAAGGACATGGTCATGGCCATGGTTATCGTTGGAGAAGTCAAGAGTCCCCTTTGGCCAAGTGATGGCATCAAGAATGCACATGTCAACACAATCAGCCAATTAGAACTCATAGATAATTTTAGAACCACTGCCTGACAAAAGCCAAACACCTATTCAAGGACACACAGGCCATTTACAAAGATAAACTACATCCCAGGCTATACATAAACCCTATCAAATCTAAAACAATTAAAATTAAAATCACACAACACACTTTGTGTGATAGTTAGTGCCATTTAAACTACAGAGAGATCGTAGATGAATGACCAAACATAAAGAAGTTCACCCATATGCCAGGCAATGGTAGTGCATGCCTTTAATCCCAGCACTTGGGAAGCAGAGGCAGGTGGATTTCTGAGTTCAAGGCCAGCCTGGACTACAGAGTGAGTTCCAGGACAGCCAGGGCAATCCAGAAAAACCCTGTTTCGAAAACCAAAAAGTTCACCCATTTCTAAGTAACCCATCTCACACAAAGCCTCTAAGTAATCGAGAAAATACTGTGTCCTAATCAAAACAGGACTGTGATGCTGAAGAATCTGTGGGGCTCACCTAGGACAGCAGTATGAGGTAAACAAGGACACTCACTTCCCACACTAGGAGGGCATCTACCTTCAACCTTAGGGAACTAGAAAGACTCATCCTGGGCAGCAAGACAGAGCTAGCAGAGAGGGCAGTGGGATATAAGACAGCTGTAACAGAGAGCTGTAACTGTGAGCTCTCCCAAATACTAGCTCACAAATAATGAGATGGGGGACTGTGGAAGTGACACAGATGCAAGCCTGGAGTCGTTAAATCAGAGACAACAAAGAGCTCCATGCATATGGATCTGACAACTGAAAAAGACTGACTTGCCCCTCAGGAAACTGACTATCAGATAGATAAAACATGTCACCGAGAAGTTCCACAGCTATGGAAGAAACTAAAGTCACAGTTTGGAATCTTCA
>NW_022196911.1:51214646-51245661 GCF_008632895.1 Mastomys coucha | reverse complement strand
AAAAAAAAAAAAAAAAAAAACAGGTCCAAGTGGCTTTACTAGTGAATTTTACCAAGTACTATTAAGCAAGGTAATATTCACTCTAATAGTATTTCCAGAAATCTGAGGCTGAAGCAACAGTTCCATATCTGCATGGCCTTGGAATTAAGTGCAAACAATGATAGGCCAAGAATCAGCAATATTCCTCACAAAATGTAGCTCTTTATACCAGACATCATCACATCCATTTCAACAAGTTAACAACTACAGCTAACTGTGGCACTTCATAGAACATGCAGCAGATTTAACAGGGATGCACAGTAGGGTCAACCGGAATGCATAGTAGGTTCAGTACAAGTTCATAGGGCCTGATAAGGAAGACAGCTTAGAAAATTCCAATTATCTATGTGGATTTTTAAGGTTTTTTTTCTTTTATTGTCCTTTTAATTAATTTTTCTTTCATACAATATGTCCAAACTGCAGTTACCTCTCCCTCTTCTTCTCCCAGTTCTCTCCCCACCTCCTCTCTCCCTCAGATCCACTGCTCTTCCTTTTCCCTCAGAAAAGAGTAGACCTCTTAGGGCTATCAAACAAACATGGCATAAAAAAGATGAAATAAAGAGAGGCATAAATCCTCAAATCAAGACAAAGCAAGGAAACCCCGTGGGAGAAAAACCCAAAAGGAGGCAAAAGAGTTAGACACACCGTCACTCCCACTGTTAGGAGTCATACAAAAACTCCAATCTAAACAATCAGAACACATATTCAGAGGGCCTAGAGCAGACCCACGCAGACTCCATGACTGCCACTTCGGTCCCTGTGAGCCTCTGTGAGCCTTGCTTAGTGGATTCTGTGGACCATGTTCTCCCAGTGAACTTGACACCTCTGATTCCTACCATTCTTTCTCCCCTCTTCTGCTGGGCTCCTTGAGCTCAACCTAAGGTTAGCTGTGGGTCTCTGCATTTGCTCCCACCAGCAGCCAGGAAAAACAAAACAAACAAAAAACAAAAACAAAAAAAAAAAACCTTTCTGATGATGATTAGACTAGCCACCAGTCTATCAGTGTAGCAGAATGTCGTTAGGAGTCATTTCAATGACCTTTTTTGTTGTTGTTTGTTTTGGAGAGGGGCAGTTGTGTTTGGTTCTATCCTAGATCTCTAGCTTATCCAGCTTCTGGTTCCTGGCCATCCAGGCAGTATCGTGCATGGGTTCCCACTCATAACTTAGGCCTCAAGCTAGACCAGTCATTGGTTGGCCACTCCTACAAGCTCTGGGCCACCATTGCTGCAGCTCATCTTGAAAGCAGGACAGGTTGGGAGTTAAAGGTTTTGTGACTGGGTTGGTGTCCCAGTTACACCACTGGAACCCTTGCCTGGTTACAGGAAATGGATGGTTCAGGCTCCATACCCTCTATTACTAGGAGTCCTCACTAGGGTCACCCTCATAGATTCCAGGATGTTTTGACTTCACTAGGTTTCCGCATTACGCCCCCAAATGCCCTACAATTCCAATCATCTCATCCCACCTTCTCCCTGTCAGTACCCTCTCTCACCTGACTCATCTTATCCCCATCCCCACCAGTCCCCAGTCCACTCACAAAATCTATTTTCTCTTCCCTGGGAGAAAAACACATCCCCCCTAGAATCTTCCTCGTTACTTAACTTCTCTGTGTCTATAGATTGTAGCACGATTATTCTTTAATTAACAGTTAATTTCTACATATAAGTGAATTCATA
This sequence comes from Mastomys coucha, assembly GCF_008632895.1. Lineage (NCBI taxonomy): Eukaryota > Metazoa > Chordata > Mammalia > Rodentia > Muridae > Mastomys > Mastomys coucha. The sequence goes on along the minus strand of NW_022196911.1, from coordinate 51,243,946 downwards.
ACATGTTTGTTTTTCTGGGTCTAGGCTGCCTCACTCAGGATGATTTTCTCTAGTTCCATCCCATATGCCTGCAAACTGGAAACAACCTCGATGTCCCTCCACTGAAAATTAGATAAAGAAAATGTGGTACATTTACACATTGGAGTATTATTACTCTGCTCTTTAAAAATATTTTATTTATGTTCATGCGTGTATTTCTGCCTATAATGAGAGTGTCAATGGAGGTCAGAAGAGCGCTGGGTTATAGCAGCTGTGTAAAGAGTAGATAAAATCTGTGTGGATAAAAAGAATGAAATCAATATGTATTACCAAGGATTCCTCAGCTCCTCACAATTAATGAGATGGAGACAACCCATTCACCAGCTTTTGAACACATCAAGGAGGTAGCATAAGTATAAATAGTAGAATAGCATACAGTTGTGACAAAGCAAACCAAACACAGGAAACTGTGCCACTGCTACAACGGAAGATGAACCTAACCGGACACAGAGAGGCAGAGATCAAGCAATGTCACTTAAAAGCCAAGCTCAAAGTAGAGTAGAATGGTAATTTCCATAAGCTAAGGACAAGGAGCAAGGGAGAAGTTAGTCAATGGGTACCAAATTTCAGGTAGATGTGAGGAATGAGTTACAGCATCATGTTGTACTGCATCATGCCTGTGTTTGCTGGTAATATATGCTAGACTCACAATAATTGAAGGATGGGGGAGGGAGAGATGGCTCAGTGGTGAAAAGCATGTATATTTCTTTCGGAGGACCTGACTTTATTCCCAGCACCCATATTAAGATGCTAGCTTACATCTATAACTCCAGAGTTAGGGCATCTGACACCCCCTTCTGGCCACTATGGGCACTGCACTCACACTTGCACAACCCCACCCCACAATGCACAAAAGTGCACACATAACTAAATCCAAGTTCGGGCGGTGGTGGCGCACGCCTTTAATCCTAGCACTTGGGAGGGAGAGGCAGGCGGATTTCTGAGTTCGAGGCCAGCCTGGTCTACAGAGTGAGTTCCAGGGCAGCCAGAGCTATACAGAGAAACCCTGTCTTGAAAACAAAAACAAAAACAAACAAAAAAAAAAAATAGTAAAAACTAAATCCAAGTTTAAAACAACACAGCTAAGGGCAAAGACTTCATATATCACCACAAAGAAATGAGGTGATTGGCATACTGTCAGTAGCCCCACTCTCATGGCATTTGAAATGTTTCAAATAGACTTGGTTTTGAAACCATGTTGTACTCTATAAACATATAGCTACTGCTCACGAACATCAATTACAAGTGAAAGGAAACTTGACCAGGAAAGTCAGTATTTTGTAAGACTAGAAAGGATGTCAGCATGAAAGTCCACCACCAGCTTCTCTTCCCAACGCCTACACCAAAGTGTGCCCAGCCTCTAATGTACAGTGCGTTGCTTTCACTTATTAACAGATACCTTGAAGCCTCTCCTATAAGAAGAAAGAGAAACAGCCACATCTGGCTGGGGTGAAAGTGGAGGTGTGTGGGAAGTGATACGGAGGAGGTGATAAATCAACTGAGTGTTAAGAAACATCATTTTACTGAGAAGAGATGGAGGCAGTCACTGGCACAACTTCCTGGTTAAACACAGAAAATCATCAGCTTCATTTGACAAAGGTCCAGTTACACTGATGCCTGGAATAGAGACTGTTTGGATATAAGAGCGAAGAGTTGGGCTGGGGATGAGTCATGAAAAGCTTGAATGCCAAGCAAAGGAATTTATACTCAAATTACATCCTACATACTCATCAATGAAGATTACCTCATAGCCTCCTGTTCCTTGGCCTTCCTATGCCAGGGAGAGAGAGGGGGAAGGGGGAGAGGGAGAGGGAGAAGGAGAGAGAAAGGGAGGGAGGGAGAGGGAGAGGGAAAGGGAGAGAGAGAGAGAGAGGAAGAGAGTAAGAGAGAGGGAGACAGAGAGGGAGGGAAAGAGAGGAAGAAAGAGATGTTGCCACATTAAACTAAAACCCAATGGCTGAACAAGGGATCCCAAGATGCATTGCAACACTGAAATTTTAATATGAGTGTCAGCAAATTAACCTCAGCATCTTTTTACCAGGTACAACATAGATGAAAGCATACTAGGATATACTCAGTGCTCTTGCAGATGAGCTTAATTCAGCTCCCAAAACCCGCTTTGGATGGCTCACAACTGCTGACAATCTGACACCACCCTTTTGGCCCCCAAGGCACTGCACACATGCACACACACACACACACACACACACACACACACACAATTAATAAAATTAAATCTTAAAGAGAAAGAAATCATGCTAGCCTCTTTGTTAACGAAGATTATCTGACAAATGGAGATCATAGTTAATGTAAAGAGATTTTTAAAGCACTATACAATATATTTTCCCAAAGTGTAGTCTTTGGGTAGACATCATTAGCCCAAACTAAGACTTCATAGAAATCCAGCCTTGATGCCCAGACTTCCTAAATCAGAAACACTGAGCTTAAGATGATCAGCATGCATCTGCTTGGTTATTCCAACACTGGCTACAGTTTTGAAACTTCTGACAGGTGATTATACAAATATTCTCAAGTGCCAATAAACTCTAGCTGTCCATAGCATAGTTTAGTACAGTCAAACTATAAGAGGCTCACAATGGAACCCTGTCTTACTTCTCCCTGGAAAATCAGATATTCTCCCTTGACATTTTTCTTTTCATGACCCAAAAGCCATTCGAAGCTCCCTTTCCTAGAGGGGTGATTACTCTCAGAAATCCTCAGCAATCCATATCAGAAGGTCCAGCAATGCCTTCTATGAAGGAAAGAAAATTAGATAGGGACCGTTCCTTTTCGGGTTTGTATTTTGATAAGGCAATTTTGCTGGAGAGAACCCATGTCATTACACTGACCTGCAGTCATGATAAATTTGTGTCAACTTATGTGATGAATAAATACTCAGATGTCAACACTTCCCTCTATATACAAATGCTCTTAAGCATTTTAAGTTCTTGCTGCAGAAAGAAAAAAAAATTTAAATGGACACACAATAAAGATGTCACTAGGAGGAGGAGAGAGGATAAATTACTGGAGGTAGTCAGGATGCTTTGCTTTCTCAGGACAAAGTGAGAAATAGAAGTCCATGTCTGTGTAATGTATTTCAACATGAGATGTCATTTTTAAAAAAGTAATGGAAATGGATTGCCCAGGGCTTCCTATGCCACTACTAAACTGTAACCTTGGCAATTATATTTTAATCAGATTTTCTCATTCTTTTTCATTCTCTCCCTGTCCCTTCTCTCCCTGTCCATCTCTTTCTCTCTTTTCCTTCCTCCTCCTCTCAGATACAGATCATGTGGATTGTATAGATTTCTCCTTTTTTTTTCAGTTTTTTTTTTATTTCATACGTCTGTACACCTCTGTGTGTGTGTGTGTGTGTGTGTGCAGAATTCTGTTATCAATGCTCTTTTCTTATCAAACACACACATGCAGTTTTCCTTGGAGGCCAGAAGATGGCATAAGATGGCCTGGAACTAGACTTACTAGTGGTTGGTGGTTGTGAGATGCCTTACTTGAGTGCTGGAAACTGAATTCAGGTTCTCTATAGAGTGGTACATGCTAATGCACTCAACCTCCAAGCTGCATTTCTCTCAGAATCATGTGTCACCATCATCATCAATATCCTTTTTTTTTTTCATTTTTTTTTTTTTATCTTTAGACTAAAAGTTCCCTAAAGGATGGGCTTGTCAAGATGAGCCCTGACTAACATTAAACTTTGGAAGCACTTTTTGTTTGTTTGTTTGTTTGTTTCGAGACAGGGTTTCTCTGTGTGGCTCTGGCTGTCCTGGAACTCACTCTGTATACCAGGCTGGCCTCAAACTCAGAAATCCACCTGCCTCTGCCTCCCGAGTGCTGGGATTAAAGGCGTGCGCCACCACCGCCCGGCGGAAGCACTTTTTTTAAACACAGCTCCTGTTGCCATATAGGAAAAACTAACAACAGAAAGCCAGTCAGCCGACCAGGCTCCAAATGTCAACCCATAGGCTGACCACAGGCTTCTCAGTACAGTCCTGGGTAGCTGTTGCCTGCCCTGTAAAAGAGTGGCCATGTCTATTTCGGACCCATCCACAATAGTTAAACTATGAAATTAGCCATTGGAGCTCATCTAAGAATGTGGGGATCAGATTTAGTACATGGACACAGGGGACTTTTGCTTAGCCACAAAGAAGAATGAAATTCTGTCATTGGCAGGAAAATAAATGGAGCTGAAGGCTCATGCTACATGAAATAAGCAAGATCTACAGAGACAAATATCTGGGAAAAGAAAACAGAATGGATAAGAAACTACAGAAGGAAGTACTAGGGAATAAAGTATTTCCTTGTTTTCAGTTTTTATTTTTAACTTCATAAGTCTGTGTGTGTGTTCTCCTTAGAGGCCAAAAGAGGGCATCAGATCCCCTGGAGCTAGAGTGGTTGGTGGTTTTGAGAGAGAGGAGAGCAAATAATAATAGCAGGAGAAGGGATAGGCGCAGAGATAATTCAAGCCCACATATGTGTAAATATCATTATGTAGTCTCTTAATTTGCAAAGTTAATTTGTGTGCTAATTAGGAGAGAGAGGGAGAGAGGGAGAGAAGGAGGGAGGGAAGGGGGAAGGAGAGAGAGAGGGAGGGAGACAAAGAGAGAAAGAGAGAGAGGTGGGGGGATAGAGAGAGAGAGAGAGAGAGAGAGAGAGAGAGAGAGAGAGAGAGAGAGAGAGAGAGAGAGAGAGAATGAGCAATTAGTTCTATATGACTTTGAAGCTAGTTCCTACATTCCTTGGCCAAAACCTTGGGTACCACATATCATAACCCTATGAGGATGTCACACTATAGGGAGACTATGATAGTTGATTAGAGACCACCAAAGGCAGAATTCTGTTATCAATGCTCTTTTCTTATCAATTACGTAAATCTCTCTCCCTTCTCACCCCCTTCACTGCCCTTCTCTCTTCTTTACATTTTATTATCTTCTCTGCACCTCTGCCCAAAGATAGTAGCTATCTTCATCTTGCCCTGGAGGTGTACTAGGTAGGTCAAAGGTCATTTTTCTCACTTTATATTATTTGGCAAATTTTTTAGTTCTCTACTTTCATTTTGGGGGTAGAACTCTCAGCTACTGTTGCCCAGCAAGGTCCTAAACCCATCGAAAGACCCTGATTCCCTCAACTGCTCCCAAGGACCCTTGGGATCATGAGTATAAGCAGGTGCCTCCAGTTTATCTTGTAGCCTGACATGAGGGAATCTTATGTTCATTCTCTTTAGCTGTGCCATGCTTTAAAAATGAGCTGGGAATATTTCTAAATTGGTCACCTGAATTATAGTAACTCCTCATCCAGGGATGCCCATGCTTCCCTGAACATAAGCACTAATTACAGCTAGCTCCAAAGGACGCATTCCCATTCCCCTTCCCTGCTCTATAAGCCACTGGTATCCTTCTGCAAATAGTAACCAATGACAGGAATTATCTGTGGAAAGCAGAAGGTAGACACTAGACAGGGCTGTAAGGATGGACAGCCCAGGAAGGAGGGAGTGAGCCACTGACCTTTTTGGACACAATAGATGCAGATTGATGCCTTCAATGTTTTTCCTTCCTAAGTCCTTATTTACTAGAAGTTGTTCTGGGGCCATGATTAGACACACTGCTTGCAGTTCCTCCCAGTTAACAAGCCCAGCAATCATTTCTTAAGAGAATCTGATTGCCACATTGTGAAGGTCTGAATCCTCCAGATGGCTGCTCGCTGATACTTGGGTTCTCTCCAGGTCCGAGCCCGCTCTACTTGCTCGCCCACAGCAACATGTGCAAGGCTCGCCCAGCAATATTGGTAGGCACCCTTTGTCTAGCAGTTGCTACAATCTGCAGTCTATGTTTCTTGCTTCCAGTGAACAACACAAGGGCGTTCTCAGATGTCGACTCCACTGTTCATGTACATTTAAGTTTCCTCTGAGCTGTCACCAACCTACTCAATAAGCTCTCTCGTATAAGTCACCAACCTATTCAATAAGCTCTTTCATATAAGTCAACAACAAGAAAATCATCCTTGTAAGGCCCCCCCAGAGTCCCAAATGTGGCATCTTTTCTTCTATTCTGGTGATTGAGAGCTTCATGTGAGTTGTTATTACTGCTTTATTTAAACTACCATCATCATGATTAGGGTGTCAATGCAGAAAGGAGAGAGAAAAACATCTAAAAAGTGCCATTGGCGAGGCATAGAGTTGTAGAGGAGAGAACTGTTGTTGGGCTTTTAGTGAAAATCACTGTTTTTCTGATTGCAACAAGGACAAAAATAATATCAGAAACCACAGTGCCTATACTTTGAATGCAATCATGCATCCCATTATCAAACCACAAATGGATGTCATCAACATTCTACCCCAGAACTAGGAGCCACAGGGGTCAATGAGACCCCACCCCCTTTAGCTTCTTCCACTTTATGATATGAATTGGCTTCTCCTTTGGGTTTTATAAAGCATCTCTTTATTTTAGCATTTTACCAAGGTCTAGAGAGATGGCCCATTGGCTAAGAATGCCTACTGCTCTTGCAGAGTACCCAAGTTCTGTTCCCAGCACTCATATCAGGTGACTCACAACTACCTCTAATTCTAATTCTGTCTTCTGACTTCTGCAGGTACCATGTACTCACATACACACACACACACACACACACACACACACACACACACACACACACACACTAAAATGTTAAATCTTCTTTGAAAGAAGTATGGGAGCCTGAGTGTATGTATGAGGACCACACACACATACATGTCCATGAAGGCCATAAGAGAACATTGTAACCCCTGGAACTAGAGTTAGAGACAGTTATGAACTCCCCTGTGTATGCTGGGAACCAAATTCTGATCCAGCAACCTCTCCAGCCCCCCAAAATAAATCTTAAAAAAAACTTTATTAGTCTATATCCATTATACAAAGTAATGAGCTTCATAATGGCATTTACAGTCAAAATTATCTCCTTTTTTTTTTTTACATTTTCTTTCAAAAAAAGTCCATCTGCAATGGATTTCCAGTTCCAAGCATTACAGAATTTGTTAGTATGTCCTCATACCCTTTCTATAATACAATCTAAGCTACCCACCAAGAAAGGAAGCTTTGATTCACTCTGAAAACCAACCTGCAGGCACCACCTTTGCATACAGCAATAAGTCAGGACAGATCCTTAGGTCCTGAACTGGACATTAACATCACCTGACATGAGTCTGCCATGGAAACACAGTCAAAATAGAATATCCTCAGATCTGGTGTTATTACCAGGTCACACAAAAAAGCTCGATTAAAGGTGACTTCTCTTTCTTCTCTGAAGTGACAAACATGAGCAAAATGAGTTTCAAAAATTGTAAATTTCTGTGGAGGAGCACAATTTCCCCCCATCAAACCGTTGTAACCCTCCATGCATATGGAGATGAGGAAAATGGAACGCCACCTAATAATTGTATAAGAAGATGATTAATATACAATCCCAGACTTGTGGCAGCAGAAAGCTGTTATATTCATTTGTATTGAAGTTAAATGGCATCAATTGCTAACACTCCTAGCCAAGACACAGAAGCACCCATCCTCAGCCTGGGGGTCAAAGCCAAGCTCCATTTCTTGTAAACTCTGGATCACAAAGCAAAGACTTGTGACATGTGACATCCTTTAGCCTAAATTCACTCAGTTTCCATGCAAAAAATAGAGCAGAGGGTTGGGGGAAATCTGTTATAAACAATGAAAGAGAAAGATAATCAAGTTCTTGTGGTATCCAGGATTTAGCAAGCACCTAACCTTGATGATAATTATTATTATTATTATTATTATTATTATTATTATTATTATTATTATTTTGGTTTTTCAAGACAGGGTTTCTCTGTGTAGTCCTGGCTGTCCTGGAACTCACTCTGTAGACCAGGCTGGCCTCGAACTCAGAAATCCGCCTGCCTCTGCCTCCCAAGTGCTGGGATTAAGGGCGTGCGCCACCACCGCCTGGCAATAATTATTAACCATATGGAGGAGACCAGACTCCCAACATTGGAGAGCTTGCCAGAAACTTGGTGACGTAAGAAAGAGCACCACCAGGACCCACCCTGTCACCTCTGTGATATCTCCCATTGTGTTTATTGCTTTGTATGTTTTGGGCCCTATCTTCTAACCTCTTACTATTTCCTCTACTTCACCTTACTAATGACAGTCTTGCAAAGAGAGATTACTTCAGAGTTATTTTGTAAGTTCTTGCAGATTTTTCTGAGCTCTCTCTCTCTCTCTCCTTCTCTCTCTCTCTCTCTCTTTCTCTCTCTATCTCTATTTCTTTCTGTCTCCCTTTGTCTCTCTGTCTCTCTGTATGTGTCTCTGTTTCTCTGACTGTCTCTCATTGAATTCTAGAAACAACCTGATAGATATTTATTGAAGTTTATCTTAATCCCATTTTGCGGAAACGGGAAAGAGGCAGGCAGTGAGTTAATCTCCTGATTTCCATCCTGGAACTTCTCTGATCCTTTTACCCTCATCTTCTCCTACAGCAAAGACTCACCAGGTGAGCCAGTGGCAGAGGGCTAATTACCGATGGGCATTGAAGTGGAATGGCGGCCCACAGAGGAAAGCTGGGCTTACGGACAGCTGGATGTCTTTGGAATCCTCCCCAAGGTGCAAGTGGATTCTGGCCAAGGAGTTATTTTATTCATCAGATGCCAGAGGGTTGAATTTTTATGTCAGCTCAGTGCAAGATTGGCCAGGCCAAAGAAGGCTAATAAAAATTACATGAAGTTTAGAGTCGGCTGGGGTGGGTGGCAGTGTCTCCCTGCTGGCTTGGCCTTTGGTGCAGCCTCATGAAAGACAAAGACTAGCCTCATCAAGGTCTGTGTGTATCCTGGAGAATCTCCTTTGGCATAAGAACAGACCTTCACTTTGGAGGAAAATTCATGAGGCAACAGAAGGCCACCCATGTTCCTTTCTCCTGTACAAGTCAAAGGAAGAGAGAGAAGCCAGGTCTTTTCCTTCTCTTCACTCAAGATGTATCTAGTGCCTCTTTACAGCCTGCTGAGGGCAGATCATGGAGAAACGCCTTTCTGCAACATCCTATGCTACAAAGAGTTTAATATATTAAGTACCAATGCCAGGCTGTGACAAATGCCAAGACATAGTGGATACAGTAAGAAAGAACACACATCTACTTCTTTCTCCACATGTCTCTGTGTGTGGCATGCAGGCATAAGTCATGCATGTTCGCATATGTGTGAGCACAGGAGCATGTGCATGCAGACATTTGGGGAAGTTAGAAGTCTGGAGTGTCAGAGGTTGATATCACCTCTGGGAACCTCAGTTGTTCCCACCGTGTTCAGTGAGACAGGCCCTCCTAGTTGAGCTAGTTTCACTGATTTGGCTAGTTTGGCGAGCCAAGCCTGCTCCTTTGTTTCTGCCTTCAGATGGCTGGAATTTCAGGCTGACCACCCCCCTTGCATGAGTTTTATATAGGTTCTAAAAAGGTAAATCCCAGTGTTCACGCTGTGTGACAAGACCTTATCCATCTAAGCCATCTCTAAATATTGGAAATCATATGCAGTAGGGGAAGAGGCACTCTTGGAAGGCTACAGTGCATCACAGAAGGGCTCTGATATGTACAACATTATAGACATTCCTGGTGCCAGGAGAGGAAGAATCAAGGTGTAAGAGGATGGGATGGATGAAGTCAGGGAGACATCACAGGCCAGTGTGGATGCTTGAATATCATAAACAGCCACCAAGAACTGAGACTCAGCCAGACTAGACTATCAAGGAATGTTCCATGGAGGAGCTCCAAAGATACCACACTTTTCTCCATGGAAACTCCCAGCAAGCCAGTGGTTTAGCAGAATGAGAGGAAACTGGTGGTTGCCAGTGTAGCATTGAGTCAGAAGAATACAACACAGTAGAACCCACATCGTAGGAAGACAGCTTGTGCCAGCCTTGCATCCCAGCAATGTTCACTTCTACAAGCTTCTGAACCACAGTTTACTCAACTCTGGAAGGGAGCAGCACAATAAGCCTATGCTTGATGCAAATGTATCAGCAAGCAACTTCATATTCTTCAAACTGTAAAGTGTTCAAAGAAAGCCAGTATAAAGGAGACAGTTGAGAATTGATGGATTCCATTCATGGAAATAAAAAGGAGACAAGAAATAGAGAAATAACTTAATTTGAGTTGAATTGTTTTACTTGAGATTCACCCTTTTGGGGAACTGTTTCTTTTGCGAGTGCACAGTTGTATATCGCTACAGCCAGGAACCAAGTAGAAGAGAAGACAATGTCAGAAAGGAAACATCAGCTCTGGTTATGTTGAGCTTCCTAATGGGTGGCTTTACAATTGCCCACCAAAGAGGGCCAGGGTCATCAGCTAAAAGCATCTGTTCCTAGATGGGTGGCAGGAATCTTAAGTGGCCTTTGCCATACAGGGATGTCAGTTAAGGTGTTCCCTGGGAGCAGGCCTGTGTATATAGAAAACATGAAAGAGGGAGAGAAGATAAGGCTGTCAGCCAGTCAGAACTTCATGCTTCACAGAACTCACCTCAACCACCCTAAACCTTTGAACTATGCCAGATCCTTTATTTTCTCCTGTGATACATCATTTCACCAGAAAATGCTATCTTCTGTCTTTTAGAATGTGTCCAGCATCAGATGGCATCTGTCATCCCTAACACTGCCACTTGGTTCTACACTCTCATTTGCCCTGCAGCTCATGACAACTCTGAAAGGTTCCCCTTTCTAGTCACATCCCCTGTATGTGTTGTCTTGCATTCCATACAATAGCCAAGCAGGCAGTTGAAACCATATCTGAATGTGTCACTCCTTGGCTCTGGTCCCACAGAGACTTCTTCCTGCTCACACAAGAGGAGGAACACGGGAAGCCTCTGTGGCCTGGCATGCTGGCCTCACCTGCTCCTTGCTCAGACTTCCCTGGTTATGCTGGCACCTTTGATTGCTCACAGGCACAGCCAACCATCTTCTCAGGGCCAGTACATCTTATCTTTCTTCTACCGTGTCACCCTTTTCTCAGGAACCTTTCTGCTTCTTACCTTACTTTGTTCCAGTTCTAACAGTTACCCACTCTGGGTACATAAAGCCTTATCCTTACTTGTCACCTCTCACCTATTTTTAAGGTGTATTTTTATTTTTTTTAAATTTGTGTGTGTGTGTGTGTGTGTGTGTGTGTGTGCACATACATGTCTGTGCACATACATATGTGAGCACATGCATATGCCTGTGCCTGCAGTTTCCTGTGGAGAGTACAAGGGAATGTCAGATCCCCAGGAGTTGTAGATTTTAGGCCGTTGTGAGCTGCTGGGTGTGAGTGCTTGGAACTGAACTGAGGTCCTGTGAAAGAGCAGCATGCTATGTACTCATAACCACTGAGCTGTGGTCCTGTCTGTCACCCACCTGTCCCTTCCTATTACATTCCTTAATTCCCAACACAGTAAATGCATAATTTTCAGGGACCGGTTTCCTCCCACAAGATTGATGCTTCCTAGACACTTTGATTTGTTCTCTGAGGCTTTTCCAACACTCAGCCCATATGCTGTGTGTGTGCTGGGGTGGAGTTAATAAGCACAGTCATCTTTGGAATCCAATGTGGTTGTCTATCTCGATAAACATCTAACTCCAGCCTCTGATTATTAAAGAGCCACCAACCATGTAATACAGAAATCTATTCTAAGATATGGCTGTCCATGGACTTTACACTGAATTGGATGCAAAGGAACTGAAATGTTTATTAATGCACAAATCAATATTGAATGGAAGCCATGATGTTAAGCACATCATAGGTTATTGGGTTTGTCAGCCCTGTGCTGTCTTTTATTAAAGATAGAAGAGAAAATTTCAAGCCTCAAGTTAAAGATACTTTTTTTTAGATGAAACCAAGAATTCCTAGCTTAAATAACCACTTCATAAATATAAAATCTGTTTACCTTGCTGGAAGCCCTGATCAACATTTCCTGCAAAGCTACAGCTGAAGCTGTTAGATGCACTCATCGGCCACCTGGCTTACCTTAAAAGTATACTAATTTTGTGAAATCAGCTACTATTTTAGAAATTTAAATGATATATAGCAAAAATGTTTTTTAATATTTCTTTTATTTTTAATTATATGTATACCTGAGTATGGATATATGAAGGTTTCCATGGATATCCATGGAAGCCAGAAGAGGACATCAGATGTCCTGGAACTGGAATTAGAGATGACTGTGTACCATGTGGATGCTGGAAACATAACTCTAGTCCTCTGCAAGAGCAGCCAGTGCTCAGAACTGCTGATCTATCCCTCTAGCCTCAAAATAGATGAGCAATTTCTTACTGTTACAATTGTATACTTGTGTGTGTATGTGTGTATGTGTGTGCGTGTGCATGTGTGTATGCCTGCTACAGCACATATATGGAGGACAGAGAATCATTTCCAGGAGTCAGTTCTCGCCTGCCACATCTATCTCAGTGATCAAAATCAGGGTATCAGGGCAGGCAGTAGGAGCCTTTTACTTGCTGAGCCATCTCACGAACCCAAGTCAAACTATTGTGAAGTTATTTTATATTTATCATGGGATGATGAGGGAGAACACATATCGAGCTTGGAATCATGTGATAACTTCAGCTTGTGTCAAGTTGACACACAAAACCAGCTGGTACAATTGACCCCTTGTTAACTTGACACACAAACACATCACTATTACGCCTCAATCCTTACTTTCTTACTCATCCCCAAGATCTAAATCACTTTAAAAGTCCCATAGTCTCTACATATTAACATTCAATACCTTTAAAATATACAATACCTTTTAAAATTCAAAGTCTTTTTACAATTCACAGTCTCTTAACTGTGGGCTCCACTAAAATACTTTCTTACTTTAAGAGGGAAAAATATTAGGGCACAGTTACAATCAATAGCAAAATCAAACTCTAACTGCCCAATGTCTGGGATTTACTCACGATCTTCTGGGCCCATTCAAGGGCTTGGGTCACTTCTCCAGCTCTGTCCTTTGTAGCACACACCTTGTCTTCTAAGGCTCTAGCTGCCTCTACTCCACTGCTGCTGCTGTTCTTGGTGGTCATCTCATGGTACTGGCATCTCCAAAACACTGCTGTCTTCTGCTGCAACTAGACTTCACCAATAGTCTGTCATTGTCTCTCCTCATGGTGCCCAGACAACTTCTTTGCATGACCCCTTCAGGCCTGGGCCATCAACTGCAACTGAGGCTACACTTTCACCAATGGCCTTTCATGGCCTCTCACAGTGCCAAACCTCAGCTGCTCTCCATGACCCCTTCATGCCTTCAAAACCAGTACCACCTGGGTGACTCTTACATATTACCAAGTCCAGCTGCAGCACAAGGTACAACCTTGGCTATCTCTGGAACACAGCCTCTTTGTGCGCTCAGAAAACATTTCCCAGAAGATGTCACCTCAGTGATGCTGGTCTCTTCTTAACTACCACTAATTTCTTAGCTCCTGCTGACCAGCATCAACAGTCCCAGTAATGCAAAGGTTTGCTTTAATAGTTCTGGTATTTTGTTAATCACAGCTGATACTTCAGCCCCAGCTAACCAAAACCACAGAATCTTCACAATCAAAACAGCAATGGCCCTGATAAGAGTCTTTGATCTTCCCTCTGAAATTTTACAAGCCAGGCCTCCATCTTCTGCACTGTTCTCAACGTGATCTTCCAAGCTCCCACAGAACATCCCACAGAGTTCTTAACACCTAATGGCTCTTCTAGCTCAAAGTTTCAAAGTCCTTCCACAGTCCTCTCCAAAATATGGTCAGGTTGTCACAGGAATACTCCACTATGCTGGGACCAATTTGTTTTAATCAGGGTTTGTATTTATGCACAAAATATCATGACCAAGAAGCAAGTTGGGGAGGAAAGGGTTTATTCAGCTTATATTTCCATATTGCTGCTCATCACCAAAGGAAATCAGGACTGGAACTCAAGCAGGTCAGGACACAGGGGCTGATGCAGACCCCAGCCCATGGAAGGATGTTATTTACAGGCTTGCTTCCCCTGGCTTGCTCAGCTTGCATTCTTATAGAAAGAACCCAGGACTACCAGCCCAAGGATGTCACCACCCGCAATGGGCTGGGCCCTCCCCCTTGATCATGAATTGAGAAAATGCCTTCCAGCTGGATCATGGAGGCATTCCCTGAAGGGAGGCTTCTTTCTCTGTGATAACTCCAGCTTGTGTCAAGCTGACACACAAAACAAACCAGTGCGGATGTATTCTTGTATAGCTGAGTTTTAATATATCTAGAGAAGGCAGGCAGTGGTGGCACATGTATTTAATCACAGTGCTTGGGAGACAGAGGCAGGGGGATCTCTGAGTTCAAGGACAGCCTGGTCTACAGAGTCAGTTTAGCTACATTGAGAAATCCTGTCTCTAGAAACAAAAAGTCCAGCAAATAGCTGAGGTGTGTGAGTGTGAGTGTGTGTGTTTGTGTATGTGTATATATGTGTGTGTTTCATACAAAGAAAGTCATTTGGCAACTGGAGGTTCTTTCAGCTGTGGGTTTGTTTGACAAAGGGGAATTTCCAGAACACACATTCCTTTGAGACACAACTCTAATACACACACACACACACACACACACACACACACACACACTTTTCAGGAAAGCTCAGCTCACACAGAAACCTCAAGGGAGAGACAATGAAAAAGTCAGCTGATGTCTGACATAATATGCATCAGCATTCACAGAGGTTTTAATCCACTGGGTCCTATAATTTTGTTCTAAACTTACTATTTAGCTGCATTTCAAAACACTGGACATGGAAGTAAATCCCCCAAACACCTTCGGGCATGTAGGTGAAAATGCGCTTTCTTTGTTTGTCGAGGGCTGGAAATCATTTCAAAGTCACTAAATTTCTATTCCAAAGCAGTCAAGCAACCCTTTACCAAAGCGGTAGGGAAGCCTCCAAAGGCGGTGAAATGGACCATGAAGGATTTTGGGAACCATAGCTAAAGGTTTTGACACCTCATGTTTGATGAGCTGTCAAAAGACCAGAGAGGAGGGTCTCCATCACGGTCCTTTCATACCCAGGACATGAGCTTTCTTCTTGCTAATTGCAGCTCATCAAGACAGGTGCTGCTTCTGTGCCTACCATGTCAGACTGCCTGAGCTAGCTCTCAAACATAGACTGGTCTCCTCCATGGAGAGTTCAAGAAAAAAATTATAAAATTGATAAGCATGCCATTACCCCAACTTTCTATTTCATGGTGTTACCTCGGTGTCAGCCCTACTAAAAATGGTGAGCCCGATTCTTACCATAGCTGCTTAAATATTCAGCAAGAACAAGAGAACAATTTGTTTGCCGTGCAGGAGTTACAGAGCAATCTCGTTCCACACTGGTAAACACCATGAAGACATCTCCAAGGAATAAGAAAGACCTCACAACGGCTGCGACTTTGAGAAGAGCACACACCGCCCCCTTGTGGTCATAAAAGGTCAAGGTAGCCTGTTCGAAGTAGGAACAGCTCTCCAGGAGCCATGAGACAAGCTTCCACTTGGGACAATTGGCATGATTGATGGTGTTGACTTGTGAAGCTGCCCATCCCTCCCCTCCCCACCCCCGACGAGCCTGCTTATCTGACAAATGTAGTGACTTTCAACAGTAGGCTTTTTTGATGAAAGGATACTTTCAGAACGCACACTCCTTATAGACACAATCTCAATATGCTCCCAAATATTTTATTGCCCTGGGGGCATGCCCAATACTCAATAAATATTTACTGCTTGCCTACCAAGTATGAATAATTTGCTAGGCCTAGGAGATCTCTCTGGGAAAGTCATCCATAGTCTTTGCTCTCGTGCTGGTTTGTTGTGTCATGAGTGCTGAGCATATTAACACTGGTGGTACTTATAGCTTATGCTCACCAACTACAAGTAGTGCCAGGCTCATATTTAAATTCCCTGTAAGTCCAAAAATTAAGGAAGAAAAACATGACATCAATATCACAGGGCTACCCAACCACGATTATACACTATCTATGTTGAAAGGGCTCCACAGACCATGAAGTCAGATCTCTCAGTGGAATATTTTAAATACATATTTTAATTTATTATTTGAGAATGTAATACATTTTAAAACTGCATTTCAAAGATCATATTCTCCACCTTTCTTTTCTTGGAAAAAAGAAGACTTATTTTTCTTTATGTCTACATGTGTATCTATCCGTATGTGCACATGATTGCCATGTCCTTGGAGGTCAGGAGAAGGCATTGGATTACCCAGTATGGGAACAGAATGCAGGTCCTCTGCAAGAGCAGAGCAAGCGCTCCTGACTGCCGAGCCATCTCTCCAGCTCTGCCCCTTTATTTTTTGTGAATATATATTCACTCTGCATGGTTGTGGGTTGCACAATACACACATACACACATATACACACACAGCTACGTATAATATTCTTTGAGTGTGCAACGCCTTTTCCTCTTTCTCCTTCTCCAGCTATTCTCCTTCTCCCTATAAAAAAGTTGATTTCTACTTTTGTGTTACATACACATGCGTGATCTTGTGTATCTATGTAAAAAGCGAAGACCCACAAAGGGGAGAAGCATGCGATGGATGTATTTATGAGACAGAAAATTGTAACCTCTGGAAGTGGCACCCATTTACCACCAATGGCATCCGTTCGCTTTCTTTGTCTCATAACACCCCGCTGTGTTCGCACACCACACTTTCCTTATCCCTCCTCTATTGCTGGACAACTGGACTGGTTCTAATCACTGCAGCAGCACTGCAGTAAGCGTGGGTGTGCAGGTGTCTCTGTGAGGTGCTGACTTGGAGTCCTTCTCAAGCCCTTCCTTTATAATGATGGCAGAATGGACCTGTGACCCAGAGCATGGGCATAGGGGTTTAACCTCAATCTGGAAGTGGCATCCATTCACTTTCTTTGTCTCATAACACCCCGCTGTGTACGCACACCACACTTTCCTTATCCCTCCTCTATTGCTGGACAACTGGACTGGTTCTAAGCACTGCAGTAAGCATGCGTGTGCAGGTGTCTCTGTGAGGTGCTCCACTCCTATGCTCTAAGCAAAGTGTCTGCCAGGCCTCCTGTTGGCACCCAGAGGTTGAGCAGTGACTCCTTTGGCCTGCTCCCCTCCCCTCTGTTTCTCACAGTTACTCTCATGGTGAGCCTTCATGCTGTGCTGAGTAAGGAGAGCAGCAGGGGTTCCATTTCGCTGTGCACTTGCAAGTTCTTCTGGAAGAGCTGGTACTTTCTAAAACAGCACAGTTCTTTTCCCCTCTGTGGAAGTTTGAATGAAAATGGCCCCCGTAGGCTCATAGGAAGTGGTATTATGGGAGGTGTGGCCTTGTTGGAATAGGTGTGATCTTGTTTGAGGAGATGGTGAGGAGGGGAAGGCAGGCTTTGAGGTCTCAGAAGCTCAAGCTAGGCCTAGTACATCAGTCTCTTTCCTGCTGCCTGGGGACCAAGGTGTAGAACTCTCAGCTCTTCTCCAGCTCCATCTCTGCCTGAACACCACATGTCTCTCAACATGACAATAATGGACTGAACCTCTGAAACTGTAAGCCAGCTCCAATTAAATGTTTCGCTTCATAAGTGTTTGTTGCCATGCTCCCAGTATCTCTTCACAGCAATAAAACTCTAAGACAGTCTCCTTTAACACAGCCTGGGAGTAAGCTTTGAGGAGACATCCACCCCATTGTGCCAGCATTAATGGCTGGAGTAAGTGACTCACGGTCAGGTTCAGAAAATACCAGTAAGAAGTGAATCCTGGGAGACATTAGTCTTTTAGCAATATCATAGGGAAGTATCGCTATACATGTTAATTGCTCACACATATTTGCCCTATGACTAGGCTAGTCCTTTTGCCTACATGGCTTTCAAGAAACCTGTGGTAACCTTAAGGCTGTGAGTATTCTGCCTGGGTCATCTTGGGTACCAGTTCTGAGAAACCTATCCACTTGAGTCAGAACACAGACCAAAAGAAGATCCCAGATTATCAGGAGTGGTCATCACTGAGTCCAGGTAACTCTCCCACCTCCACTTTCCTCCCAGGTGGGAGAAGTTATGAGTATGAACAGATACGAGCCATAGAAATACCTAATGAGAGATACAGCCCTCTACCTGTTCCTGAGGCCGCTTGCTCATGAGGACAAACAGGCCATGAGTATGAGGGTGAAGACAACAAGGAGCAGAGAGTCCAGCAACACTGTGTGGAGTAACAGCTGCCTTGGGTTAGAATGGCAAGATGCTTTAGGAACAATGGTTTGCACTCTGGTTTGAACTTGTGGCAACACTTCTTACTTTTTTCAGAGCACACTGCTTCCATGTGTACTGAACAAAGCAGCCAAGATGAGAATTCAGTCTGTAGACCTCACCACCCTCAACTCCTCCCAGGTCCCTCTCCTCCCTCTCAACTTCATTACCTTTTCTTCTTTAATTGTCACATATAAATTCATATTTAGATATAAGTACAACCTGATGTGCCCCTTTTGTGTTGCTCGTGTGTATGTGCTCAATACTGACCACTGATATTGGATAAGGAATCAGGGGACTTGTCCCTAAAGAAAACTGATTCTCCCTCTCTCTTGACAGCCATTAATTACCTTTAGCTCTTTTTCTAAGGACGAGGACTTGTGAAATTTCCCATTCCTGTTAGAGGATTAGGTTCTGACCATCACAGAAATCTGCAGCTGGTCAACATTCAGAGAATAGTGACTGTGGGTGGCCAGTCCTAGTCACATCTACAACACAACTCCTATAACTAAAGCACAGGGAACATTGCCTCTAAGAGGAAAGACTGTGAGGTCCAGAGGATCAGGACAGTGGTCACCAGGGAGTATCTTTTACATATTACAGAGAAGCTACATCCATAAAATCTCAAAAATAAACAAGACCTTTACAATGACAATACCAGTTGACATTCCAACTTGGTGGGAAAACATCTAACAATTTAATAGTCAAACTTAACACCTGAAATCTCCAGGGGAAAAACTCAAAGGCCATATTCCTAGGTAACAAATGTAATCCCTTTATATTCAAGAGGAGATGCCATGAATAAGCACAAAATGACAAGTGCAATCACTGTGTAGTCCCAGGGCAGCTTTATCTTGACAAGACAGTTTCATTTCACTTCTTTGTGTGTGTGTGTGTGTGTGTGTGTGTGTGTGTGTGTGTAAGATCATAAGATGTAGAACAGAGGCTGGCTTTTAACTCCTTATTCTCCTGTCCCCATCTACAAAGAACTGAGATTATGAGCATTGTTCAACCATACCTGGCTCAATGTTTCATTTCTTGCCTTCAGGAAAGAGCTTACATGGAGTCATTAACACAGAGTTGGTGTCTCTGTCTCTCATCAGAAGAAAAGCAAGAGGCTGACTCCCATCAGAACAATGGCAAGTGCCTAAGGAAATAAAGAGGTAGGTACAAGGGTGATAGCTTGCAGAGAAGAGGATCCTAAGACTAACTGAAATTTAACAATACCTTTGTCAGAATCATGAACATGAGCCAAGCACTCTCCCACTCTCCATAGTGACGTACCTGGAACACACAGAGTAACCTCTTGTTGGCCTCTTAATATGAGCACTCTTCATCCTCTTCAGCTTTCCTCCACTATGAGGAAAGCTAAGGCTTACAGAGGGTGCCATTTACTCATGAAACCACATGGTACATGGTAACCTCTATTCAGATATGATTTTATTATATAAACTACAAGCTCTTTGAGACAGAGTTTCAGTCCAGATTAGTCTCAAGACAACTATGGAGATGAGATGACACCTCCTCAACCTCTCAAATGCTGAAACTACAGGCATGGGATAACATCCTACATATAAAATGCATTTTTTAATATATAAAAGATGTAACTGTGGGCTTTTACACCTATGCCCCAAGTTCCTGAAATGATGACTCAGGTTTAATATTTTATGAATAAATGCTTAGGCCATAAACTTTGCCTTGTTGTCTGACTAGCTCATAACTTAATTAACTTGCATATTCTATTCTATGAGTGCCACATGGCTGTTTTCCTCTCCTCAGTTTCACGTGTCTGTCTCCTCAGAGTTCCGGGAGAATTTGTTCCCATACCTGCTGACTGTACCCCAGAGTTCCTCTCTCTTACTGGAACTCTCACCTCCTATTTACTGTCTCAGCTAACAGGCTAGCAGCCTTTTATTGACAGGTGATGCTTTCATACAGTACACAGAGATTCTCTCTACAAAACAATTTATTTATTTCTATTTTATTTTACCTGCATGCATAGATGGGAACTGTGTGTATGCCTAATGCCTGTAGAGGTCAGAGGAGGGTGTTAGATATCCTGGAACATGACTTACAGATAGTTGCAAGCTGTCATGTGGGTACTGAGAAGCCTCTAGGTCCATTGTAGAAATGAATTCTTCTTACCCAACTTACAAACTCTCAGCCCCAGCTGCATCTTTCTTAACTGAACAGAACACCGTAATGCACATCCAGCTTCCCACTATCAGCTGCAGCCAGTCAGAGGGCCTAGAAAGCCATCAAGGAGGGTAAGTGGGAGTTTTCCCTGAGGTGGAAGTCTCACTATGGGGACTTATTAATGCGCATTCCTTAAACAAGCAGGCCAGATGTTTAAACCAGCTGAGTTCCTGGTTTCTTAATGGCTGAACAGAGCAGCTGGGGACTGTGTTGCTCCCTCCAACATAAAGATGACCTCTCTATGAAATTCATCACCTTTTATTTTCTAATCTTTTGTACTTATACCACCTACAGAGGAGTGATAACAAACAACTAAACTACATATAAAAGTAAAGAAATTAAATACCATTAAAAAAAAACCCTACCAGTCAACAAATGCCCCAATGAACTAAACAGGTGGGTGTCAAAGGAAAGGAAACAGTGGTCAATAAATAGTTCTGAAAGTATTTGGCATCTTTAGCCTTCAGGGGATTGCAAAATAAGACAGCTTTGAGATTTTCTCTCACCCCAGTCAGAATGGCGATCGCCAAGAAAGTATAAGGACAACAAATGCTAGAGAGGAGGCAGAGAAAGAGAAGCCCTTATTAGCTAGCTGGCTGCAAGAGTATAGACTGGTGTTACCACTGTGGAAATTGGGGTTGAGGTTTCTCAAAGGGCTAAAAGTAGACTAACCATTTGACTCAGCTGGAGCACTCTGAATTCTGCCACAGACATATCTGCTTATCTATGTTCACTGCTGCTCTCTTCATAACAGCCAGGAAAAAATCGAACCAGACTAGACATTCATCATGTATGTCTGTATGTGTGTGTGTGTGTGTGTGTGTGTGTGTGTGTGTGTGTGTGAGTGTGGCAAAGTGTATATGCATGTGTGCCTGTACATATGTGTGCATGTATGAGAGCAGGTGTGTATGTATGTGTATGTGTACTGGTCCAGCCAGTACAAAGTCGAGGAAGCCTCTGAGTAGAGAGTGAGGATTATAGGAAAGATAGAAAAAAAAGACTCAGAGACAAAGGTTAGAAACTGAGAGGATCAGAGACTAAAGGAAAAGCCATCCAGAGACTACCCCACCTGGGGATCCATCCCACATGCAGACACCAAACCCAGACACTATTGCAGATGCCAAGAAGTGCTTGCTGACAGGAGCCTGATACAGCTGCCTCTTGAAAGGCTCTGCCAGATTCTGAACAATACAGAGGTGGATGCTTGTAGCCAACCAAAGGATTGAGCGCAGGAACCCCAGTGGAAGAGTTAGGGGAAGGACTGAAGGAGCTGAAAGAGCCTTACCTGGCATCAATGGGAGGGGAGGACCTTGGTCCTGTGAAGGCTTGATGCTCCAGTGTAGAGAAATGCTAGGGTGGTGAGGTAGGAGTGGGAAGGAGGGATGGGATAGGGGGTTTGCAGAGGGGAAACCAGGAAAGGGGATAACATGTGAAATGTAACTAAATAAAATATCCAACTTTTAAAAAAAGAAATTGAGAGGGCTGACCAGTCAGTATTGTGGCAGCCATGAGTTTAATTCTCTTAGTACTTTATAGTATCGTGGGAAACAGAGTCACAAGCCAGCAGAGACAATGGTTGATGTATAGTCAATATCTGTCTTCCTATTGCTCCTTGCTCCTTCTTCCAAGATAAACATCTGGCCTGACTTGACTTTGCCTAACAGGTAGGCTGTCACAGAAGCAGACAAAATGGCCCCCAACATGTGTGCATGTGTGTGAGTGTGAGTGTGTGTGTGTGTGTGTGTGTGTGTGTGTGTGTGTGTGTGTTAAGGACATAACCTAAGATCTACTGACTGAACACATTTTAAATTACTCACTGTAAGCACCATGATATAAGGTCTAATTCTAAACTTGCAGGTTTTATAAACGTTGAGCTTGGTGTCCTTGAGCCCTATCTCCTTGTTTGCCCTACTACACCCAGTACTGGAGAACCGCCACTGTGCTTTCTAAAACCAATTTAGATTACTCATCTAAGTGATACTCTATAGTATTTGTAGATATCTGGCTGTTGTTGTTTGATATCAGGAACAGTGTTATAAACAGTGGGATTTCCTTCCATTTAGAGACTGAATAAACTCTGCCACTTGAAGCTGGTTTTTCTTATCCATCCACCCTCTCTAGGAGTCTGGGTTGCTCCATACCAGCCGTAAATACTTGTCCAAGGTCCTCTTTGAGCTTCCAGAAATGCACACAGCTGGGTGATTGCAGGTCACACAGAGCAGGAGGCTCTGTTCTCACTCTTTGGTGCATCTCTAATGTCTCCTAAAGTGAACGCATCAATGATCACTCACTAAAGATCTAAAAGAGGCAGCAGCAGTCATGGCCCAGTGACCATGAGCACCTGCTGCTCCTCCTGAGGACCAGCAGCCAGTGTCTAGTTCCTGGCACCCAAGTCAGAGGGTACACAATCACCTTTAACTCCAGGTTAGGATATCTGTCGTCTTCTTCTGACCTCTGTGGGTGCTGCCCTAGAAAGCACCCACATAAAAATATAAACAAAAATAGATAATAATCTTTGAAGGAAGCAATCTACAGGATTTCTCCATAATCCACATCCTCATCCTCACTTTGTGTTTGTTTGTGCTAATAGCCCTTGGATGTTTGTTTTGTGAAGATTGGTGATGGAAGACTCTTTGCAGACACCCATCCACCATTTTTATATCTTGGCAGAAACCTGCATCTCATCCTTTGGCCCCCTTTTAGTTTGAGTTGTCTGTGTTTGTTTTGTTTTTGTTTGCCCTACTGCCCTGGAATCTTTTCTGTTTTGGATATGAACCTTTTCTCGGATATGCACATCTGTATCCCTCACAGTCTCTCTCCACCCTTGGGTGTTCTCTTCGATTTCCTTGGCTGTTTTCTTTCACGGGGCTTTTGAAATTGTACCTTGCATGAATTTCTTTGAAAAAATTACTCAATAACCTCTCAGTTTTCCCCCAGAATATGCTTTCTCCCTCCCTGCCGGACTGCTCATTGTCTAGGTGTTTTATTCACCGCACTGACTATGGGCTGTGGTGCGTGGTCCCTGCGCCCTCTCATTAACCCAATTTTCTTCCCTCTGATCTGCAACAAAACCGTGACTAATTTCACTGCCTGGACTCTGTGGGGAGGGCCTGCTACCTGCCCTGGTTCCCGGGAACAAAAAGGCAATTAATCCACTGGGTGCCATTACTACTATGAAAAGGGAAGCCTATTGTTCATTATTTTTAGAAGCTGTTAAACTAACCTTTAAGGGAAGGAAATTGGCCTTTGGGTAAAGAAATAAGCCCCGCCCATCCTGCTTTCCACCCACAGCCTGGTTTTAATCAGCATGAACTTACATGAGTGTGCATGCCTACATGCACAAACACACACTTATCCACACACACACACATGTATGCAGCAGATAATTTTTTTACCTCCACAACTTTAAGTAGCTCTAATTTCTTCAGCACTTCTAGAATGCACTAAACAGTTTATCGTCTGTTTAATCACAAGATACATTTAATTAGGTAGCTCTCCTGAATAATTTAAAATTATCTCTTTATTAGTATTTTGTTGTTTGGGCACTTATTACATGCATATAATGTATTTTGATCAAATCCACTATACATTGCTTATCTTTAAATTCCTCCTCTATTGCCCCACAGTTTTTCTCTACCAATCTTATATGCTTTTTAAAAACAAATAACTCACTGTGTCTTCTTAGTGCTGTCTGGATGTGTATGGGTGGATGGCCATCTTCTAGAGTACAGGTACTCTCTCAGGGGCTGCATCCCTGGACAAAATCCTCTTCCCCGGTAACTGGGATTTTGACAGCTGCTGCCATGTTCTCTTTAGAACATCTTTGACTCACACACAATAGAGGTGCGATATCTTGACACTTTATAATTTTCTTGGAGAGTTCCCGTGGGCTTTTTTCTCTTTGTGTTAAGTTTCTCTCTAGACACTAATGCTTTCTCAAGTTTTCTACATATCTGCATGTGTCATTTCACCAGCAACCCCACGTAGAGTCTCTGTGACACACGAATCAATCAAAGGCCCTGAAAGTGTTTGAGCTCCTACGGGTAGCCCCTCAGCTCCTAAGTTCTGAGGAAAATGTCAGGGTATTTTATCAGTATAGTTGCCAATAATTCATCCCAACAACAGGTTGCATCTATTGCCTGGGACTAGCTTTGACTACAGCATGCTCCAGGGAGGTGCTGCATCCACTCTGGCCTCACTTGTCATGAGTCTGACAGGTTTTCTCCCATACCACAAAGAAGCCATGGAAGAAACAGGCTGTCTTGAACAACAAGCCCCAACTAGATCCTTGAATAAAGCCTCTGGATTAATTAACTTGGGCTAAAACACAGGGTACAGAGCCGGCTGAACCCACAGGCCTCCAGACTCAGGAAAAGTAATGGCTGAGTTCAGCCACAAAGTTTTGAGGTGAGAATACTTCAGGACTGAGAATGCAGACAGTGCTTATGAAGTGCTTGCATGAAGGAATCCCTGTACTCCATGCTCAGCACCACATAAATGAGGTGTGATGGGACACACTTGAAATCCCTGTACTTAGGAGGTAGAGGCAGGAGGATCAGAAGTTCAAGGTTGCCCCTGACTATATATATTCAGTTTGAGGCCAGCCTGGGCTCCATAAGGCACTATCATAAGAAATAGGGATTTGGGATTTATATATAAAGGCACACTGAACATGTTTTATTCATACAGGGACATGTCACCCCGTGAATTGGTACCACAGATTTAATTCTTGACTCTGATAGGTATTTATAATGGTCCAAATACTATCTTTCTCATTCTCCTGATTAGGACTATGTTGTGTTTTCTTGATCACAGACTAGCTAGGTCTTCAGCATATAGCGGAAGCTTCTCTTAGTTCTGAAAAGCTGAATCCTCTCACTTGTCTTGGCCCTACACCTCTGCACACTCAGATGTCCTGATGTGGACTCTGCTGTCACTACTTAGGCTTAGGAGGCCGCTCCCACTCAGTGATGTCAACTCTCCCTTCACATCAGTTCAGAAGCTTCTTATTCCAGCAAACTTCCCTTCATTTCTCTCCTTTCTAAAACAATTCCCTGAGTTCATTTTTTACCATCCGTATGCACATGGATGTAGAGCCATCTACTGGAGCATTTTCCACCTACCAGGGACCACACCACTGAAGAAAACCCACTCTCCCTCCTTCAGGGACCATCAAACTGACTTCATCACCCTGATTCAAGAGTCCCTCTTACTTGCCCATCCTGCACAGCAGCCATGCCCGTCTCTATGTGCTGTGCAACTTGGCTCACACGCATATTCTCTTAGTCAGTAGTACTCCTCCAGTGAGCCTCTCTTAACACAAACATTGTGTTAGGGAGCTCATTCCCCCACTCTGTTTACAGCATAAAGCAGCAAGGATGCTTTTGACTATCAATGCCTTTCCTCCGTACAAGTCTTAGCAGTTCTTATTTCATTATGAATAGAGTCCTCAGGCCGCTCCTCGGACCCCACCCATTACTGTTCTGATCTTTCTCTTTGCTCCCATACTCTCTTGTCCACAGGAGTCCAGCCTCCTGTCACCTTGTTCCTTGCAGACAGGCTTCTCTCCACCATGTGGCTTTTCAGTTGTGATCTCAGCCTGGCACATTCTATCCCCGCCCAATTCCCATGTGACTTGCACCCTACTCCTTCAAGTCTCTGCTCAAAAATGTTCCTTTCTTTGTAAGGTCCCCCTGGAACCATTCCATCTGTGATGACTGATCTTGACTTCAACTCACTTAGTTGACAGGTGATGAGGAGACTCCAAATACCCATCCTAGGGAGTGTTTGTGGGTACTCTCCCACAGATGGGAGAGTAACTGATAGAGAAAGGCCCACCATGACTCTGGGCAGCACTTATTCAACAGGCTGTTGCATATACAGAAAAAACACAGGGGGGAGAGAGGGGGGAATGGAGGGAGGGAAAAAGGGAGAAGGAGAAGGAGAGAGGGAGGGGGAGGGAAAGGGAAGGGGGAGATGGAGATTGAGGACATGAACAAAGACTGACACAGAGATACCGAGACAGAGAGCTGCCAGCAAGTGCAGGCTGCATTTTGTCCCTGTGTCATGCTTACTGCTGCCACATTTGTAGTCCTTAGACAGACTCCTTCAGCCTTTCAGCACACACCCTCACCAGGAACTCTTGAAGAAGCTTCAAGGCCTTGTACCTGGACTAAGGCTGAGGTGAGCCACTGCACTCATCGTTCTGAGGCATCCAAGTTTTAAGGGATGGACAGCTATTGATTCTGTTTCTCCCTCCTTATTTAAAAGAATAACCCTCTCAGTGTATCTTTAATCTTCTAATACCACTCTTTATTCTAAAACTATTTAACCTAACGAATAGTCTATGTTCATATTAGTTTTAACATCTACCTCTCCCAGCAGAGTATGGCCTTTATGAAAACGGAGTTGGTTATGACTTTCAGAGATACCTACCTGTTCGCCATCCAGAACAGCAGTCTCATTAGATATTGAACAAATGGATTAAACACTGCCTATTGGAGCTCATGAGACGGCTCAATGGGAAAAGTGTTTGCTGATATCCTGACTTCTAACCCCCAAAATCATATGGTGGAACAAGAAACTAACAAGAATTTGTGTATTATCCAATTCATGTCTATCCTTGACATTCGCTGTTCCAAACCCCTGTCTCATAAAGCTCTGGGTTACATCATAAATCATTCTAAGATACTTTGTTACTTGACACCTAGAATCTCCAATTCATTCTACCTCCTTATATCTGTAGTTCCTAATGCAAACCTTTGACAATCTCATTTCCAATCTGGGATCACACAGCTCCCTCTACCTGCTGTGATCCAAGTATCTGTTTCTGACTTTACAGAGCAGCTAAGGATAGTGTAGACTTTTGAAAAGATATCTAGGAGCACTTAAGGATTAATACAGACAGGATGTACTAATCAATGCTGTAGAGATGGATCAGAAGTACTTATTCTTCCAGAGGACCCAAGTTCGGTTCCTAGACCCTGGGTTGACTGATCGCCACCACTTGTAACTCCAGCTACAAGGGTTCTGGTGCCTCTCCTCTAGCCTCCACAGGCACTACACTTGTGTAGCACACAGACACACACACACAGACACACACACACAGAGAAAGAGAGAGAAAGAGAGAGAGAGAGAGATGCATATTGATTAAAATCCTTTACAATAGGTTGTTTTGAGATCAGATGGTAGAAAGAGGTGGTGGTTAAATTTCTTGGCATAACAAAATAAAATGTATGCTTTTCATCAAGCCTCCTATAGTCTGTATTTTAAAAAGCCATTCTGGGTATTCAAGAATTAAGTAGTCTGCAATATAAAGAGTGCACTCTGGGTGGCCGGAAACTTGGATTTTGTTCTCAGTTCTACTACTGGAACTTTGCAAATCCCCAATTTTCAAGTCCCCCTACCCTTCTCCCTCAAGGGTTACAAATTCTACTGTTATTAGTAAAGTTGTGACCTCTTGTGGATACAGAATTGAGGCTGGTGCTGCTGACAGGCACATCCCCCCTCTGACTGCATGGTATAGGGGCACCTAATGCACTGATTCCATGTGTCAGAAGCAATATGGTTAATGAAAGCTCCTCTCTCAGGACGTGGCATGTTCCATGTGAGCTGTCAGAAGGAGGGTTTACATAATGAAATGTACTGGTGCAGAGCAAAGCCATCTGGAACAGCCTGCTTCCCCTTTGGGCCACATGTAGCTGGGGAGTCCTTAGGAGAGGACAGGAGAAATATGTATTCTATCCCTGTGAGCAGGGAGCTATGAGAATGAACTAATGCCACTGAACAAGTTTAGATCAATGATCTGATTTTGATTAGGAGATGGAATGTTGTCTGCTGAATCCTTGTTGGAAGAGGGACCGCTTAGACTCTACTCGGTCTCTATCAATAAATCAAGCTAGTCCAAATTAATTTCTTCCCTGAGCCTAAAGATCAGTTTGTTCAGAACCCCAAATTGGACTCCAATGCTCAAATCCATAATCAGTTTTTGAGTGAGTATATAAAACATGTGAGTCCAAACACAAAACACTTTTCTCTACAGTTCTGAGGTCCAGGGGTTGGGGAAATGAATCAGCAGTTACAAGCACTTGCTGTTCTTGTAAAAGACTGGAGTTCAGTTCCCAACACCCCTATCAACTGATTCACAACCTGTAACTTTAGCTTCAGGGAATCCAATGCCTTATTCTGGCCTGTGTTAGCAAATGCACTTATGTAGACACACATATACTTAAATTTTTTTAAATAAAACAATTTGAGAGTTCAAGTTACATTGTTTTTATTCCTTGCCCATCTCCACATTCCAGAATTTAAACACAAAGTAACTCACTTCTAACACCACTAAGACAAAACCCACACAGAAAAGGATTGAAGTATCCTGACACTCCACTCAGTCCTGTGCCTTTATGCTACTGAATATTACTTAATCCTTAAAGAGTGGAAGCACCTGTAAAAACATGAGTCTAGGGGATGTGAAAGATGGGTCAGTGGTTAGAGCACTTACCACACAAGCATGAGGACTCGATTTCAAATCTCCAGCACCCATGTCAGTATCACGTGGCAGAGG
The DNA here is from genome assembly GCF_008632895.1 of Mastomys coucha. Taxonomy (NCBI): domain Eukaryota; kingdom Metazoa; phylum Chordata; class Mammalia; order Rodentia; family Muridae; genus Mastomys; species Mastomys coucha. The sequence goes on along the minus strand of NW_022196911.1, from coordinate 51,214,940 downwards.
ATCTCTAGCTATAATCCTCAGCATATGGGAGACAGAGACAGGGATCCCCAAGTAATCTGGTGAGCTATACTCACCAAATTAGTGAGCTCTGGGTTAGAGTCAGAGAGTTGGCCTCATTGTTTAAGATGGAAACTGATCGAGGAAGACACTCTGCTCTTTATAGTGTAGACTGTTTAATTGTTGAAGACCCCAAATGCTTTTTTAAAATACAGATGTAGAAGGCTTGATGAAAGGTGAACACTTTTTAATGCTAAGAAACTTGGCCATCATCTCTGCTCTCTGTTGTCAAACAAC
>NW_022196911.1:51192202-51214636 GCF_008632895.1 Mastomys coucha | reverse complement strand
TAAAGGCGTGCGCCACCACCGCCCGGCTAACAGTTTTTTCAAATGAGTACATCATTGCCAAGAGTGATGGCATATTGCATTATTTTTGAGCCCTGAAGTCATCCCAACCCTGGTTGCTGTTGTTGTTTGTTTGTTTAATAGAAACCAATAAGCTCCTGAGATCTTTCAACCCCCAGGAAATATATTTTGAGCATTTATAATATAATAATTTTTAATGGATGTGTGATCTTTCCTTCATCTTAATTTTAAAGATTCTCTTACACTTAGCTATGGCTTTACAAGCAGATGATGATACATGGGAGAGGGCCGGAGGATATGCACGCCAATATTTTCCATTAAGAGTAATGGGGGGAAATGAATAAACAAGTAAATAAGTAATTTAAATATATCTTTAAAAGAGAGATGGAAGGACTAGGATTTAGTTTCTAGGAATGTGCTTTCCTAGCGTGCACAAGGCCTCAAATTAGATATCTAGTATTGCAACAAAAATGAGGGAAGAAAAAGAGAAAAAAAATGTATAAATAGAAAAGAGGAAAAGGATGGAGGAGAAGGAGGAAGAGGGGCGATGAAAAGGGAAAATAAGGAAGAGAACAGAAGATAGAAGAGGAGGAAGGGAAGGAGAGGAGAAAAAGGAAGAAGAGGAGATAAGAGAGGAGGAAGAGGAAGAGGAGAAGGAAGAGGAAGAGGAAGAGGGTGATGACAACAAAGATGACAACAGGAAGGATAATAGCTCCTACTTTGAGTTCAAGTTGTGCCCTAGCTTCATCATATTTCCCATATCCTCTGATGTGGCTTCAGGTTCCAAGCACTAGATGTGGTCTAACATTCTATCTCCTGAGGGTGCTGGGTACATCCATACAAGGTGATAAGATGCTTGGGGTGTGAGGACTAGTGTGTCTGAAGCCTGCTAAGATGATCCAGAACTAGGAGAGCTTTACAATATCCACTCCAGTAACAGCAGCTCACCATCAGACTAAGCTGTAAGGAACAAATTGCCAGCATGGAAAAACATACATGTTGTGCTGAACTATAAGGGAAAAGAAGGTTAAGAGCCATCAAGGGGATCCATGACAAACTGTAATATGTGCTGTCATCTTACTGGAAAGTTCCATAGAACAAAACCAGATATTTTACACTTTATCTTCTTTATTTAAAGGCGACACACTTGGCTTTAAACACAAACAATTATTTCACAGTTTCACTGACAAACTAAATAAAGGTATGCAAGCAGAGAGGCCTGCATTCCAAGAGCAGGGTCTTAACAGCTTTTAAAATTAGAACCTGATGAAGGTGACAACTGAAAGATACAGCTACTGGCCCCTGGAGCCACTGGCATTGGGTCTTCAGGAGCTCTCCTGCCCGTCTTGCCATGCTTAACCCCCATGGTTCAGCTGCCTGTGCACATAAATAGGAAACTCTGGTTGAGGACTGACAGCTTTGGAAATTGACAGTTATTTTAAATCACTTTCTTCTTCCTTTCTTTACTTCCCTGTAGTTTTTTTTCCCCTCTTAATAGTTTTCAAGAAATAAATCTTTCTCCACTTTGTTAGCTTTTTTTCCCCAGCTATAATTGTATGTGAAAGTATGTGTGCATGTATGTATGTATGAATGTGTATGAGTGGTTTTGAGTGTCTATGTGACTTATACACTGTATACATGTGTGTGGAGAGCAGAGAGGGTGGAGGGGAAAAGAGAAAGAGAGAGCAGACCATTAGCCTTATCATTCTAACCATCTTATCATTATAATTGGTCACTGCTAAGCTCTGCAAGGGTAGGGCCTTGGTACTTCATATTCACGGCTACAATTTTGGGCTCATCATTAAGCCTGTAACCAACACTTGTGCAAATATTGATTAGATTGAAATATACATGGGCAAGAGAAGAACATGAAAAAAGACACACACACACACACACACACACACACACACACACACACACAAAACTGTTCCTAGTGACCACTCACATCCAGGTCAGTAACCAGTGCATGGTTGGAATCTGTTGTCTAGATGGATTTAAACCCAAGACAAGCAAAGTTCCCATCACTTTCTTTCAGTGCAGTAGTTGACTCTCTGGTCTCTCTAGTCCAGAAGTTCCCTGGTGCCAGACACTTTTTCTTGTTCTTCATTACTCCCGATCCTGAGAACAAAGCCTACCAATACAAACCAATCCATCCCTTGTCCTACAATTATTTGCATCTATGAAAGTGAGATAGCATCACATATAAGACAATGGACATTTTCTAAGTATCTCATCTATACATTGCCCATCAGATAGCCTCTTCCCAATTCCACTCTGTTGATGTTGTGGGAGAAAGTATTGCTGTAAAGCCAAGGTCTTTCTCCCATTTCCCAGTACCTTCTGGTTCTTCAAGATGCTCAGCACATCTTCTCCTCATTCCCTTCAGTACTGGGGGACCCATCTTTAATTCTAACACACAATGGTCACTCTTAAACTAAGCATCTCATGACAAGATATAGAGTCAAGTGTTTCTTCTCCCAAAGTGATCTCAATCTTTATCTCAATTCTGACTCATACTTATCTCTCAGGCTAAAGCCCTCTCTTTCCTTATAAAACTCTCCAACACTTGAAGAACTAAGAGATTTTAAAACAGTTCAGGCTATTGATGTTGCCCTTGGTTAACCTCCCAGAACTTGAAGATAAGACCATATTGCCAAAGACACTGAACACTTCAAAAATATCACTTGGAGGATTCAGGCTAGAATGATCTGGAAGGCTTCTCCCCAAGGACTAGCTCTCATAGTATCTGAAGGTGCTATGCAAACTGCTAGGGGAGAATGAAGTGGAAATTTCTGGTTTCTTTGGAAACTCGGTTGTGTCATGTGATACTTGTCTGGAAACTGTCTTATGAGAGGATGGTTTGGCTAAAGCAGACACATGGGAGTATGTTTTGTTGAGAACAGACATGTGGTTTTTTCTGGAAGCCACCAAGAAAAGGGCATGTGACGTTTTGCTAGAGTAGATGCTTGAAAGAACACATGATGTTTGGCAAGGGTATAAATATAACTCAGCAGACGGTAGATGGTACTGTATGACATTGGTTCACCTAACCACTCTTTACTCTTCTTTATTAGTCTTCGTTGACACTGGTCTTTGCTGACAACACTGTGGCATTGCCTTCTTTGCTAATCATCAATTGTTGTGACTTCATAGAAAGAAATGCACCAAAGAACTTATGGTGGTATTCTGGCAGCTTCTTGCCACTTCCACAGACTTAGGTCACTTGGCAGAGCCTCATGATTTCTTCTCAATCAAACTGCTATTGCTGGTTCACGAATGGTGTTTGCAAGTGGATTAAGCTACTGCTGCTGATTTGTGTGAACTAAACTGCTGATATCCTGACAACACAGATTAGGTTTGCTCCAAAAAACTATTTCAAAACTGGTCCACATCTTCCTTTGCCCTAGTACCATTTCCTTTCCACTACTGCTGGTGGGTAGTGGGCTAGAAGGGAGGTTAAAGCATCTAAGAACCTTTATTAAAATAGGTTTTAAAAAAATATAAGCCTGCAGGAAGAAAGCAATCAATAGTCTTCCACAGATATAAAGCCCATTCATCACAATAATGTCCAGCTAGCAAGATATCCTAAAGTGTGCAATGGTGGCATTCATGTCTTGGAGACAACCAACAACTGTCTAGTTGGACTTAAGACCCACTTGATAGGAAAGAATTAATGTTTGGTACTGCAAACCTAGCCAGTTACTTGTGGCTGGCAAAGTGATGGATCCCAGAGAACTTACTGCTCTCATTCTCCTAAACCAGTATCATATCTAAAGTGAACCAGCTTTCATTTAAGTAGGTTTGAAATCGTTCATTTTGTTTTATTCAAAAGAGGCCCAAGCGCAGCACTCCTAGCACAGCTACCCTGAAGCAACTTCTTCACACTTTCACAACAATATCTGTACCCCTTCCTAGGACACACATTCTGTCTATCCTGTGCTGCAGTGCTGTATGTCAAGGCCTTGTGACTCAATATGAAAGCAGATAATTGTCTGTCACTGAGATCTACACAGTATAGACATACTGCCAGTGCTTTTCCCAGGAATGGAAGGACAGCATTAGGCCTGAGGCAAACTTTATAGTCTACATCCTTCTATGATACTTTACCTATGGAATCTGTGCAGACACAGAATGTCTGACATGGACAAGTGGGAGCTCTTCAACCTTAGCAAGAACACAATGGCTACAAATACATATACATGGAGTATATAGGGACTTGATTAAGTGTGATCTAATTTTTTCTATAGCCCGAGTTTCCAGTCTGTTATTCCATCCTAAAATCAAGACCTTGGGAGGTCAGAAAGGTTAGGTTGCAGAAATGTGGTGTCTGTCTAGGCTTGATCAGATGGCCAGATAAAGGTGAATGTGCTTTAAGACACATGGACTACTGACATCATACCCTGGAGAACAAGGCCACTGTGAGAAGGGACGAATACAGCCATGGGGACAGCTGTGTCACCCAGCACACACAGACTCTGTCTTTGCTCTGGTGATTTTTGTCCTATGTGTAGTATATTCCTACACCTTCCTGGAAGGCTACCAATTTCCAGACTTGGGCACATAGATCTGTAAGTTGAGGCTTTGACTTCTATAGAGATCTTCGTGTACTGCAAGATCCTCTTAAAATATCAACATACTCAGGGTGGGAGTAGGGGAATAATGAAAATCTATCCATAATTTAGTGGAGAGAAGTTGGTCAACTAGGAATTACATCCATAGAACTGGTATGTCAATGTTTTCTAGTAAGACTCTGGAAACATCTCCGTGTCTTGGTGTCCATATGTGTAAATTGGGCAATGTGTGTACATGAATACATAGACATATGCATTATATCTGTTCAGATGTATATAGATTGAATATGATACATGACTTTTTTAGAATGACCTGTGAGATACAGTTTCTTTTCAAAGGAAGTTAGAAAGTCAAAGGAACTGCAAAGGTCAAAACAAAGTGGCCTGCCCCTGTCCAGGAGAAACTGGGTGCTTAGACCCTGGTTTCTTCTGTGACTGAGTTGAAAATGGCAGTGAAAGAAAAGTCAAGCTGATTTGTAGGATTAAGTTCTGGGGGTTCTCTGGGTCGGTCTCTTGAACTAGAAGAAAAAAGAACCTAAAGTGATCAGATCAAGAAATTGAATCAACAGATAGAGTCTAAAAATAATCAATGCAGGGGGGAATTTTAATTAATTAATTAGTCAATTAATTAATTAATAGGTGGTGGCTGTAGAACTGTCTCAACTGGCTAAGAGCACTTGTTTCTCTTGTAGAGGACCAGAGTTTGGTTTTCAGCACCAGATCAGGCATCTCCCAAAGCATCTCTAAGTCCAGTTCCAGGTGGTTCTGACAACCCTCTCCTGACCTCTGCAAACACTGCATGCACATGGTGCACAGGCATACATGCAGATAAGCACCCACACACATAAGATTAAAGTGAAGGGGAAACTTTAAACTGTTTTTTGTTTGTCCACTGACATCAAGGAAATAAGATTAAAAAAAAAAAAGCAAAACTATATGTTGGAGCTAAGAAGGGAAATAGAAGTGAAAATGTGAGTTTATTTTGAGAAGGCATCCTTAGGTGATCGATGCATCCAGGCTAGAAACAGCTCTATAGTCATACACAGCTTTGTGAGCTATGCATGCCAAGGGCTCAATCATGGTGCCGAAGTGAGACTCCAATTTAAAGTGCTGCTTTCCACTTTGTGAGACAAATTACTAGGCTGTGAGTCAGTTGCAGTAAACAAGTGGAGAAATTCCCTTCCTTCAGGGAACAACTGATTTTTCTGGGTCCCCAGAATAAAAATAATTTCTAGAATTTCTGGAAATAAGTGCACAACAATCACCTTTTGAGGAGGCAATCCACAGACGCCCGTAGAAGGCCACTCTGTCTTCTCATGGGCAGAAATGACAAAGTCTCCAGAGAACAAACAAAGGACCTGAACTGCGAGCTCTACACCAATCTCATGCTTTGGAGACTGTTAACGTAATTTTGCATGAATTCTGATAACACTGTGTATTTTGTTTATAGGTTTCAGCATAATAAAGGAAACTAAAAAACAGCTTTGAACATTAGCTAGAATAGACCAGAGGATGTGGTTTCAAATTAGGCTTTTGATTAAAAGAATAAGAAAAATATCTATTTAGGTTTGTGCCCAGTAGTAGTAGTAGTCCAATCCTGTGTGCATGAACACTCATGAACACATATGTACATACCATACACAAACACTTCAATTAATTATGGAAGAAAGGATAGAGGTCACTTCCAATTTCAGATACTTGGGGCTGGATTTATTGCCCTCATAGTCAGGTAGACACCCTCCCACCACACAGGGTAGTGACATCTGGGATCTGTGCACTCAGTCACCTTGTACTCTCAGATTGCTGCTCTGTTATCCCACCATCTTGCAGACCTGTTAGAATTCCTGCATTAAACCATCATTAACAAGTTTGGAAGAATATAGCTCTTCTCTCATGGAGTCAGATACACAGGTGCTGCCTACAGTGCTTCATAGAACAGTATTCCTGAATGGCTAAGAATAGGTATTCCTAATTAAAAAAAAAAAGACTATAGAAAATACTTTTCAAACAAAATTGTTATATGTATATATATATGTGTGTGTGTGTGTGTGTGTGTGTGTGTACAGAATAACATGTTTTTACTATGTTAGTGTGTTCCACAGCACACAGAGCTGGGTGCACACTACTTTCCAAATACTTATCCATTATTATCATGGTTGATCAGAGTGACCCACAGTGAAAGGATCACTAGGAGCCACCCCAGCTGAATACCTGTTGGCAGCTGATAGCTACTGGGGGAGAGAGGGACATCTTTATTTGGGGGTGTGGCCATTCATAGATTGCTTGTGTCCCAGTGGATGTCTCACACCCCTGTGCATATGGGCAACACTAACTTGACTCATGAGTTAATGCAAGATGGGGGCATGCAATTGGGAAGTAGAGGTGGCAGGGAGTAGGTCTAAAGTGAGTTGGAGGAGAATGGGTGGAAGAAAATTTGATCAAAATACATCAAATACATGTATAAAATAAAATAAAAAGAAACAAGTGACCCAGGAAACAAAACTAAGCACATCCCATGTAATATGGCAGTCTATAAGCAAAGGCATCACTTAAGAGTTGGAGACTGGGCTAAGTGGGTTTTCCATAATACTGAGACCAAGTTGACCTGCTTGCTTTCTGACTGTATGATAGAGTACTGTGTAATGCTTGGGAAATGCCATTTCAATTTCTGAAATCTAACTAGGGAATCATTTGAGGTTGGATTTGCATTACTTTGGAATAAACATCTCATGGGTGCTCTCAAACTTCAGGCTAATGTTTGCTTTTGTTTCTCCCCATCCATCCATCATGTTTAAATCTCAGCTGCCACAAAGAAGTCACTGAGCACAGTGTAAAAGCAGAGAGGCCCCTCCAACGCACCCTGCACTGGCACTCCACTTTACCCATCCTGCCCACTTGATGTCATCTCCCCTTTGAGAGAGAAGCCTCTGATCGTTCTTATTGAAACATACCCAGCCCAGCCCATTCACACTCACTCCTGCTAGCTCTCTCACTAACTCCACAACCTTTGTCCCACAGCCTGAAAGCAAGATGGAAGCAGAGACCTTGCAAGTGTTTAATGTCTTTGTTGTAGCTTTCTGTCACTGAGACAAAATACCAGAGAAAAATCAACTTAGAAAGATAAAGGATTTATCCATGCTCAGAGATTTTTGTGGTGTAGCTGCTACACTTCTTGGATTGAGTTGAGACAGAGCACTTGAGTGTCCAGCAAGCCACTTGCTTCTAAGAGGCCAGGAAGCCAAAACAGCCAAGCAGATAAGGGGTCAGGATAGCACTACTCTCTTTAGAACACAACCCAGTGACCTCACCTCTCCAGCAGACCCCACCCTCTGAAAGTTAGAGGCCTTAGGGGCATTTCAATGGTAAAGCATAACACTCCAGTTCACATATTTGTTAATTCTTCTAAGGAGACCCATAGCTGTGGTCTCCTTCCCAAGGACAATCCTTAGAAGTCACCTGAACAAGCACTCCACTAAAGTTTGATCTCAACGATGAGTGGAGGGCATAGATTTCCAAGATGTCACTCAAGCCCACCCATAGTGGATCTTTCTGTGCTCACAGGACGTTTACTACTGTAAGTCTAAAGGTCACCCCCTAAATCGTAGCTTGGATCCAATGTTGTAGTTCCCCATGATAACCTGTAACTTTGTTCTTAAGCACATGCTGTTTCACAGAGCACTGTAGGCAGTAGCAATCCAGTTGGCCCCTCAAGACAAGCACATTCTTTCAGACCTATTGAAAAGGGACTTACAAATGGAATTCTAACAGTCTACAAAGGGGTGAAAATAAAGCCTAAAACAAAGTCCTAAGCCACAGAGTCTTCTGCAGTCAACAACTCCCAAACAAAACAAATGCCCACAGCTCTGGGTAGATGTGTCCTGTGTTCCTTGACGGAGACTGCTTCTAGTTCAGGAAATTTGCTCTCTGCTCCGTAATACACTTCAGTAGAAGATACACATATATATATCCAGATGCCACCACAGGTCATGAAGAGCTAGCAAGGGTAGCTACAGAATGTGTATGCAAGGGGCACTTGGGGTGGAGAACTGAATGAGCAGAGAGGGTTGGTGATTTATGTTGCATTTCAATCCACATGAAATAGTCATTGTTGGATAAAATCATTTCTTGAAAGACAAAATCCAGTGTATATGAGATTGTAGACAGGAGGGGTCCTCTGTGACTCTCCATTCAGCTGTCATTAGAGTTCTAGTAATGGAATGATGGAACAATTGTAAAGAAAGGAGCCCACAATGCTCAGGGAAACCCAGAAGGGGACAGTGAGAACACTGTCCTGGCCACCCACCACAGACAAAATACTTTAGGTTCCTGTATGAGAGGCATATTTTGATAGGAAAACATGGTGTTCACATTTGACCTAGCACAGAAAAGTTCACACCACAGACTCACCGGCGCTCTTTGAATAATAATGTCACGTTGGACTAATACCTACCATTTGTAGTTAGAATCCTTCATCAGGCCGAGCAGTGGTGGTGCATGCCTTTAATCCCAGCACTTGGGACACAGAGGCAGGTGGATTTCTGAGTTTGAGGCCAGCCTGGTCTACAGGACAGCCAGAGCTACACAGAGAAATCCTGTCTTGAAAAACAAACAAACAAACAAACAAACAAAAAACCACCCTTCTTCAGAGCTCAGCCTGAAACTTTACAAACACATACACTCCCTTCACCCCTTAATCAAACAGCCTTAGGCTGAGCTCTTAATGTCTTCCTTGATGAGGACCAGGGTTTACATTCAAAGTCTCTCTTTGAATGATGCTGTGACATGGGATCTATAGGATATCATCGTTGTACTTAAACATCATGTAAGTGCATCACTAATGTCCCTATTGGCTGGAATAAAATATGACTTTCTATTGCCGACCTGGTTGTGTTGGACTGACAGCACAGGCTTGCCTAGCTATGAGCTGCTAACAAACCCTGCCCAGATTTATAACTACAATAGTAAATTGAATATATATGGAGGGGGGGGGAGAAGGATGGTTTGCATGAGTGCTCGTAAGGATTTGAGCAATGAGACAGGAGCTAGGGTGGCCTTGGCTTTGCCAATACTGCTTTACAGAACCTTAAAAAGATTCATGATTTCCCTGGGTCCCATTTCCTTAACCTAGAAAATGGAGACCATCAGTCTTACAAATCTGAAGGGAAGACTACTTGAAGTTCTGCCCTGAAAGTACTTAGTTCAGTTCCAAGTGTCTTGATATAACTAGATCAAAGCTCTCATCAACACCATCATGATTTAAGATTTCAGCAAGATATTGTAGTGTGTATGTCTCTCTCTCTCCCCCCCCCCTCTCTGTGTGTGTGTGTGTGTGTCAGACAGAGAGACAAAGAGTGTCTATGCTGCATGTGTGTGGTATATGCTCACATGACATGTATGAGAATGTTCATGTCCTGCTCTGTCACTGTCTAACTATTCCCTTGAGGTAGTCACTCACTGGGCCTGGAGATAGGCTGGTGGCCATGAAGTCTTTTGTCTCTTCCTAGTCTCCCCATAGAGCTGGGGTTACAGACATGCACAGACATGCATAGCTTTCCATATGGGTACTGGGCATTTGAACTCAGGTCTTTGTGCGAGTAAAGCAAGCAGTCTTATCCACTGAGCCATCTCCCCAGGCCCTGGTTTAAGTGTTTGTTATGCAGTGGCTCTCTCATAAAGTTGGTCAGTGCACAGAGATCAGGTGCTGTGCTCTGTACCTCCCAGGAATCGGGAGGCACTGCACTTCTCCACGAATACTCCACGAATACAGGCCCCAGGGTGGCTATATGCTCAGCATCGACCTCAACTTGATGCCTTAGATCCAGTTCTCCTCACAAGTGTGTATATTCAGCAAACAATGCAACACTTAGTGAGTGCCAGCCTTTTCTAAACACTTAGTATTTCTGCAGCCCATGCATTAGATCATCTCCTTCCTGAACGAGCTGAGAAAATAGAGGCGCACACAACAAGACTCAAGAACATGCAACAGGAAGTATGTACAGCACTATGGTCCATTTCTAGAAAGATTGGCACAGACTCTGGCTGTCACTGCCATGCCTGGGTTCATAAGCCAGACTCACGCCCTGCCTTCTCAGACCAGCCCTTCTTGAGTGTTACTGGGTCTCCTCACCACACCAAATGTTTGTGGTGGACCTGCTGTTTACTCTGATCCTCCACCCCTCCTAGTATATCCTAATCCACCATGCATGTTCTTCTGTATCCCACACTACCCACTACAGCCTGAGATACCCATCTATATTCTTTCAATATTTTCTCCCACGGTGCCATCAGCCTCCCTCCTGGACGCATTTCCTCTGTCTGTTTCACTTGCAAGCAAAGGGGACCAGGTGGCATGTCCTAATTTTGTGCACCTGTGACTTGGCTTACCCTACTAAGCTGTGGTCGCCAGGAGGCGATCTCAAGCTTTGTCTTGTATTTTGTTCCCACGGTCATCCACCTTCTTTAACATGGCTCAGTCATTTTAGAAGACAGAATGATGAGTGGTGTCCGTTTGATAGCGTCCCCCTCACCTCCACCACCCTGCACGCCCCACCTCCCGCCCCTGCAAAATTAAAGAAACTATTTTGTACGCTAGGCTAGAGCGCCATCTGGTGGTTATTCCTTAAACAGTTTACAAATAGTGTGCTTTGGAGGTAATTCTCTGCTCAGCTAAACGGAAGTGAGCTACATACCCATACATCAGGAAGAAGTAGGTGAGATCAAATGAGTAGAATCCCCTCTACACCAATGAAACCACAAATGTGTGAATGCATAAATCCCTGTCCTAACAAGGAAAGGCCAAAGGTTGAATGGAGCCAGGGGCAGAGCTTGCACTGACCACCTACCTATTTCATGCCTGCCTATTAACTCCTAAAGAATAGACAAGACTATTTCTCTCTGGCCTCATTTGCCTAATATCTTTTAATTATGGGAGCAAAATGAACCTTTAAACCATGTCCTCCCATATCATCTACAAATGAAGATGTAAAATTAACCATATATTTCTGATGCCAATGTGTCAGGATTTCCCATTTAAACACATCTCACAGGAGTGTGTCCTGTCCTCAGCACTGAGGTTTCCATTTAATAACCCACATCTACTGGGGGCAATATTGTTGACTGTTGTGGATACCTTTGTTCAGACTCTTAGTTTACAAACTAGTGGGGTTTCATAAGACTTCCTTATACCTCCTCAGTTTCGGTTAACACACCTGCCCCAATTTCCGCCCTCGTCTGTGCTGGAAACTTTAAATGAGAGTATTATCCACAAGTTAATGGTCAGAGAGGCTTCAGAGGCATCTGAAATAAACAACACAAGCTATTGCCATTGTTCCCGTGGTTGTCCTCCATAACTAGACAGTAAGAGCCTGTTGCTGAAGATAGCACATATTTCCTTTGAACTTGCCAGGAAGCTGCATCCCTGCTCACCAGCTTTCATCACATGGAAAGTGCTATGCAGGCTGCTGGGGGAGTAAAGATCCTGATGGTCTGACCCAAAGCTGGAGTCTCCAAGCAGATTCCATCTGCAAGGCAAGATGCACCCACTGGTGCAACTTTGGTGAGACTCTTTTATGGGATTTGATAGCTGGAATAAAAATGGCCTCCAAAGGCTCATGTATTTGAGTGTTTTGTCATCAGGGAGTGGCACTACTTGTGAGGGATTAGTAAGTGTGGCCTTGTTGCAGGTAGTGAGTGTGTCATTGGGTATAGACTTAGAGGTTTCAAAAAGCCCATATCAAACCCAAAGTCTCTCTCTCTCTGTCTCTGTCTCTGTCTCTCTGTCTGTCTGTCTCTCTCTGTCTCTGTCTCTCTGTCTCTCTGTCTCTCTGTCTCTCTGTCTCTCTCTCTGTCTCTCTCTCTGTCTCTCTCTGTCTCTCTCTGTCTCTCTGTCTCTCTCTCTCTCTCTCTCTCTCTCTCTCTCTCTCTCTCTCTCTTCCCCCATATAAAACTCTCAGCACCATGTCTGTCTGCCTGCCTGCCGCCATTCTTCCCACCTTGATGACGATAGACCAAGCCTCAGAAACTCTAAATAAGTCCCAATTAAACACTTTCTTTTATAAGAGTTGCCATGGTTATAGTGTCTCTTCACAGCAATAGAACACTGACTAAGATGGGGCAGGGGGCAGCAACCAGTCTCTTGATTACATCTGAAGCCTGCTCATTGGACAGAACTCATACCTTGTACCACACACATGATCAAAATCCATGGCTATAGAACTCGTGGGCCCTATGGAAAGAATCTATTGATGGTGATTTGAACACTCTCAAGGGTTAGAAATGGACAATGGCCAGAGGGACCACTGTGTGTGTTTACATTTTAGGCACACTCTATGCTGTTTTAAAATATCTCTGGAATAGATAAGTTTCCTAAAGAGTTTTTGTGTTAGGAGATTGACAGGTCTATGGGTTGGCTTTGAGGAGTGGTGATAATGTGCCCTCATTCTTTATGAGAAACCCTCCATATGGTAATCTGCTGAGTTTGGGGTTCCCAGGACTAGGTTTAGCTATCTCTCTGCTGATGACCTTCTGGATGGTTCAGCTTATCATATCTCTTCCCAGGACCAGACAAAGCTACAATCCCATTCATCTGAACAGTAATTTGAGTCCTGTAGCTATAATCCTTGGCTATAAAGGTGTAAATTCCAAGGGAAGAATCTACCCCCAAGGTCCTCTCATCCTATTGATATATGACCAGCTACCAAACATCAAAGTCAGACCAAGGAGGTGTGACATATGGCAGACACCATGGATGCAAAAAGGGCAAACTTACTTTCTAATTAAGGCTACCCAGTCCAGTCCATTTATAAGCCATATTGACTTCTTTAGTCCAAATAGAATGGCCATTGTGAAGGATGAGCTAGCTGGGAATATAACCATATGGAACCTCAGAAGCGATGAGAGATGTGGCTTAAGAGAGATGGGAAAGAAAGTGCATCTGCTGCATCTGTTTGCACTGGCAGAAAAAGTGAGAACGTATGAATGTTCTAGACCAGGAGACAATGAAAAGAAACACACGATGAAAAGAAGACTATCAGACGGGAAGGATACTGACACTCACGGCCCTGAGAGAGAAAGAGGAGCTTCACAAAGCAGACCTGGAAAACATGAAAAATAGTCACTGACATGGAGAGTGGGCTCAAACAAAACTAGGCATGGCAAGAGTGCTTTAAAAAAAAACAGACCGAAATAAATATGATTCAACAAAATATAAATATGTAGACTGGAGAAGATAATAAGCTGCTGTATGAATAACTGTTCTTCCAAGAGGGGAAAAAAATTTACAACAGAAAATAGTATTCAGCTACATGTGGAGAGTGAGTTAGAATGAATGCCAGAGGCTAGTTATCTGGGGCCTCAATAGTTTTTCAATTTCCTAGGAAAATATCATAAAGATTATCACAAATATTATACTTTAGAATAGCATCTGGCAAGCTGCTGAAGAGAGGGCTCTGTGGTTAATGGAGCAAATTGCTCTCACAGAGGACTGAAGTTTGTTTCTAAGCATTCATACTGGACAGCACTGGCTGTTGATGCAGGGGACCTGGGTTTGATTCCCAGCACCCACACAGCTGTTCATAATCACTTGTAACTCTAGCTTCAAAGGATTCAAGGTCCTCTTGTGTCTTTTGTGTAACAACCACACACATGTAGCACACAGAGAGAGATAGATGCATACGCATGAATAAAAATGAATTGTTTTTTTATAAAGAGCACCTTATACGCATAAGAAATGGTTGCAAAGCAGGATAACATTGGTCCCTGGCTTCTCAGTGTTGTGATGGGAGCTTCCATCAGGACTGGTTAGTTTGGACAGAGAACTATGGGTTTATAAAATATGGCATCTCCCAAATGGAACATATATTTGCTCGGCACTCCTCCCCAAACTCCCGATCCACGGACTACTCCGTATTTCTATAGGATGACAAAGAGCAGCTCAAAAGGAAAACTTCCCAAACCCAAACCCTGATATTCCCCTGAAAATTGCATGCTAACTTCTTCAAATTATTAAGCACTTGTCACACAAGCATAAGGACCAGATTGCAGGTCCCTAGAGCCCATATAAAGCTGGACACAGTAGTGCACATATCTAACCCTGGTACTCCTATGGTGAGATGGGGGATGGAGATAGGAGAATTTCCTGAAGTTTCCAGGCCAGTTATCTGAGCATGTGCAGCAGAAAACAAGAGACCCTATAACCAATATGGTGAAAGGGAAAGACCAATATGGTGAAAGGGAAAGACCAATATGGGAAGTTATCCTCTGATCTCCATACATGTGTTGTAGATTACACACATGGGGTGGGGGGGGAAAGGGAGGAAGGGAGAGAGAGAAAGAGGAGAGAGAGAGAGAGAGAGAGAGAGAGAGAGAGAGAGAGAGAGAGAGAGAGAGAGAGAGAGGTCTTTTTATTTTATATATATATATATATTTTTTTTTTTCGAGTCAGGGGTTCTCTGTGTAGACCTGGCTTTCCTGGAACTCATTCTGTAGACCAGGCTGGCCTTGAACTCAGAAATCTGCCTGCCTCTGCCTCCCAAGCGCTGGGATTAAAGGTGTGCGCCACCACCATCTGGGGAGAGAAATCTTTTTAAATGCATTTTCTAATTGGATAAAATAGAAGACACACTGGGTTCATCATTGACTTTCTCTGGAAAGTTCAGGAATATCATTGACTCTGCATGGAAAAAAATGCCCCTCTGGAATCCCACATGGCTGTAAAAGAAGCATGTATTACCTTCTTCCTTGCTACCACCTCTTCACATTGTTATCATTTTAGGCCAGGATTATCAAGACTTCTTCCTAAATTTATCTCCTGTCATCTGTCATTCTAATACAATGTAACTCTAGTTGTACAAGCCAGGGCCTACAATCACCATACTGAATCTCAGAATCCAAATGAAAGGAGAGAGAAAGATAGACAGACAGACTGGGGTAGGCGATGGAGGTAGGCAGGGGCTGTGTGGAAGTGGTTAGCTAAGCAACAGGAGTAACCAGGGCTGCCCCAAGCAAAGGCTGACAGCAACTGTAATCGAAAACCTTGAGACTCTTACAAGGACTGCAGCTGGACTTGGGCTTAAGCCAGGTCTGGAAGAGTCCCACTTACCAACAATGTGTCTTCTGGGAATCCTGGCTCCAATGTGTCTACACGGTTTCCCTGGAGATTTCTTTTAACCTACTCTCACCTGGCTCTGGTGTTAGGAAGGATAATACCTGTCTGGTCAATGACAACTCAAGCAAAAGGTGCTATCTCTACTTGGTGGCATTTTCTGGGGTCATGTAAAAGCCACTTTCACACACAGAGTATTAGGTCATGCATCCATAACTTAGGCCCTTTTATGGGCGTTCTCTGATTAAAGTAGATGCTGGGAGCTGAAGACATGGCTCAGCAATTTAGAGCGCATGCTGCTCTTACAGAGGACCTGAGTTCGGTTCTCAGCCTTGCATGAGTCATTTCTCCAGTGGGAAGGGGGCAGCAAGGAGAGAGTACAAAGTATCATGGCTCAGGTGTGTTTTACTCCAGATCTTGGCCTGGGAGTTGAGTCACAGATGTTTGGTTATTTTTACATGCCTTGGTGTAAATTAAATATTACAGATCAGTTCTGTTTTAAATGTTATGTGGAATGTCATTTAATCACTTAAAAATCTTTGTGGTCTTCTAAACCATTTCTTGTTCCTTCAGGCACTGGGAGCCAGGGAATCCTTAGACGCAAGACCCAGCCTCATCAGTATAATAACTAGTTGTCTGACCATACTACTCATGAAGAATTTATCTGAGTCTGACCTGGCTGGAGCAACCTGACTTTGGGCTGTGAATGAGAGATTTCCTCTATTTTCTTACCTGATTTTGCATGTCTATATTGAAAACCAAGTTCTGGGTATTTATGTTCCTGCTTCATAACCCAGAAAACTGAGAGCCAGGTCCTTCATGAAGAATCCTCAAAGGATACCCCAGTGTTACAGACCAGTTCTGTTTTAAATGTTATGTGGAATGTCATTTAAGCACTTACAAGTCTTTGTGATCTTCTAAGCCATTTCTTGTTCCTAAAGAACAAGAAGACCTAAATATGTTGACCTGTTAGGTAAAGCCCAAGGAAATTACCTGCTGGGTAACCCCTTGCCTGCTAGCCCCTAGCACACAGTAAGATCTTCCACTAGGTTTAAGAGTATTTCTCTTCAACTGAAGATAGCAAGGGTCCTGAACCCCAGAGGAAATGTCTTTAGAATGATCAAGACCTAAACAGAGACCTGGGATGGAGGAGGCTTCCTGGAGTCAATGACTGTGACTTTAGCTGAGATACCTAACAGTTCTCGGAAAGCCAAGACCATGTAGCAAGAAGATGCTTAAAAGCCCCACTGGTGTCTCCAAATACTCTCAAGGCAACCTCGGGATGTCTGCTTATCCATAAAACAAGCAGACAGTGTCAAGAGAGGGTGTGCTACTGAAAACCAAACAGTTCAGCTATAGGAGAGATTGAAAACAAAATAATTACAAAAAGAAAGAAGAGAGGTGTGTGTGTGTGTGTGTGTGTGTGTGTGTGTGTGTTTGTGCATGTGCGTGTGTGTTGGCATTCTAAGTTTAAAAGAAAAGCAATTATTAGAAAGATGTAAGTAAGTTCAGAGAAGGATAGCAGAGCATTTACTTCTGAGAATGTCTTAGGATCAAAGAGAGTGTAGTTAGAGATGAAGCAGGCCCATAAAATTCTCAGAAAAAAAAACAGTAAAAGACAAACTCATTCCAAGAAACCCATATAAAATGACATGTTAGGACACCTCTTACAGGGCTGTGGAGAAAACACTATAAGGGGTTTATGATCAATACACTGCAAACTGAATTTTAATTCACTCCACATCAGCCCACAAGTCCATTCCTCCCGTGCTGTGTGTCTTTGTAAAATGGCCCAAACCCAGAGTGGCTCAAATGTTGATACTTGCTTCATTTTCTCAGCTCTGCTTCATCAAGTGACCTGTGTTCTCCCCTACTTACCCCCTTGTTCCATCTCTCTCCCTTCAGCTCTACCTTCTCTCACACAGACCACCGCAGCAGCATCCAACCTCATCTCTTAGTTCCCTCCTGGTCTTTTCCACCTGGAAATCTATTTGAATTCTCATAAAATCCTGTCAGTCCTGTGAATATAACCATGAAATCACTTTCCATTGTTCTTTTAAATAATATGTTTTAATTTTTACTTACTCTATTTTATGTGTGTGAGTATGTTGCCAGCATGTGTGTCTATGTAGCACATGGATACCTGGTGGGTGCCTGCAAAGGCCAGGAAAGAGTACTACAGCATCTAGAACTCTAGGCAGAGGTATTTGTGTGCCATCATGTGGGTGCTGAGAACTGAATCTGGGTCCTCTGCAAAAGCAAGAAGAGCTCTTTGTTTTTTTTTTTGTTTTTTTTTTTTTTTGCTAATATCCACCAAGAAGAGCTCTTATGTTGCTGTCCAGCAGCAACATTAAACGAGGTAGGGTACCTGGAAAATGGAGTTAGAAAGAAGAGCAGCAGCAAGAGAGAGTTAGGGAAAAGACAGAGTGGCCACAGGTATACCTGTCCACGTGGTTGGTTTACAAAATTAGACGGGAGTCGTGAATGCTCAGCCATCTTCCATTTAATGCTAAATCTTTGTCTCCCCAACAGGTATAATACCTGAGGCAAAACCACTCCCCCCAAGTACATCAGCATGCCAGTCCAATCAGCGACTTCCTTTTTTCTCTACAGAGGTGGAACTTCCGAATGTAACTGGAACCAGGTTGGAGGCATGGCAAATAGCAGGAGGTGGGCAGAGAGGTGTGGTTAAGAGAGGCAGGCCTCAAACCAGGAGGGTAACACTCTTAACTACTGAGCCATCTGCCCAGCCCCTTAATAGTATGTTTTAGTGTTTGAAAATTCCACACATTTATATAACATATATTGATCTTATCCATCTATCACTATTTCCATCCACCAATATTTATATATCTATCCATCTATCTATCTATCTCTATCTCATCTATCTAATATATCCATCCATCCACCTACCCATCTACCATCCATCCACCCATCCATCTCATCTATGCATACATTCATCTATCTATCTGTGTTATTAATACTATCCCTCCACCCCCAAGTCTAACTATAACTGACACCCCAGTATATGTACAGTGTGTGTACAGGAGCATGTAGCCATTTACTGGG
Source organism: Mastomys coucha (assembly GCF_008632895.1). Classification (NCBI taxonomy): domain Eukaryota; kingdom Metazoa; phylum Chordata; class Mammalia; order Rodentia; family Muridae; genus Mastomys; species Mastomys coucha. The sequence goes on along the minus strand of NW_022196911.1, from coordinate 51,195,877 downwards.
CATGAGTAATCTTCTAGGAGACACATCCCCAAAGATTGTTCCTCAACAGTCATCAGCAGAAAAGCCAGTAGCTTCTCTGTTAGGAGCAGGGTCTTGGAGTAGATAGATAGATGAATAAATAAATAGGGCTAAGCAGGTTTAGGATTGGCATTTGAAGAAAATAAATGGACTCTGGGTACTAGGGGTTGCCATCAGTGCCTGGCACTTAGCCTCAGAATGACTAGGGAAGGTGAACAGTTGTCTCTAGTATAAACATGTCTTAACTGAACATAAAACTGGACTGGACATGTCATTCACTGGACATAAAACAAAACATTTTTCCCTTTTTCCACTGAATGAGTCCCACTTCAGTTCACTGATCTTTGGGGAAATGTTTGGATATATTTCAATAAATGCAAGACCTTATTACAGAGGTGGGCCAGAAGAGACTGTTAGTGCTGACAAAGTATATGTGATATGAAATGTTGAATGTGTAAAGAACTTAATCCAACCAAAATTATTCAAGTTCTTACAAAACTAATATACTCTTAGCATAGGAATTAGTTGCTTCCTCATTGCTATAATAAAATGTCTAACAAAAATAGCCAAAGGAAAGAAGAGTTACTCTGAACCATAGTTTGACAATCCAATCCATGATGGTATGAGGCAGGAGCATGAAATAGCTGATTGTATTACCTTCATAGAAGCAAAATGAGTTAATGACTGGTAGTTGGGTCACTTATTGTTGTTGTTGTTGTTGTTTCCAGAACTCAAGCACATAGAGAAGATGCTGTCCATGTTTGGGGCAGTCCCTCTGCCTCAGTGAAACCTGTCTGTAGTTGCCCTCAGGGACATACCCAGAGATGTGCCTCTTGGATGACTATAAATCTTATCAAATTGTCAATCATGATCAAATATCACAGGTCTAGCCCTTATCAACACAACAGCTAACCAAATCACTTTGAAGAAATATAGTTTCAAAAGCGTGAGAAACAAAGTCAAAACCTAACTGCCTGGGAATGTAGGAATAAAGTCCTGGGAAACAGAGTCATAAGGATGTGGAAATATCTGTTTGTTTAAGTTCTGAGAATGTGAAAACAAAGTCCTGGTGGTCAGGATACTGAGTCAGAACGACCACGTTAGGTTGAGATCAGCCAAAACAAAAATAACTGTTCTTGGAAAAACTCCTCTCCCCCACCCTGTGCCAAATTCCAGGCACAAAATGTCATCCTGATCTTATCAAAATTCCCCACCACACAGTTCCTATCCCCTTAAGGGACTTTCCAACTCGGTACTTTCCCAGGGACTTTCCAAGGCCAGAGGTAGAACTGGTAAAAATAAGCTAACAAGGCCAAGAATAGCTCCCTAGAGCAAAGCCAACCAATGCCTGAAGAGATCCTCTGTTTGTGCTGCACCAATCAGAATAAGCCAACTAACCCTATTGCTGGAATCTGCCCTCTACAAGGTATAAAAGATGTGTGCTTTCTGAGCTCTGGGTTGTCTCTCCCTGAGAAGCTGAGCAACCCCACACGCGTTGGTTCAATAAACATCTTGCTATTTGCATCGATCTGTCATCAAGCAGTGGTCTGTGGGGTGGCACACCTAGGGTAAGACCTCGACCTCGGGGATCTCTCAGGGGTCTTACAACTTCACATTCAATGTTTTGTCTGTGTGCGTCTGTGTGCAAATATGTGTATCTGTACTCATACATGTGCAGGTGTGTATGTGCATGTGAAGGGGACATCAAAGGTTGACACCAAATGCCCTCTTTGGTTTTTCTACTTCAGTTACTAGGTCTCTCATGAACCCAGAACTCCCTGATTTAGCTCTTCAATTAGCTTTCCCTGGGGATTCCCAGTCTCTGCCTCATAAGCACCAGAGTTACAAGTGGGCTGCTCCAATTCCTGGATTTTATCTACTGGGTTTCTGAACGTTGGTTCCCATATTTGCAAGGCATGTTCTTTATCCTTGTCTTACTTAGGGTTTTACTGTTGTGTACAGACATCATGACCAAGGCAACTCTTATAAAGGAGACATTTAATTGGGGCTGGCTTACAGGTTCAGAGGTTCAGTCCATTATCATCAAGGCAGGAGCATGGCAGCATCCAGACAAATGTAGGGCAGGAGGAGCTGAGAGTTTCACCTCTTGTTCCAAAGGCAAAAAGGAGATGAGCTCTCAAGTGGTTAGAAGAGTCTCATTGCCCACCCCCATAGTGACACACTTCCTCCAACAATACCACACCTCCTAATTGTGCCACTCCCTAGGCCAAGCATATTGAAAATTACCACTTCCACTGAGTCGCCTTGGCCTGTGATTCCAAAGGGAATGGGATGTACTGAGCCAAACCCTAAGCACAGAAGCAGATTCCTTCTGAGTTTTCTTGGACAGCTAAAGCACATTAAGTGTACATAAGGAATGCCAGGTCCATGACCTGTATGGTAGGGAAGTGATTCTAACCCTGAAGGATTTGGGAGACTTGGTTTTTTCCTCTCTTAGGAAATGATACTTAAACAAAGCTGAACATGATTTTCCACAGTTTCTGATTATGCAGTGAAAGGCACTAAATTGGTCAGACTTTTTTCTACATCTTGCTGTATAGTAATATAAAAGTTTGTTGTTGTTGTTGTTGTATATTAATGTCTGCACGGTGTTTCATCCCAGGCTGAGCTCTGAGTGTTGCATATAATTAATTCTTCTTTCCCTGTAGAAGAAGTTCAAGATGAGCTGGTGTAGCCTGTGCTGGGAAGCAATGGGCTCCCAAGAGCAGGAGCACACATAGGCTGAAAGGGCTCCTGTGGATCAAACTTGGACAACTTAAGGTTCAGTAGCAGAGTAACGATGTCAGTAGACTAAAGTACTTTGACTACAGAAATACCTAAAGCAGACAGGGTGGGCAAAAAGGAATCCTGTTGTAAAAGACTTCCAGGAAAGAGGAAACTCATCATTTCCCATGTCCAGGCCAAGCCAAATTCACACATGATGTATGAAGAAAGCTGAGGGTTTGAATATGTTCAGGGCAAAACATTCACAGTCTCAAAATTTTGTCTCTTCAATAACTTAGCATAATCAAAAAGTATGATTTTATGATTCAGAGTCCCAACAGGTCAGTGGGAGTGGGAGAGGGATAAAAAGAGTCTTGATGGTAAAATTCATGCAATTCAGATGGATGGATGGATGGATGGATGGATGGATGGATGGATGGATGGGTAGATGGATGGGTAGATGGATGGGTAGATGGATGGGTAGATGGATGGACAAACAGATAAATATTACTAATATGTTTTTTAAAAGAGGCTTGGGGTCACAGATCAGGCCTCAACAGATATAAGAAGATTGAAATAATTCCTTGCATCCTATCAGATCACCATGGACTAAGCCTGTTCCTCAATAACAACATAAACAATAGAATGCCCACATACACGTGGAAGTTTAACAACACTCTACTCAATGATAACTTGGTCAAAAAGAAATAAAGAAAGAAATTAAAGACCTTCTAGAGTTTAATGAAAATGAAACCACAACATACCCAAACTTATGGGACACAATGAAAGCAGTCCTAAGAGGAAAACCAATAGCTTTAAGTGCCTCCAAAAAGAAACTAGAGAGAGCATACACTAGCAATTTGATAGCACACCTTAAGATGCTAGAACAAAAAGAAGCAAATTCACCCAAGAGGAGTCAAAGGCAGGAAATAA
>NW_022196911.1:51191796-51192003 GCF_008632895.1 Mastomys coucha | reverse complement strand
TCTTTGAGAAAATCAACAAAATAGATAAACCCTTAGCCAGACTAACTAGAGGACACAGAGACAGTATCTTAATTAACAAGATCAGAAATGAAAACAGAGACATAACAACAGACACTGAGGAAATCCAAAAAATCATGAGATCCTATTACAAAAGCCTATATTCAACAAAACTGGAAAACCTGGATGAAATGGACAATTTTCTAGACA
>NW_022196911.1:51161339-51190647 GCF_008632895.1 Mastomys coucha | reverse complement strand
GAAAATCTCAGAAGATGGAAAGATCTCCCATGCTCATGGATTGGCAGGATTAATATAATAAAAATGGCAATCTTGCAGAAATCAATCTATAAATTCAATGCAATCCCCATCAAGATTCCAACTCAATTTTTCACAGACTTAGAAAGAACAATTTGCAAATTCATCTGGAATAACAAAAGACCCAGGATAGTTAAACCTATTTTCAACAATAAAGGAACCTCTGGTAGAATCACTATCCCAGACCATAAGATGTAGTACAGAGCAATTGTGATTAAAAACAAAACAAAACAAAACAAACTGCATGGTATTGGTACAGTGACAGGCAGGTAGATCAATGGAATAGAATTGAAAACCCAGAAATGAACCCACAAACCAATGGCCACTTGATCTTTTACAAAGGAGCTAAAACCATCCAGTGGAAAAACAAAAAAGACAGCATTTTCAACAGATGGTTCTGGCGCAACTGGTGGTTAGCATGTAGAAGAATGCAAATTGATCTATTTCTATCTCTTTGTACAAAGCTCAAGTCCAAGTGGATCAAGGACCTCCACATAAAACCAGACACACTGAAACTCATAGAAAAGAAAGTTGGGAAGAGCCTCAAGCACATAGGCACATGGGAAAATTTCCTGAACAGAACATCAATAGCTTATGCTCTAAGATCAAGAATTGGCAAATGGGATCTCATAAAATTGCAAAGCTTCTGTAAGGCAAAAGACACTGTCAATAGGACAAAACGGCAACCAACAAATTGGGAAAAGATCTTTACCAATCCTATATCTGATAGAGGGCTAATATCCAATATATACAAGGAACTCAAGAAGTTAGACTCCAGAGAACTGAATAACCCTATTTTAAAAATGTGGTACAGAGCTAAACAAAGAAATCTCAACTAATGAATACCAAATGGCTGAGAAGCACCTAAAGAAATGTGCAACATCCTTAGTCATCAGGGAAATTCAAATCAAAACAACCCTGAGATGCCAACTCACACCAATCAGAATGGCTAGGATAAAAAACTCAGGTGACAGCAGATGCTGGCGAGGTTGTGGAGAAAGAGGAACACTCCTTCATTGCTGGTAGGACTGCAACCTGGTACAACCACTCTGGAAATCAGTTTGGTGGTTCCTCCAGAAATTGGACATAGTTCTACCAGAGGACCTAGTTATACCACTCCTGGTCATATACCCAGAAGATGCTCCAACATGTAATAAGGACACACGCTCCACTATGTTCATAGCAGCCTTATTTATAATAGCCGGAAACTGGAAACAACCCAGATGTCCCTCAACAGAGAAATGGATGCAGAAATTGTGGTACATCTACACAATGGAGTACTACTCAGCTATTAAAAACAATGAATTTATGAAATTCTTAGGGAAATGGATGGATCTGGAGAATATCATCCTGAGTGAGGTAACCCAATCACAAAAGAACACACATGGTATGCATTCTCTGATAAGTGGATATTAGCCCAGAAGATCAGAATACACAAAGTACAAACCACAAACCACAAGAAACTCAAGAAGAAGGAAGACCAAAGTGTGGATACTTTGTGCCTTCTTAAAAGGAGGAACAAAATACCCATGAAAGGAGTTGCAGAGACAAACTATGGAGCAGAGACTGAAGGAAGAACAATCCAGAGACTGCTCCACCTGGGAATCCTTCCGATAGCCAATCATCAAATCCAGACACTATTGCAGATACCGGCAAGTGCTTGCTGACAGGAGCCTGATATAGCTGTCTCCTGAGAGGCTCTGACAGTACCTGACTAATATAGAAGTAGAGGCTTTACAGGGTCAGTACAGGGTCCCCAATGAAGGAGCTAGAGAAAGGACCCAAGGAGCTGAAGGGTTTGCAGCCCCTTAGGACAAACAACAATATGAACTAACTAGTATGCTCAGAGCTCCCAGGGACTAAAACATCAACCAAAGAGCACACACTGTGGGACTAATGAATGGCTCCAGCAGCATATTTATAGAAGAGGATGGCCAAGTCAGTCATCAAGGGAGAAGAGGCCTTTGGCCCTGTGAAAGTTCTATGCCCCAGTGTAGGGGAATGCCAGGGCCAGTAAGCAGAAGGGGGTGGGGTGCTGAGCAGGGGGAGGGGGAAGGGAACAGGGGTTTGTTTTATTTTATTTTTTTTATTTCATTTTATTTTGGAGGGGAACCTGGAAAAGGAGATATTATAAACAAAACATCTAATAAAAAAATGTTCATCAGGGCAGACCTGGGAAGACTGGGAAGTAAATATGATTGGGGTTCATGATGTGAAATTTCCAACCAATAAAAATATTATGAAACTAACTAAAAAAAGAAAAAAAAATACTAACAGAGGCAGTGAGATGTCTTAGAAGGTAAAGGCTCCTGTTGCCAAGCTTGATACCCTGAGGTCAATCCTCAGGACACAGTTGGTTGAAGGAAAGAACTGAGTTCTGTAACACTTAAATGCTTTTTAAAGGTATAAATAGTGTGAAAAGATTTGTGGGATAATTGTAAAACTTTGACTACTATGGTACCAGACATTACTGTAGTTCTCGTAATACCGAGGAAACCACCCTCCGCCCCCGGGGCTGGAAGCATGCCTTAGTGATAAAACATTTGTTTAACTTGTGTAAGTGGGCCCAGTCCCCAGAATCACAAAAGGTCTTTACTTTTGGAAATGAACACAGATGAATTCATTAATGAAGGTTATGATGACATAGCTTTGAAACTCGAACACACATGGGAAAAGTAGGAGGGAGACTTGTCTACAGCAAGCTCTTCTTTCAACTTTTCTATAGGCTCAAAAATCTAATGATAAAAGGGAAGGAAACTGAACTTTAAAAAAAAAAGTGAAAGATTTCATCACTCAGGAAAAAAAGTAGGGAGACGAAAGTGAAGGAGGGGAGAGAAGTTAGGGAGAAGGACAGGATCCTAGCTTCAGGGGCTTTTAGTAGGGTCAGCAGAGTTGAGGCAGCAGGCACGTCTCCAACATCCCTCATCTAGAAATAGAAAAGCAAAACTGCAAACTTCAACCAACACAGCCAAAGAGAGGCAGAGCAGTGGCTCAACATGGACTCCTGTCCATCCCCCATCTTAAGCCTAAACTGTTATTTGCTGGGTGGGAGGTCAACAAACTTCTCTTGCCCATTGACTTCTGCTTATGGGGAATGTAGCAGATGTCATGGGGCCAGAGAGATGGCTCATTGGCTAAAAGGTCAGTAGTGGCACAAAGCCTGTGGGAGAAACCAACCAATGTCTGATTTGCCTTAAGGGCCACTCCAGCCTATGGAAGCCATACCCAACATTGCTTTTTGCAGAGGACTTAAGGTAGGTTTTCCGTATCTTGCTCTAAAGAATCTAATGTCTTTTGCCTCTAAAGAAACACACACACACACACACACACACACACACACACACACACACACACATCAAAGTTAAATCTTTTAAAAAGAATAAATCTTATTTGGTTTTACCCTAGGTTTCTGTCTAGTCTCTGGTTCTTGGTTACCCAAGCAGTGTTGGGTATGGGTTCCATCTCCTGGAGTGAGTTTTTAGGCAAATCAGAAATTGCTTGATTACTCTCACAGGCTTTGTACTGCCAGTGCCCTAGCATAATTTGCACACAATACACCACTGTAGATCAGAGGAGTTGTGGCTGCTTTGGTGTTAACATTTCTTCTTTGGCAGCATGAAGAGGTACCTCCCTATACTAGAGACACTGGATCATAGGAGTGAAGGTACTACCTCTACCTTTCCAAGTTCAATGAGTTGTGTGAGTGTTGTCTTTAGTAATGGGGTGGGGTATCTTTCTGTCAGTTTTTAAAGAATAACCTATTGTCTTGGCAACACCCAAGACAACACCTTAGGTTGGTTGGGGATTTCCATGGGACCCCTTTGGCCAACAATTCAATTGGATAATAACCCAGTTCTCATCAATCATTCCTTCTGTGGCAAAAGATGGCCAGTTGGGACTCTGTCTCATTATTTGGGGAATTCATTAGGATCACTTCCATATCTTGTGAAACACTTCCACCACACTAGGTTTCCATACTATCCCTCAAATGCCCCTCAATTCTAGCTAACTCTTCCCACATTCCCTCCATCAAATCCATTTCCCCACCCCCACCCCACCTGATCCCCCCCACCTTGTTCCTATCTCCCTAGCCCTCAGGCCATCAATAAAATCTATTCTATCTCCCCCTCACAGGGAGACCTATCCCTTCCTCTAACCTAACCCTTCTGCATCTATGGATTATAGCTTGGTTATCATTTATTTAATGGCTAGTATCCAAAAAAAAAAAAAAAAAAAAAAAAAAAAAAAAAAAAAAAAAAAAAAAAAAAAGCAAATACACACCATATTTAGCTTTCTAGGTCTGGGTTATCTCACTCGGTATGATTTTTTTTTCTAGTTCTATACATCTGCCTACAAATTTCATGATGTCATTTTTTTAACAGATGAGCAATACTCTGTTGTGTAAATGCACTACATTTTCTTTACCCATTCTTTTCTTGAGGGACAACTGTTTCCAGTTTTATAAAGAGAACAGCAATGAACAAGGTTAAGTGTCACTGTGGTAGGATGGAGTGTCCTTTGGGTTTATGCCCAAGAGTGGCACAGCTGAGTCTTGAGGTAGACCCATTCCCATCTTTCTGAGGAACCACCATACTGATTTTCATAGTGGTTGTACAAGTTTTCACTCCCACCAGAAATGGGTGGTGAGTGTTCCTCCTTTACATCTTTTCCAGCACGAGCTGCCAAATGTGTTATTGATTTCTTTGTGATTGATTGTTATGCCATTTTGGCAAGTGTTAAGATAGAATCTCAAAGTAGTTTTGATTTGCATTTCCCTGATGGCTAAAGATGTTGAACAATTCATTTAAGTGTTTCTTGGCCATGTAATTAAATAGTAGTGGTATAAATATAAATATAAATAATACTAATGGTATAAAAATAACAGTAAAATGGCTCCTGATGATATTCTGCTATATTTATAGATCAGTGCCTTATTCAGCCATCATCAGAGAAGTTTCCTCCTGAAGCAGATGAAGACAAAGACTCACAACCAGATATTACACAGATAGACAGGCTTTGGAACACACAGCTTTAAATGAGACGTCTCTATCAAATCCCTCCCCTCAGAGTTCAGGGAACCCCATGAAAGAAGAGGCAGGAAGAGTGTAAGAGCCAGAGGGGATAGAGCACATCAGGAGATGAGGAGCCTCTAAATCAACTGAGCAAAGCTCATATGAACTCAGAGACTGAAGCAGTAAGCACAGGGCCTATATGGGTCTGTACCAGGTTGTGTGTGTGAGAGAGAGAAGGGGGGGAGGAAGAGAAGATAGAGAGGGAGAGAGAGAGAGAAAGAAAGAGAGAGAGAAAGAGAGAGGGAGAGAGGGGGGAGGGAGGGGAGAGAAAGAGAGGAGATAGAGAACTCTAATATCAGAATAAGAGGTACTCTCCACTAAGCGTGGGAATCAGCCAGAGTGACATTTCTGTGGCAAGTCAGAATATTTTTCTTTTTTCTTTTTTTTCTTGTCTCTATGTTGCTTGTGTGTGTGTGTGTGTGTGTGTGTGTGTGTGTGTGTGTGTGCATGTTGATACATGTGCACACATCTATACTCATCTGTTGGTGAGGCTGATAATTGCTATTCTGCACGGCTGTCCATCCCTAAGGTCGTTCACTGAACTGAACACAAGATTCAGTCCCCCTGTCTCCACCTCTCCAGGGCTGGGCTTACAGATCAGTACTGCCCCAGCACTGAACCTCACTTTTACTTGGGCACTAAGGATCCTAACTCATTGCCTCACCTTAGTACTGCAGGATTCTGAGGTGCTTCCAGAACCTCCAGACTTCCTTTTGCTTTTGTAGAGAGGCAGTGTCCTGCTTGACTACAGGGCATGAAAGCCTGAGCTTTGTGTGTGGCTTTGGGTGGCCTAGGTTCACACCATCACATCCACGTGAGCCTAAAGGCAGCACTGTCATTCCCTGCACTGCACGCACTCACATTCTCCTGAGTGCTAACACCCTACACACCAGAAAGCCTTTTAGTCCTTCCAGGGCTATTTGCCAACTCAGAATTCATCTAGACCATTGCTCAGAGCTGAGTCAGATTTCTGTTCTGTACCTAGGTCAATTACCCACTAATGCTTCCTTTCCTTAAAGAGGTTTCATGAAACTAAGACTCACTGCTTGTAGATGAAGTTAATCCAAGATCCACTAGATGGTGACATTCCCACTCCTCTTCAATACCTCAAGGCTCACGGTCCTTTTTTCTCCATTCCCAGCATGCAGAACACACAGGGTCTCAGCCTCTGGCTCTGCAGGCTCTGCAGGTTCCATGGCTGAGCAATTTCTCTGAAAAAATCAGTGCTGCCTGTTCATTTTTCAAAGCTATAATCAACACGTATACAGATCCCTATAGTAAGAGACAATTGTAACATACTTACAACTGAACATTCCAACAAGGCTAGAAAGATGACAAAGTGGTGAATAGTGCCTATTGCTCTTGCAGAGGACCCACATCAGATGGGTCCCAAGTACCTGTCATTCAAGCTCCAGAAAATCTACTCCACTTCCCTTCAAGAGTACCTATACTCAAATGCACATACCCACACTCATATGCACAAACATATACACAATTAAATAAAACAATTCTTTAAATTTTTACATGAAAACATTTAAGTATAATCATAACTGGGGAAGGGGAGTGAGAAGTATATTTACTACTTCCTACTCTATATTTACCCAATTTTGATTCCCAGTGACTAGGTGGGGAATCCCAAAGACAACCGCAACTTTCCTCCTCCAACAGCTGTACACATCAAGAAGATGGAAACCCAGCAGTGCCACAGGACCCACGGAAAGGTTTTCCTTAGCTTGAGAAGTCGAGCTTAAAGTCGCTGGCACTATAAAGAAAGAGTGTGCTGGCTCTGCCCCTGTATTGATTGGCACTGTGTTACTAGTACAAAACACTCAAGGCAATTAACTTCTCAAAAGTTCGTCTAAAGGCTTAAGTACAAATTCAGGTCCCATTGGACTGGTGCTTTGGGTGAGAGTTGCACACCATGGTGGGAGCTTGTGCTAGAGACTGTTTACAGCACAAAGAGGGAGACAGACAAGGTCCCATCATCCCTTCAAGTTACCCAGGATACCTGAAGATGTCCACACATCATTATATCTTCAAAGCCCACAGCATCTTCCAACAGTGAGACACTAGGTACCAAATTCTTAAGGCACTGACCTTTAGGAAACATGAAATACCTTCATTATAGTTACCACTTTCTGTGAGAGTACATAAAGTTGAACCTGTTTCGAACATGGCTTCATTTTGGATAAAATGGCAATGACAGGGTTGCCTGGTGGACATGGGTTTTAATAATTAACAATACAAGCAATACTCAAAATAGTGGCTGGGTATGGAACTCAGCTCTTGATGCTTGCATGGTAAGCACTCTATAAACAGGGCTATCTTCCCAGCCCTAATCATCTATGGTTTGCAGTTCTGGTGATTGAAACCAAGGTCTTGTGCATAGTGACATAATCCTTTCTGTAAAAATACATGTGTGTGCACACACATATACATGTGTATTATTTAAACAGGCTCTCATGTCATTCTTGCTGGACTCAGACTCAATGTACAGCTAAGACATTTATCTTCCTGTCTCCGCCTCCCAAGTGCTGGGACTAAGGCACACATCACTCCAGCTACATTTTATTATTAATGGCAACTGACCGAGCAGCTGGTGAAGCAGTTCTGGGCTAATCAGTTCTCCAACATCCCAGATCTCATCTGAGGCAAACACCTCTACAAGACCAACACAATTGCAAGTGTACCTAAGATACAAATGGACTGGGGGAATCATATAACTCACTGGGTCACACAGCTTTGAGGGATAGAATGTAAATTCCAACACAGGCTTCCTGACTACACAGCCTGTGCTTTTAATTTACAGAGGTGGCTCTCATGAGGCAGTGAAAACAAATGGTTTGTCCTCCACCAACATGTTGCTAGACAATGTCTGATGCTTGTAGCTGAGACACCCCTGCTTTGGTAACCTGCCTACCCCATGTTCCAGATGATGCGTTTGAAAAGTGCCTTCATTACAACCTTCTTTTTGTTTTCAGAACTTGAAAACACGAAACTATCTCCACATTGGAACTTGGCATTTTAGGACAAACTGCACATCCATGTTCCCAAGCCATGGTCACACATATTGGGCCCAGGAATAAAACATCACATCTTTGCCTTAAGGGGACATCTTTTCTCTGGATAGAGAAGGCCAGGATCTTGTACAAGTGACCATAGCTGCTCTGCCTCATTGCTCATCACAGGACTGAAGAAAAGAGATCACCATGTCTGCACCTAGCCTTGTTCCTTCTGCCAGAAGCCTGCTCTCCATCCATGTTGTGCCCATTCCTCATATTTCCTACTAATCCCAAGAGATGCAGCTTGCAAGTGCTTAAAACTCTTAGAAATATACTGACAGCCGTCTTCAGAATAAAGTGAAAGGAAAGTTGGCAGGAAGGGTCTTCTGGGAAATTACACATTCCCATTGTTTGAGGAATTTCTCATTGCAAGGGAGACTGTCTTCTCCATCCTATATCCTAGGAAATGTAACCTTTGAGGTTTGAAGCAAGTGGGGTTACAATGCAGAGTCGCCTTGAATATCTCATCCCTCCTTCCTTGGGCTATTGCTTAGTGAGTAGCTCCATTCTAGATCTAGTCAGTGGCTTCCAGAACAGCCTTCATGGTGCTGTAACCCTTCTGGAAGAGCTGGACATCTGGTCAGGAACAGTGCAGACTCATGTATAGATTGCCACCATTGCAAGGGAAGACACTGAGTATGTGCACGGTGCATAAAGAAGCAAGACAGGATTGGCCAAGGGAGATGAAAGGTGGTTAGAAACTATATCACAAAATTATCACTTAAAGTGAGTTGGCAATTTTACTTAAAACCATTCTCATTGGTTCAAAAAAGTGACATTGGTGACTGTGATGGCCAATTACAACTGACAACCTAGTACAATCTAGAATCCCCTGAGAAGAGAATCTCCATGAAGGACCTTCTAGACCAAGGTGGCCTAAGGGCGTGTCTGTGAGGCTTGCCTTCATTGCCTTAGTTGTCGTGGCAAAACTCAGTCTGAGAGTGGGGTGCACCACTCCCTGGGGTTGGGCACTGGACTGTTCAAGAGTAGAGTATGTGAGCCGAAAACCAAGCATATGTGTGTGTTTGTCTCTCTCTGTTCTACCCTGGATGTGATGTGACCAGATGCTCTGACTTCCCCACAATGATGGATTGTGGCCTGAAATGGAAAGGTTAGGAAAAAACTTTCTCTATTAAGCTGTTTCTCACCCCTAAGTGTTTTATCGAAGCGACAAAGATAAAAACTATAATTACTAATGGCCATTTATTCTGACCTCATATTTGATTGACAAGGACACCTCCAGAAACTAAGTGATTGAAAACAGTCAACAAAACAGTCATACGTTCTTGGGCTGCAGAAGATACTGGTCTCCTGCTCTAATTGTCTTTGACAGGACCTATTTGTTCAAGACCACGTGAGTGTTCTGTGAGGAGGGGGAAGAGAAGAGCGTGGTTCCCAATGAAAGGTTAACATTAGATTAGGGATCAACTCATTTTACTCATAAACCAGCTAAAACTTTCAGTGTGCTACTGAGTGCTGACGGTCTCAAACGGATCTTCGTTGAGTCTGCATCCCACTTATTTGCCTGTAGAACACTCCCTCCTGAATTCTTACAGAGTGTCTTATTAGAGCATTAACCCAGGAGAAGTCCTCTTTTGGGTCAGGCATACGACACGTGTCTCATATTGATAGATTAACCAAATATGTCAGTTTCTAACCATCTGCCATATTAGGGAGATTTACAGGAATCTAATCACACAGCACTAGTGGGACCTGTGACAGAGATGGCAGGGAAGACCTTTCACAGTTACATGGCATGATCTCTTTCTTTCTGCTATAACCTCCCTACTCAAAGCCATTATTGTCTTCTCTTGATTTTTTCCTATAACTGTTATTCTTGATTCTTTTGTTTCCTTTTCAATTATGTGTGTGTGTATTTGTGTGTGTGTGTGTGTGCAAGTGTGTGCATGCACATGGGAGTAAGCATGTTTATATGTGAGAAGTCAGGTGCACATGCATGACGAATGCGTGCACCTATGGATGGAGGGTCCAGGTTGATGTCAGGACTCACTTACCATCCACAATCTTGCTTCCATGTTATTCATTGAGAAAGGGCTTCTCAACCAAACCCAGAGCTCACCATTGGTGACTTGTCTCATTAGCCACCAAGATCTAGCTGGTAACTCCTATTTCTGTCTCCATACCCACCCAGCATTTACTGGTTTTATGGGACCTGACCTCTGGTCCTCATGCTTGGGGGACAAGTGCTTTAAGCTCTGAACCATCTCTCCAGCTCTTCTCATTTGACTCTCTGAGTTCTGTTCTGCAGTCATTAGCCATTCAAAGAGTCAACCTGATACGTGATTCCCTCCACCCTAAGCCACTGCCTACCATCTTCAGCAGAATGATGATGCTGGGGGGTAGACCCTTGCCATCTTTATTGCAGCCTTTATCCCCCTTCCTTTTGTCCTATGCCACATCATTTCTCCTTGCACACAATTGGCCTGTCCTACCACAAGGAATTCTGGACTTTGTATCTGCACCATACAGCATATGGCTGACTTGTCCTTTCCCTTCAGATCCTCTGTCTCAATGTCATCTCGAAAATTAATTTTTCTAATCCAATTTCTACTTTGTGTCTCTATTTTTTTCAAATGCAATAGTCTTTGAAATTACTTTTTGAGCATTTGCCATCTTTCTATCTTATAAAGGCCCTGATTATATTATTTATCATTGGAATCTAAGGGCCTAGGACAATTGACAGCACACAGTAATATTCAATAAGTTCTTAATAAATAAGTGGATGAATACAGTGTGGAATCTATGCCTTTCATGATCCTCAGAACCTGGGCACCTTGCCTGAGCTGGCTAGGACTTCTGAACCTTATAGGAAGTAAAAGTATGTGCGCTGACATAAAGAACTATTTTGGTAATCATTTATCATGTATACTAATATACATTATACTGATGTAATACATTATGTATGCAAACATACAGGGCTATTATAACAATCACTTATTGGGTGTGAAGCAATTAGGTAAGAAAGGCTACGTGAAGTTCTGGCAAATACCAAAATATTTCTCTTCTCAACAAAATGGTGTTAATTATTTTTATGATAATTCATTTCAAGAGTTACCCCAAACTGTTACTTTATACATAAATCAAGAAGGGCACAGCTGACAGAACACAACTGCTTCTCGTCAGTAGATGCAGCTTGCTCTCTAAAGCCACCTCTTGGCCTTCAGCCTTGCTTTCCTGTCCTTATAAACTAAACTAGATGTATCTAAGGTCCATGACTGCTCTTCATAACCTGATCCCTGGAGGCAAAGGCTTATGACCAAAGCAGGGTTGCAAATGGAATGCAGTGACAGTCACTCCTGTAAACTCACTGTGTGTTTCTGATCTCCTGGGAAGCGTGTTCCATCCACACCAGGTGCACACCATAAGTGGAGGAGTACGCAGGCTAACACAGAGTGCACCTCATGCACGGTTCTAGGGAATCTCTGAGCACCCAGAACTGGTAGTTTTGACTGTAGCTCTAACTGATAAAACACTCAGTGAGATACATGCACAAAATGTGCAGGAGAGTTAAGAATGCCGGTGCTGAGGGAAATGAAGAGGAGGTCAGAGAGGGAATCAAAGCACCAGAGCTGGGTTCCAGTACGTAGGATGCCTAGGAATACTTGAGGGAAACAGTGATGGGGTGATGGCTAACAACAGATGAAGGGAAGAAGGGAGTCACAGAGGTGAGGGGGAGAAGAGCCTTCTGTACAGAGGACATGGGAGTAACGAAGTCCAGGAGAGAGAACCTGGGTCTGAGTGTTTAGTGAGCAGAGAGCTCCTGGTAGGACTGTGGTGAAGTGAGCTGCGGAGGTGTGCCTACTTGTGTTATGTTAACTTGATACAAGCTAAAGTCATCTGAGGGGAGGGAACCTCCATTAAGAAAATGCCTCCATACGATCTTGATGTAGGCAAGCCAGCAGGGTATTTTCTTAATTAGCAATTGATAGGGGAGCCCCCCCCCCAATGTAGGTGGTCAATCCCTCTGCTGGTGGTCCTGGAGTCTATAAGAAAGCAGGCTGAGCAAGCCATGGGAAGTAAGCCAGTAGGCAGCACCCCACCCCATGGCCTCTGCATCAGCTCCTGCCTCCAGGTTCCTGCACTGTTTATTTTCTGTTCTGACTTCCTTCAGTGATGAACTGCAATGTGCAAGTTTAAGCCAAATATTTTCCTCCAAAACTTGCTTTTTGATCATGGTGTTTCACCAAAGCAACAGAGACTCTAAGATAACAGAGAAGAAGGGAGGGCGAGGGGTGAGTAGATGAATATGCTTTCTACTCTGGAGTGCTGGATATTAAAGAACACAAGTAGAAACTGTGTCTATAGAACTGGTTTGTTGTGGTCCAAGTGTCTGTGTGTGTGTGTGTGTGTATGTGTGTGTATGTGTGTGTGTGTGTGTGTGTGTGTGTAGATATGTGTGCAGACATGTGTATATGGTTGTGTATTTGTGTTTGTATAAGTATGTATATGTACATGTGTAAGAAAGTGTATGTGTATATGTCTGCAGAAATGTGTTTGTGTCTGTGTATATATACGTATTTGCATGTTTAAGATATATGTGTATGTGTATATGTGTGTTTGTTTATGCAGGAGTATGTTTATGTATTTATATGTATATGTATGCATATGTGTACATGTGTATATTTTTATATGTGTATATGTGGTACATATATACATGTGTACATATGTATATATACATATATACATGTGTATATATATGTGTATGTATATATGTGTGTGTATATGTGCATGTATGAATTTGTCTATGTTTTATGTCACTGTGTATATGGTGTGTTTGTGTGCGTTAATGGCTAAATGTAGTTATTACCTAATAGCTAGGTGTGATCTTTGTGTGTATGTGCATGTGTTCCTATGTGTGTATGTCTATATACATGTGTGTGCATGTCCCTGTAGAAGCCATTGTCAACTTCAGATATCATTCCTAAGGTGCCATCCAATTCAGATTTTGGCTTTATGGTTGTTTGCATGAGACAGGTCACTGGTTGGACCCAACTTCACAGATGAGGCAGGACTGCCTGATCAGAAAACTTCAGAGGACCAGGTGTTTCCACCTCCCAGAACATGAACTACAAGCTTTGGCACCACACCCAAGCTTAAAGAGCAAAACAAACACAAACCACAAATGTGGGTCTTAGAGATTGAACAGGTCCTCATGCTTGTACAGCAAGCACTTTGCTGACATAGCCACTCTCTCAGCCCTGACATGTACTATTTCATCAGAGTGACAGAAACGTACTGAAGCTGACTTATGGCCGTACAGATTCACAGCCCAGAATCTAAGTCAAGAGAATGGAACTGGTATTGTGTGAATGTTCTAAGTGGAAAGTGTTGCCCTGTTAATGAAGGTCAAAGTCTGATATTACTGGAAAGTCCTGAGCTGAGTGCAAAATTGGGGACTCCCTTTACCAGCAGGGCTTCTTCTCTGACCTTGCCTGGGGATCTTGAAACACCCCCTCTCCTTGTAACCCTCTACCTGTGGAATGTCACATAGCCTTGCTTAGATTGCAGGTTCAAATTCCTTTGATAAGAAACGTGTCCCTTTGGTAAGCAAGCATCTGAGATTCCTGGGTCTTCCCATGCTAATGAGGATTCTCAATACCTTAGCCCATAGCTCATGACCTTTGCCCATCTGGGTTATTCATACCCCTTTCCCTAAAACTATGTAACCCTTGATTCATCCTGAATAAAGTTGATCTGACTCCCTGAAGCTGATCTGGGAGATAAGTCTGTTATTTCTGTCATACTCACCGGCAGTCCAAAACCCTGCTCCCTTCATCCTCATGGGCTGATGGCCAGAGACCCCAGGAAGAAAGGAGGACTACGGGACAAATGAAAACAGATTTGTCACAGGATAAGGGAAAGTGAAGGAGTCATTTCAAAAACAGGAAGCGTGATGTCACTGTCACTGTTAATTGAGGTTATATATGATGTCAGAAACTTAGAGAACATGATCCTAGTCCTGGATCAAGAATGGGTGAGGGAGTTCTTGATGGCATAGGACACTCTTCTTAAACAAGATGTAAGATCCTGGAAAAGGATCAATTGTTCTGACTCACAGAAGCTTAGGGAAACGGCCACTGGTAAGTGAAGTAAGTATATCAGAGTGAGATGTCAGACTTGGAAAAGTGGATCATGGAGTCAAAGGGCTTAGGAAGTGGTTATCCCAGACTGTTTCTAATATTAGAATAGGGATCAGAAAACCAACCTACCAGGTATATTACTCAGAAAAGCCCAGAGAAGTTTCTGGTGGATGAAGAATGAGCCAGCAAGGGTCACCAGCATCTTACACGGATCATGAGTGTCTCTATGATTAACTATCAGTGGCAGAAACACTGGTATGTCTGGGTTATCTCAGCTATACCACTCCTGGGCATATACCCAGAAGATGCTCCAACATGCAATAAGGACATGCTCCACCATGATCATAGCAGCCTTATTTATAATAGCCAGAAACTGGAAACAACCCAGATGTCCCTCAACAGAGGAGTGGATACAGAAATTGTGGTACATTTACACAATGGAATACTACTCAGCTATTAAAGACAATGAATTTATGAAATTCTTAGGGAAATGGATGGATCTGGAGAATATCATCCTGAGTGAGGTAACACAATCACAAAAGAACACACATGGTATGCACTCTCTGATAAGAGGTTATTAGCCCAGAAGATCGAAATACAGAAAGGACAATCCACAAACCACAAGAAACTCAAGAAGAAGGAAGACCAAAATGTGGACATTTCATTCCTTCTTAAAAGGGGGAACAAAATACCCACGGAAGGAGCTGCAGAGACTAACTATGGAGCAGAGACTGAAGGAAGGACATGCCAGCCTGATATAGCTATCTCCTGAGAGGCTCTGACAGTACCTGACTAACACAGATGTAGAGGCTCACAGCCATCCATTGAACTGAGTACAGGGTCCCCAATGAAGGAGTTAGAGAAAGGACCAATGGAGCTGAAGGGTTTGCAGCCCCCTAGGATGAACAACAATATGAAATGACTAGTGCCCTCAGGGCTCCCAGGGACTCAACCACCAACCAGGGAGTATACATGATGGGACTGATTGTTCTGGCAGCATGTGTATAGTAGAGGATTGCAAAATCAATAATCAATGGGAGGAGAGTTCCTTGGTCCTGTGAAGGTTCTGTGCCCTAGTGTAGGGGAATGCCAGGGCCAATAAGTGGAAGAGGGTGGGGTGGCAAGCATGGGGAGGGGGGAGCCAACAGGTGTCTGTTCTTGTTGTTTTTGTTTGTTTGTTTGTTTGTTTCTGGGAGGGGAAACTGAGAAAAGAAAAATCATATGACATGTAAATAAAGAAAATATCTAATAATAATAATTAAAAAAAGAAGCGTGGGAGATGAGAGCCAAGTGTATTTAGCCAAGTCTGGACACCAGGTGGCAGCACTGGACTGTGGAAAGTAGAGCTGGCCTAATGACCCAGTCAGCAGACAGCTCAGGTACCAGGCCACTGTGTTCTAGCTGCAGAAACTAACCTGTGGTATCTGGGCAGCAAGGTAATTAAGCACCCAGTGGGAAATCACTCTTCCTGACCATGGACTCAGGTAGGAGCCTTCTCAAACCCCCAGGAATCCCTGTCAACACCTTGCATGCCAAGAGCTGGGGAAAGACTATTCTGTTCCTCTGAAAGCTGGAGGGTACAGGTAAATGGAGGCAGGTATCCTGAGAGCTGGAGGGTACAGGTAAATCGAGGCAGGTATCCTGAGAGCTGGAGGGTACAGGTAAGTCAAGGCAAGTATCCTGAGAGCTGGAGGGTACAGGTAAATCGAGGCAGGTATCCTGAGAGCTGGAGGGTACAGGTAAATCGAGGCAGGTATCCTGAGAGCTGGAGGGTACAGGTAAATCGAGGCAGGTATCCTAAGAGCTAGAGGGTACAGGTAAATCGAGGTAGGTGTCCTGAGAGCTGGAGGGTACAGTAAGTCAAGGCAGGTATCCCGAGACCTGAAGACCCATTGTGGCTCTCCTATTCTGGGTGAAGGTTTAATGGTAAATTGGAGTCTTATTTTAGGCTTCTCTCCTAGTGTCTCCCCTACCTCTACAGACCAACAGGTGTTCCTGTTGTTCTGTTCCTATGTATTAATAGAAAGGCCATGCTCAGCCATAGGCAAACCCTTCTTAGAGACTCCTCAGCTTAATTGGTGAGACACAGCACAGTGTCACTCCCAGCCCCTTCCACACGCCCTAAAGTGCTTAGCCTATAACAGCACCCAGCTGAGGGCAACAGCAGAGCTTCATTTAACCCTCAGGAACAGCAGAACTCCAGCTCCAGCAGAGTCCTCATAGAATCCACCCGATGGGCTGGACATCAAGAGAGGAGTAAGAGGTCCCAGGCAGTGTGGAGAGAGTAACTAAAATGTCATTTGTTGCCCGGATGCCTTGGTATCGAGTCTCTTTGCTGTGACAAAATACTCCAACAAAAGTTAACTTAGCGAGAGAAGGCTTGTTTTGCTCAGTTCCATGTTGCAGCCTGTTTCTATGAGGGATAAAGAAGACAATGGCTTGAAATGGTCAAGGAGGTCCCAATAGGGAATAATAAGATTTTTTTTTTAACCTTTGAACTCACAACTCATCTACCTGAAACAGATAAAACAAATGTAAATATTTTAAGCTTCAGAGATAACCACATCAGCTCTAGTCACGATGCAAAGCCATTTGGTTTAGTAAATGTGATCATTTATAACTAAAGCACCATATATCTCTGTGATGAAGGGAGAAAGAAACTTACTGTAAACTCCATTTGGAACCAAACACTTCATAAGTCGCTTGGTAGAGGTGAAGTGAGTCCGGGACCTGACACTTACTGTTCTTGTCCTCTGGCTAATGAGGTCTGTCCCCTTGACATTTGCTCTTGACGTCTGCCTTACTTCATGTGACAGAGTCTAGAAGCCATCTCTCTTTATCTCCCTTCCAGTAGTGGGGGCTCTTAGGGGCTTCCTGTTTTTGTGACCACACAGGGTGAGGGGACCTTGCTTATCTTCTTTTTTAGCTATCGAGGCACCTGAACAAGGTTAGAAGTGATGTACAAGCTTCTGAGCATGTCCATGGAGACTGGGCTACTTTATACAGATGATACATGCTTTCATTCTGCAATGCTGGAAGTGAGGAGGAGGGGGGCCCCAGGAGCCCGTGCTGAGGACATAGAACAGTGCTGTCAACCTCTAAGCTCTGCCTTGAACACCACATACAGCAGGAAGCTTTGTTACCAATCCACAGTACTGGAGCCTTCTACCCCTAAATAAGGCTTTCGGCCCAATCCCAGACGTCAGTCAAATACAAACCTCACACTTCTTTTGGCATGTGTATGCATGGGTGTGGTGTGTATGTATATATGCATGCTCGTTTGCATGTATGGTGCACATGTGTGCATGTGTGGGAACCTTTGCATGCATATGGAGATGGGAGGTTGATGCCAAGTGTCCTCCTCAGTTGCTCTCCACTTTATATATCTGGGGGAAAGTCTCTCACTTGAACCCAGGCTCACCCATTTCCTTAGTTTAGCTAAAACAGCTCGCTTTGGAAAAGCCTCTGTCTCTACCTCCCCAGAGCTGGGATCTCAGGTGTTTACATATTAGGTAAGTGCTGGGGATCTAAACTCCAGGACTCAAGCAAATGCCTTCCCCACTGAGCCAGGTCCCCAGCCAAGACTCTCACTTTAAGATTCATTTAGAGTGTGATGCCTCCTTGGAGACAGTGATAGAAACAGGAACATGCAGTTGGAGGAAGTAGACATGGCAGGGGGTGTTCTCTCCATCTTTTTGCAAAGAGCCTGGTGTATGGAAACAATCCAGTTTTCATCCACATACAGCAAAGACATAAAGGGGAACAGGTTTGCAGAAGCACAAGAGGAACAAGTTTTAAATCCACAGAAGGAAGAGATTTGTCAGCATTAACCCACAGGGATTCTGGAATATTCTAAGATGTAATGGATTTCTTGCCATGAGAGGGCAGTGGTGAGTTTCCTGAGCTGAGCTTACGCAGCAAGACTATATAAGAAAGAGCCTGATTCTCTTTACTTCCAATAATACGCGTTCCTTTCCATCTACGAACCAAGTCTTCCTTTGCAAAGGGGGGTTATTTTCAGTTTTATTTGGCATCATTATAAACAGTAGGAGAGAAAGTGCCGAGAAACACTGTCCAGAAGAGACTTTAGCTGACCCTACTTGGCAGGGTACTGAAGTGGCTTTACTTATTATCTGGGGAAGAGGAGAGGCACACTAAAAAGCCCTGCAGCTCTGTGATTCTGAAATATTAAGTTCCCTCTAGCAACATCTGAGCCTGATACTTAATGTAAAGTGATGGCTAACACAGAAAACTAGCCTAGCCAGTCCCCCCTCTGCACAGGCCAGATGGCAATTTGACAGTAATCTGCGCAGGCCACATGGGTAATCTCTGCTCACTCGGTACTTGTCACTCCACACCTGGAGTTCAGAAGTTTCTGGCTTCCTAGCTAGATGTAGACTCTAAAGTTATGCCAAGCCATTTTCCCCAGTAAGAGTCACTCAGTCAGAGCTGTGGAGAGGAGGTGGGGCTTCTACAAAGCCAATGGAATCTGATGGAGAGAAATAGCTAACATCTGAAGGGAGAGGGGACCATGGTACCTGCTGACATCTAGATCATTCCCTTTCTCCCTCCAGGGTCAGATCATATCTAAAATCCTCAATTTAAGATAACACACTCTCATAAGGAGTGTGTTATAACCTGTCTTATAACCTGAACAAGCCTAAAGCTACTGAAGTCTCAGGGTGTAGAAGCCAGAACATGCCTGGGGGATTCTGAACTCAGAGCTTTGTGTTAGACAGAGGCAATACAGTCTTGTGAGCAGTAAAACTCATTTTCCCTTGTAGCAACAGAGCCATGAATGCACGGACCAGGGCTTTTCTTGGTGTAAAACATTTGTTTAAAATAATGGCCTTCGCTGTGACCTTTTCTATGTGTGCCTGCTGCAGTCTTACTGGCCATCCCCCTACTCTCTCTTAGCCACCTCGCCCTCTCTAAAATGCCTTTCCCTAAATAAGCCCCTTTCTACTTGCGCGTGTGTGTGCGTGCGTGTGTGTGTGTGTGTGTGTGTGTGTGTGTGTGTGTTTAAGTCGAGATGCTATGCCTGAATGAAAGCATGCTATGCTTGTCTTTCTGAGAATGGTTTAATTTTAACACGATCGTCTCATGTCTGTCACTTTCCCTGAAAGCAACACAGTTCCATGCCTTTGTAGCCAAATGATACCTCATTGTGCATTGCCTTAGTTGCTTTTCTAGATGCTGTGACAAAAAAGCAACTTTCGCTGACTCCCTTGTTCAAAGTGGCACAGACAACCATGAAGAAAGGCATAGAGCATCAAGAGCCTACGGCAGGTGGTCACATCTGCCTTGTATCCAGTCTTACACAGAGAACCGTATCACTCACCCCAACCCCTGAGCTTAGGTAGCATTCTCATTTTAACTCAGCCCAGGACACCAGCCCATGGAATGACACTGCCCACATGTAGCGTGGGACTCCCATCTCTATTAACCAAACCTGGAAACTCTTTCACAGACATGTGTCTCCTTGGTGATTCTAGATCCTGTCAAGCTGTCAATCAGCACGAGCCATCACAAGTCCATACCTTGTGAACTTGAAATGTAGACACTTTGTTTTAAAGTCATAATCTTTCATCTCTTAGCTCCATGGGCTCATTTTCTTTAATTATTGTTCTGTAAACAGGCTCCCATTAAGGCTGTTAAATTCTACCTGTTCTATTTGACATGTCAACAGAAGACAATTCACAGGCAGCCAAGAGATGATCCCTTGTTGGGCACTTTGATGGTACTTATACTACATGAGATTGGTGACATCTCTCCTACTTCATGCATTCAGGTAGATTCCAGGAAGCCACTTTCTAGGCCTCACATTTGCTTCCTCACAATTTGTCACTGCTGGGCTTAGATCTGGGTTTAAAATAAGAGTAAAGTAGATTTAAATGCTTACTCTTTGCCCAGCTTTTTAGCCAGTGCCCTCTTATTTGAGGAAAGGGGTTTTGATTAGTGTGTTCAACTGTATTCACAGACCATGATCTCTTCATGTTACATAGTAAATGGGGTGAGTGAGGGAGATATACCAGATAAATGTTGTCCCATTCCCCAGGGTCTGCAGAGTCACCACTACTGATGCTACATTTGGGCTTCTTCCCTAATCATGTGATCTCTATTTTGACAGATGGATTAAGGAACCATGTTGTTGCTTTAGCTATTTTTATCTACCCTTTTTCCTGTTAGTGCATTATTTAGCCATATCTACAGCATGTGTATGACATTCAGCCTCACCAAGATGCTACACATTGCATCATTATTCATGGGCATCATAGTTGAAGTTTCTTGACTTACGGTCCCGGAATTATAGAACTTTGTAGGTTAAACAGATGGTAATTCTATTCCTCTTCTCCTTCTCTTCCCCCCTCCCTTCTGCCTTCCTCTTCTCCTTCTCTCCCTCTCCCTCCTTCCAGCCTCCTTTTCCCTTTTTTCTTCCTCCTCCACTCCCTCCTCCTCTTTCCTTCCCCTCCACCTCTTTTCCTCTCTCTCCATCTTCCTCCTCCTTCTCCATCTTCATTCTTTGTTTTCTTGTGGATGGAATTAAGCACAACTAGGGCCAATCAGACACAGCTTTAAGATTCTAGAACACATTGATGAGTCTCTGGAGTTGACAGACTGTCCACATAACACCCACTCCCAACAGGGTGCTCAAGTTCAGGACACATTTTCTACCAGTGCAATCATGGTTTATGAGAGCCCCGCTGTGTCACAGAGCTGTGGCTTTAGATAAGCCAGTACAGACACATTTCCGTCTTGGGAATGCAGGCAATTATAACCACAATACCAAACGATGCCTTTCAAACCAACAGCATTGTTAGTATAATTATTTAGTCAACAAAAAGAACCCTTCAAAGTCCTGGGCTTTCATAACCGGATATTATTAAAAACGAATCCCAAAAGGACAAGTTCATAGAAGAAGGAACAAAGTGTCCTATTAAAAATAGTAATTTGCTGACAGATTCAGCACACACATGATGCACAGCTTGTGAGCCAATCTGCCTTCACCATTAGCGAGATCTTTGGTGAAAAGTTTAGAAATATTCTTTTCATAACTTTGAAAATATTAAAACGGAACATCCATTTCTTCTATTGCTCCAAACTAAAAGTAGTTCTATCCAAATTGCCTTTAATTCCTATAAAGTTCAACTTAAGGTTCCAGCAAAACTGAGCGAAGTCTTCTCCCTGGTCCTATCTTCTCCAAGGAAAGAGTTCAGTCAAGAGGCACAGAAAGTCAAAGACGTTTATTATCAAAACAAAGCATATACCTCAAGGAGAAATCAGAGTGGACTGCTGGAGGACCTTGAAAGGCAGCCTGATTTCTGGTTGAGCTAAGGTTGGAAACCTCGATGACCCTGAGGGATAGTGGGTGTTTGCCACACTCCTGCCACAAGATCACAGCTCTCCATAGGTCTATGGCCATCAGTCACTGTACAGGCAATGCCCTAAGCCCCTCCACTGGTAGAGGCTGTGACCACAGGTCATGTAGCCTCAAGGCAGAGCTCCATTTTAATGAGGTACCTAAGGGCCTGGAAGCTTAGCCAATTAAACTTTCCTTCCCAGACACTCCTCCCTGCAAAAGATATTTAACCTCAGGCTCACCCTGAGAAGTGGGGTATGGTTTTTCTCTTAGCCACTCTCCGCCATGACAATAAATGCTTTAAAGCCACGGACTGCCTCTTTTCATCATGATCCACCTTGGGGAGCAATGGAACAGGCCTTTGCCTAAAGAGTCATTCTAATCTCCCATGGAAGGCCTCTCAGCACTCCCAGCTTTGGTCTCCACCAAGCCAGCTGCCCTCTGACAAGCCAAGGAATTTCCTCCCTGAAGGACCTACCCCCTCTTTTCCCCTTCAGCTAGATCCAGCCCAAGGTGTGCCCACTCCATTCTCAGCTCTACTGCCGCTTCTAGCAATGTCTGGGTGCCCAAGAGGCTCAAAACCAGATGCCCCCAGCCTCTACGCAGGCCCGGGGACCCCTGAATCAGCTCCAGCAGTTCCAGAGACCTCAGACTGTACTCCCCCATCCCTGGAGCTGTGTCCAGCAGCTTCACATAGCCCTACACCCCGCCCAGGTGCCTGTGTGGGGTAAGCACAGGCAAAACTTCCCACGTCCTGCCATCCTGCCTTCTGAGCTTTCTGAGCCCTGAGTGGACTCGGACACACATAACCCAACAGGCTGCCCCAAGGGGAGGTATAGCAACACAGTGGGTATGCACTACAGATTTTTATGAATAAGGGTGGTGGT
This sequence comes from Mastomys coucha, assembly GCF_008632895.1. Lineage (NCBI taxonomy): Eukaryota > Metazoa > Chordata > Mammalia > Rodentia > Muridae > Mastomys > Mastomys coucha. Next base: position 51,168,108 of record NW_022196911.1, on the reverse strand, counting down.
GTATTCCCAAGGGTAAGGTGAGCCTTTCCCCTCACATATCATGGGGGGTATCACATATCATCTTCCACTTAGAGTTGCTTCTTCCCATGATTGGTCTAAAAATAATCACACAGGAAAGAAGTTCAAAATCACGATGCAAGTGATATGATAGTGAAGCCAAGATCTTTGAGGGCATGGGACATCTATTAGTAGACATGTAATGATTAGGAGCGCACCCTGGTGTGTGAACCCCTGATCCAGCAACCAGAACTCAATGTTGGCCTTAAGAATTTTGAACTGTGAAGGGGCATTTGACACAGCTCCAAGCTATACCTGCAGTTTCCTCTGTTCCCTCACGTCTTACTTTCCTCCTTGACTAACCAGGACACACAGCTGCCAAGATGAAGCTGCAGGGCTGGGGAGAAGGCTCAGTGGGTAAAAGTACTTGCCATGCAAACATCAAGTTCTGGACTGAATCATCTGTATGAAAGTTAGAACGTTTCACAGCACAAACATCTGTGATCCCTGCTTCCCTGCTAGAAGAGAGGAAGCGACAAAGAGGACCACAGTGAACCTGGTGTACACAGTGAAAACAAGCACTGACTGAAAACCAGTTGGAAGGCCAGGACCAACAGTTGATACTGCCCTCTGATCTCCAAAAACAGGTTGTAAAACAGACATGCTTGCATTTACATATACAAACTCTCAGATGCACATATGTGAATGTATATATAATGCACACATGCACAAAACTCCCACATTCCTACACATGAATACACACACACACACTCACACACACACACACACACACACACACACACACACACACACACACGATGAAGCCGCAGTTTTCTTTCATTACTTCATACCTAACATCTTGCCTAACTGGTTTCATTCTGCTTGAGAAATACGGACTCATAATGTAATAAAGCTGTAGTGGGGAGGGCTATCTCTTTCTTTAGTAAGTTCTTTTGATTAAGGAAAGAGGCAGAGCCCATGTCTTCGCTAGGTTTCTATTGTTGTGATAAAGACCACAACCAAAAACAACTTGGGGAGAATAGAGTTTATTTAAGCTAACAACTCTCAGGTCACATTATTACTAAGGGGCAGGGTCCTGTATGTAGGAGCTGAAGCAGAGGCCATGGAGGAACACTGTTTACTGGCTTGCTCTTCATGGCTTATTCAGTCTGCTTTCTTATATGTCCCAGGACCTCCCCGTCTAGGGGTGTCACCATCCATAGTGACTGCTTACATCAATCAGCACTCTAGACAGTGCCTTACAGACTTGCCTACAGGCCAGGCCTATGGAGACATTTTCTCAGTTGAGATTCCCTTTTTTTTTTTCTTTCTTTCTTTTTTTTTTTTTTTTTTTAGATGACTCCAGTTTGTGTCAAGTTGACATAAAAACTAGCCACCGCCCACAATCTATGAACCAACATCCTTGCTCTGTATGTTAGTGGATGAGCCAGGGCTGTTAAGCTAAGGAAAGGAGCTTGTCAGTATGAATAGCTGCTAATTTTGTTGGCTGTAATTCACCATAGAAATTATGTCTTACTTGATCTAAATGGAATGTGATATCTTACAGTCTGGTCTACTTTAGCTGTAGACCCACTTGAAGCTGACTGCTGAGTTCTGAGAGAGCCTTGCTGGACTGGCCCACACGTGGCTACTTCAGTCTATTTATTCCTTTGTTTTCTAAGACCCATGAGCAGCTTAGGTGCTGAAGACAGAAAACTCATCAGAAATTCTCATATCCTGTTTGATGGAACCATAAAGGCTTGCCCAAGGGACATTAACATAAGGGACAGAAGGTTCCAGTGCCCTAAGCCGCTCTCATCCTCAGCAGAGGCAGAAGAGACATCTATGTGTGGCATTGTTATGATGAACCAATTCTCAGAAGTTCTGTCTCATCCATGATCACATCTATAAATCCAAAATATATTTAGATGGCCAGTGTCTCTTTTTTTATTATTAGATATATTCTTTATTTACATTTCAAACAAAACCCTATTCCCTGCCCCCTCCCCTGCTCACCAACCCACCCTCTCCTGCTTCCTTGCCCTGGCATTCCCCTACTCTGGGGCTAGATAGGGCCTTCACAGGACCAAGTGTCTCTTTTTAGATACCACTTTGCAACCTCTGTTCTCTATACCTCCCTTATTCTTGCTGCTGCCCACACTCACTTAATATCCCATCAGCATCTTTATTTCTCCTCTTTGATGGTGGTGGGTACCTGAAAACTGCCACATGTTCATCCAGTTTACCAGAGACTCCCGTACAAACATGGTTTTTATGTGTGCAGGTCATGAGTAGGAAGTTACAATGCCATCCTAGAGCATCCAGGAAAAGATGGGGAGCCCTGTCAAAAGCTTAGATGGGAGGCTCACTGTTCCGGTAAAAGAAGGCTGGGATAAGACCATCTGCCCTCTCTATAGTAGAGAACTAGAAGGAATGAGTTGTAAACTGTAGTCGCAACACAAGTATTGGCCCCTAGTTCAGAGCAACTCAAGTCTAGGGAGCAGGTATTTCATGAGAGTCAAAGTCTTGGGACGTAGCCTGATACTAGGTTGTTCAATTGTGTGTTTCAATCTACCCCACCCATCTCCCCAACCCAATGTAAAACTACCAAAGAAAGGATCCTTCGTCTCACATTCTTCAGAGTACATAAAACTCCATTTTACAATAAGACCAAATTGCCCTTAATTTCATTCCACACAGAAACTGACCCAAGGCAAACAATATAAAAGTTAAAGGAAATCTGCATACAGGAATTGATCAGCTGAACAGGGTCCAATTGACAGCTTCTAGTTTAATAGTCATTATCTCTAAAAGCCATAAAGGACTGAGGACAGGGACCTTCAGCCAGTTGCCCGTGTCCTAGTAAGAGACAGCTTGGAGGATGGTGTTAAAATAAATCCCCATTCTAGGATTGGCCCTGTTTGTCACTCAGCTTGTGTCTCTGCCAAGCTGAGTTACAGAGGAAGAGAGACTGGATTGTATGCATTGTTGTGTGTGATTGATGCGTGCCTGTGTATGTGTGTATGCAAGTGTGTTAGAAAGAGACTAGATTGTGTGCATGTATCTGGGTGTGTGTGCACAAGTGTATGTGTGTGTGTGTGTGTGTGTCTGTGTGTGTGATGTTATCCTTTCTTGTTAAGAAACTAAGGATTAATTTTGGCTGAGTCTTTGAAGATGTAGCTAATAGATACATCTATAATCTAAGAGGTAAAGTTTATTCTCCAAAGAAAAACAGGAAGCATACAAGAAAAGAAGGGACCTGCAGCCTTCTCTAGTCATGGCCTATAAGGGGCACACCTCTCTACCAAAGAGTTCAGATTAAGCAGGCCATATCACACACACACTATTCTAAACAGTCTATAAGGAGGAGACCAGGACCAGATGTAGTCCAAGAACTGAGTATCCTTTTGGATCTTGTGACTATCGATAAAAGCAAATCAATAGCATGGACAAGCTTCATGGTATTGAGTAGAGAATAAAGCTGCATGGGTTCCCCTTGGTGTGCATCGTGGCTATAGCAACATAGTGCTAGCAGATATCTGACCCAGTGTGAGATGAGGTAAGGCTGAGTCCAACTTTCTGGGGTCTTGGATACGGTCCAGAGAGGACTAGATCTTTTGTCACACACACACTTATCTGAATACCCAAGGCTTCTACATGAGCAAGTATAATGATATATATGTATTAAAATGTTAGATTAAAGCTCCTCACTGTGTAGGATAGCTAAAAAAATTTTTAAAAACTCATAATGGCTATATATGGAGAGAACATTTTAAATAACTAATGGTATTACGGAAACAAATGGTGTTATAGAAACAATAAAAGCCAAAACATTTCATAGCATTAAATAGCTGTGAAATGTGAGGAGAAAAATGAGAAAAAAACAACAGTCTACAATTCTAAGAAGCTCACCAAACTCAAGGCATGATGATTACAAAGAAAGCCACACCTAGGAACATCAAAGTCCAACTTCTGGGAATCAGAGAGGGACATAGTGTTGTGAAAGCAGCAGAGAAACAACAATGCTATGCTGCCTCTAGCACTGGAGATATCTAATTCACCAGAAGCAAGAGAGGCTGGAGGCATGGGAACAGTACCCACACTGCTCAAAGCGAAAGACTTCTAGGCGCAACGCCACACCCAGTGAAAACAGCCATTGGGTAGTAAGCAAGAGAGGGATGCTTCAATTTAAGTAGAATTGTGGTCCTTTACAGCCAGCAGCTCAGCTTCTTGGCAATCTCTAAAGTGTCATGACCAGACTGAGGAAGACGTTTGAGAGGTTGACAGTCAGGACTCCAGAAACAAATGCAGAGCTCTGGTAAATTACAGAGATGGGTAAATGAGGAAAATCCAGAGATTCCCTCTGCTGTTAGAGACACGGTGAGTTAACTACAGGATGCCTTTAACACTTGAGTGTTGCCCTCAGCCTCCTGTCCTAGGTAGTGAAGAAACTGCGACATACATTGACATTCCTAGTATTTGACAAGGACTGGTAAGCCGTTAAGTAGATTAGAAGAAGTTTAAAATGCATACGGGATAACTACCAAAACTATGTCCATGGCAAACAGCCTGAACAAGTGACAGCAGAGAACAAAATTAGTTCAGCTTACAAGCAATGTATCAGCAGGACATTAAGCAAAAACGGGCTGAGTGTTCCCATTAAAGGTCAAAGATTATCAGACCGACTATTAAAAGCAAAAGCAATTATGTTGTGTCTATATGCAATGCCATTTAAAGACAAGGGCAATCTAAAATAAAAGGAGGGATACTGAGAACCCCGACTGATACTCAACGCTATAAAAACACAAAAGAGCTGGGCGGTGGTGGCGCACGCCTTTAATCCCAGCACTTGGGAGGCAGAGGCAGGCGGATTTCTGAGTTCGAGGCCAGCCTGGTCTCCAGAGTGAGTTCCAGGACAGCCAGGGCTATACAGAGAAACCCTGTCTCGAAAAAAAACAAAAACAAAAAAACAAAAAAAAAAACACAAAAGAGAGTAACTATATGGACACAAACAAAATCGGATTTAAGTCAAGGGATACATGAAATAACGACAAATGTTTTGTCATGATAGAAGTGTTGGCTTCTCCAGCAAGATAAATTATAAATGCATGTGACTATTTTAAAAGCTTTTAAAACATACCAGGCAAAACCGGAAAGGCCTATGGGAAAAATAGACCAACAGACAACACCTGTCAGCAGCTTTTATGGACTTTTCTGTGTAACTCACAGGACAGTCACATAAAAGCATCAGGAAGAGTACAGAACAGGAACTTCAGAGTTGCTCCAACCTAGGTAACATTGATAGGCCTCTACAGCCGACTATTGCAGGATACACATTCTTTTCAAGTTTAAGAGAGATAAAATTCAAGTTCACCAAAAATTTCAAAAGGGGCCAGTAATGCAAATGTAACTTTTAAATATTCCCCAACCTATTAAGATGGCTCAGTGGGTAAAGAGGATTGCCACTAAACTAGTGACCTGAGTTCAGTCCCTGGGACCCGTGTGGTAGGAAGACAGAAATGACCTTCTCAAGTTGTCATCAGACCTCCATATCTATATTCCCCCAATACACAAAATAAATAAGTAAATGTAACCTCCCCCCCTTCAGCTCAGTCATCGGACCTCTGGCAGTCTCTGCTTGGAGACTACCACCTGGGAGCTAAGACAAAAGCTCTCTGCAGACTGTCAGTTTGTCTTTGAAGAAGCTGCCAGGAAGTTCAATGAAGAGATAAGACAATGCCCACCACCTGAAGACCTTCCAGCTGCTGGGGACTTTGGCACCTGACTTTTTCTGCAGTGTTTATGTTATGCAAATATCATGTAAACTAGAGATTTGGTTCCAGTTTTTCGTGTTTAACTATAAAAATCCTGGCTTTTCTAAGTAAAGTTGAAGCCTTGATTGGAACTCATCTTGGCTTCATGATTTTTTCTTGCATTTCTTTTTTTTTTTTTTTTTCCAGTTACTGCAGCACTTTTATTTTTCTTTACACAATGACGTGTTGCTGGGGCCTAATGTTCTCACTGAACAGTAGAAAACCAAAATTTGTCATTTCTTCAAGAATTGCTTACAAAAAACCTTACATAAATTAAAAGGATGAATACATTTACAGCTGTCTGATGCAAACGTTCCCAACTCAAGGCGAGTAACAACCCATGGAGGTCAGGAAGGAAAAAAATCAGAACGGAAACTGGGTCCTAAGGCTCGGACTTTTCCACCCTGTTAGACTGGCAACAAGGACTGGTAACTGGTCTAGGAAACCTTGCCAGCCTCAGGAAATCCTGGAAGTCTGCTGTTGGTTAATACCCTGCACAGATCACCACGTGGTGCTCACAGAGATCCACAAGGCTGGGGACTTCTCTTCCACAGCGTGCTTTCCCCAGCCACCAAGTGACCGAGCCACATGAACTAAGGACTAAATCAAGATATGCACAGGGTATTAAACATGTACCAAGGGAACAGTTAACTTGAACACAAGGTCAAGAATCAGCAACAAGTTCTACGATCCAGTGCTGATATCAGATACAAGCTTCAAGGACAAAATTTCTTTTCGAAGGCTTATTCCAGTTTCATGAGGCTAGCATGAGGTGTGTACATTTGTCGGGGCAAATCGATACTTCAGAATCAGCTCATGCAGCAGATGCCTGGCACCTGCTCAGTCCATCTAGAAGCATTTGCGGTAGACGATGGAGGGGCCCGACTCATTGTACTCCTGCTTGCTGATCCACATCTGCTGGAAGGTGGACAGTGAGGCCAGGATGGAGCCTCCAATCC
>NW_022196911.1:51149550-51160780 GCF_008632895.1 Mastomys coucha | reverse complement strand
CCAGATGCATACAAGGACAGCACCGCCTGAATGGCCACGTACATGGCTGGGGTATTGAAGGTTTCAAATATTATCTGTGTCATCTTCTCTCTGTTAGCTTTGGGGTTCGGGGAGCCTCGGTCAAAAGCACCGGGTGCTCCTCAGGGGCCACACGCAGCTCATTGTAGAAGGTGTGGTGCCAGATCTTCTCCATGTCATCCCAGTTGGTGACAATGCCGTGCTCGATCGGGTACTTGAAGGTGAGGATACCTCTCTTGCTCTGGGCCTCATCACCCACGTAGGAGTCCTTCTGGCCCATGCCCACCATGACGCCCTGGTGTCGGGGGCGCCCTACGATGGACGGGAACACGGCCCTAGGGGCGTCGTCGCCAGCAAAGCCAGCTTTGCACATGCCGGAGCCATTGTCAATGACGAGTGCGGCGATTTCTTCTTCCATTGCGATCGGTGAAGGACGGGACGAAATAGCAGCGGGAAGAAGCGCTGTGTGAGCCTACGGTGGAGTGTGAGCTTTTCTTGCATTTCTAACCCTCTATTTCAGGTCCTTTGTTTCTTCCCCTGAGAGAACCCAGTTCGTGAAACTGCAGGCAGTTTCAAGTAAATGCACTTTAAAAAAATTTTTTTAAGTATTAAAACATGTCTATATCAGTGAATGTATGAGCAGACCAGAATGGAATAGAACTAAAACCCAACAGCTTGTTGTTTAAAAGCTCACTATATCTGGGGAAACAGGACACAGGAAAAGAGCCCAGAAGTCCAAAGAAACCACAGAGAAATGAAAATACGTTCATAGTAAAATGTGATGAAGACAGCTCAAACAGTGGCTAGTGAGAAGCACATCATCTGAAATCACGATACCGAATTATATATATAATTATATATATGTGTGATATAATTATAATTATATATTGTTATATATAATTATATATATTGTTTTATATATATATATATATATATATATATATATATATATATATATATAATCCACGGTATTAGCTCCAGCCTAAGAAACAATGAAATGCAAAAAATTACCCCCCCACACACACACACGAATACAAAGGGTCAGATATAAATGGAACATAAAAACAAATAACAGTTTAGAAAACAAAACACAAGTTTGGTGTTAGATTGTTTGTTCTATGACAGAATCTCATATAGACCAGGCTGACCTCACAATAGTTGTATAGCTGAGGCTGGCTTTGAACTCCTGATCTTCATGCCTTGACCCCCCAAGTGGTGAGATTATTGACATGTGCCACCATGCCTGGTTTTATGGCAGAATTTTAAAAGATGAATGGAAGTGACCCACCCCTTCTCAAATGTTATTATTTTGGACAGGTATGGCCATCAGATTGCTTGTTCCAGTGAATGGTTCCACATCTATGTACATCCAGGAAGCACTTAATGTACTTGGTGAATCATTAAAAATAAAGAATTAAAGGAAAGATCATGAAGTTGGGAGGGGACATGTTAGAGGGACCTAGAGAGGATTGGATGGAAGAAACCTCAAGTGAACATGAACATATTTCATTGTATACACATGTGAAATTCTCAGTAATAATTGTAAATATTATTAAAGTTTTTTTTTAAAGGACTAACATGACACATCTCGTGGAAAGGATCCTGTGGAAAGGAGCTGTGGGGCCTCTGCGAGGTGAGACTAGCTACTGGCTGACAGTCAGTAGCTGGAAATAGAGCCTCAGCCTTACAACAGACATGCTACCAACCATCGCCTATGATTAGAAGAGATTTAAAGAGCTCTGGGGGTACTGGTTAGTTCATACTGTTGTTCCTCCTATGGGGCTGCAAACCCCTTCAGCTCCTTGGGTCCTTTCTCTAGCTTCTTCCTTGGGGACCCTGTGCTCAGTCCAATGGATGGCTGTGAGTCTCCACTTCTGTGTTAGTCTGGCACTGGCAAAGTCTCTCAGCAGACATATCAGGCTCCTGTCAGCCAGCACTTGCTGGCATCCACAATAGTGTCTGGGTTTGGTGATTGTATATGGGAAGGATCCCCAGGTGGGGCAGTCTCTGGATTGTCCTTCCTTCAGTCTCTGCTCCACACTTTGTCTCTGCAACTCTTTCCATGGGTATTTTGTTCCCCCTTCTAAGAAGGATGGAAGTATCCTTAGTGTAGGGGAATACCAGGACCAGGAAGTGGGAGAGGGTGGGTTGATGAGTAGGGGGAAGCAGGGAGGGAATAGGGCTTTTTTTTTTTTTTTTTTGAGGGGAAACCGGGAAAGGGGATAGCATTTGCAATGTAAATAAAGAAGATATCTAATAAAGGACTCTAGAGGCTAGGTCCTTCTGATGCCTGGTGAGAGTCTACTGAGAAGGATTTCTGGAGCTCACTCAAGCTCTAACCCACTGAAGAAGGCAGGATAAGAAGCATTGTTCCAGGCCTTTACAAGGGTGACTTGTCACTTGTCACATTGCATTAAAAAGTGAATACACCTAACAGAGACAACCCAGCTTGATTGATCCTCTCTACTCTGTGCTTAACTAGTTATGTCTAGACACTTCTCCTGTGGTTGAGGGAGTTTGTTCCTCATTCTACAGCCCTACTTTAGAGCACTGTATTTTCAGGCCTTTGGTGCAGATCTCTTTATATACACCATGATAAAATTGTTGGTTTAAGCCTGTGTTCTTCCATCATAATGGTAGAAACAAGATTTTAGATTTCAAGCTAGGCAGTGGTGGTCCATGCCTTTAATCCCAGCACTTGGGAGGCAGAGGCAGGCAGATTTCTGAGTTCGAGGCCAGCCTAGTCTACAGAGTGAGTTCCAGGACAGCCAGAGATATATAGAGAAACCCTGTCTCGAAAAAACCAAAAACCAAAAACCAAAACAAAACAAAGATCTTAGATTTCAGTGTTTTCTTTCTAATTGGCTCACAAGAGATTTTGTTGTTGTTGTTGTTGTTGTTATATCTCAGGTGGCATCATTTTACTTACTTGGAGGGGACAGCTACTATTTCGAAGTATATTTCCTTATGTTTCTATGTCACCAAAAAGATATTGATAGGTTACAGGATTTCAGCATCCTTTACAGTACAGGGAAAACACACACTCAAGGCAGCACATAAATTCATATGGAAGTTTCTAAATTCAGTAGAATAAATACCCTAGTTCCTGGCCTTCAGCTTCAAATGCCACCACAATTCTGTAACATTCAATTTTTTTCTCAAAATAGAACAATGAAGGTAACCAGAAATTGTAGAGACAGTCTCACACACACACACACACACACACACACACACACACACACACACACACAAAGAGAAGGAGGGAGAGGGGAAGGGAAGGAGAGGAAGAGAAAGAAACAAAAAGAGACAGAGACAAATCGAGACAGACACAGAGACACACACAGCAAGACAGAAAGAGAGAGAGAGTTGTTTTGAGGCAGTTGACATTTCACAAAACTTTGTCAGTATGCCAGGAAACCAGGGGAATCATGAAACATATTGGCTTCAATTAAGAGGATCAATAATCCAGCACACTAAGGGAGAAGAGGCCCTCAGATGATGAAGGATGAGAGAGAGTAGCAGTCTCTGCTTGTCTGGCTTTTTCTAAGGGAATGTGATCAAATCTGCATTCCCTCTACATAGGGCACTAACCACACACCAAAGAAAACACTCCACCAATATATACTGAGGTTACAGGAGCAGGGGTGTGATGGTCTGAATGAGAAATGTTTCCCTACAGGTTCATGTGTTTTATGTACTTGATCTGAGGTTGGTGGTGCTATTTGAAGAGGTTGTGGAACCTTTATGAAGTGGACCCTTGATAGAGGAAGTATACCACTGGGGGTAGACATTTAGGATTTAGGACCTCTCCCCACTTCCTTTTCTCCCCTCTTCTTCTCTCCCTCCCTCCCTGCTCCTTATGAGTGGATTAAGTGCTATCAGCCACCAAGCTGCCACAATGTTTTCCTGGCCTATTGCCCTGCCTCCCACACCAGGATGACCTCTAACCTTCCTAAATAAATCATCTCTTCCCTCAGTTGCTCTGCTCTTGGTATTTTATCACAACAATAGACACTAATCCAATGAATGGGGGCTTACTTCTAGGCTGACTCAAAAGAAGCTGAGCCACTGGGGTCACCCACCCCAGCATGGGTGATGACTCACTAAAGCTAAGTCCCTGCAGCTCTAGTACCCAACTTGCAGGCAGTTCCGCCAGAGAGTGGAATATAACAATTCCCAGGGACTGTTCTATTTATGCAAGCTTGTTTGCCCCCATTGGTTGTGAGTGGAGCAAACCTTGTTACTTTCTACACTTCCCAAGCCTTCTAAGTTTAGTTGTTTCTTGCATCTTAAGAGCCTCCCTCTAGGAGGGAATGTTGTAAATCTGAGGAAATAGCACAGAACATGGAAAACCAAAGACGTTACCCAATGACCACCCCTCAGCCTCACCCTCTATGTACTTTGAAGTCCCTGTGCTGTAGCATCCTATGTCACTGCCTGCACAAGCCTCATACTGGGTGATGGATGGGAGAATCAAAGGCATCAGATGAGCTCAGAGAAAAAGTATACTTTGAGGTTAGGAGTGTCCCGGCTTCCCCTACTGCTTGGAAGATGCCCCAAGGGAGGCCAGACTTATACTAGATTGTCAATAATAAGCCCAGCTGTCTCCAAATGAACTATAAGTTTAAACAGTGAGCACGGAGATCAGCTGGAATTCCTGATCATTCTTCAGATGTGTCCACACAGAATATCTTGATCACTGAGAACAGAAGGAAAGTGGAGGCTGTCTCTAAACCAAGCGTCTAGAAAATGAAGACTTGAGAGTTCAAGTTAATCTGTTATAGAAAACTTTGACAGTGTGGTGTCCATTTAAACACTGGACACAAATCCCTGTTCAATTACACGTTTCCAAATGTTTCATCTAACAGTAAAAGTCCAAGTCCCTAAGTCTCTCCAACTCTCACCCTTAAAAGGTTTTATTTGGGCAATGACTTATGTATTTGATTTCAACAGAAGGGGCTGAGGCAGAAATGAGAAAATTTTCTCTCACATATATCATGACAATTACATCTCTGACTGGGCCAGGCAATTGTTCTGCCCTGAGACCTGGAGGGACCAAATGATCTTCAAAGGTCCCAGGTACATAAATACTGACATCTTTACAGATGTATTTCGGTTTGGCTGAGCATGACCAGGGTTTGTGCGGGGTGGTGCAGGCAGTCTGAATTGATGTGATCCTTTTCAGGCAACATTATTACACCATGCTTTATGCCTCAGAGGTTTACTGGAGTCCATGGTAGTGGCAGCAACTTAAAGTGAGGAAGCAGGAGGGAGCCATCCAATAACAGAACGGGAAGGAGAAATTAATCTAAATGTTAATGCTCCAACATCTCAGACTCCTTTGGGCCTGAATTTGAAAGAACTCTAGCGGGGCACAATATCAGAAAGGATGCCTGGACTAAGGGCACCCTGAGGAGGTAGTGGGGATCTCTCACAATGGAATAGAATCCAATTAGAACCTAACCAGAAACATACACACACACACACACACACACACACACACACACACACACACACACAATCCTGATACCTGTGCCTACGCTTCAGCAGGCACCCCTTGACTGCAGCTGTATTTGTGAGTAAATCTACCCATCCACTGAAACAATGATCTCCTAGACATTGCAAGTCACTGGAAGGTTAAAACATTTTTAAGATGCATGGCTTTAATAGGACCTTTATCATCTGTAATCAGGTACTACCCCTCCCTTCCACAATTTCTTATTTGAAAAAAAAAATCTGCATGTGTCATAGTAAGGTTTTCTGTTGCTGTGATAAAACAATGTGAGAAAAAGCAAGTTGAGGAGGAAAGGGCTTATGGCAACTTACATTTCCACATCACAGTCTATCACTAAGGGAAGTCAGGGAAGGCATTCAAGTGGAAACCTGAAGGTAGAAACTGACACAGATGCCATGGGGGACTGCTGCCTATTGACTTGCTCCCTGCAGCTTTCATGTACAGGCTAAGTGGCTACCCATACCTAATAAGCCAGTTAATGAGCTAATAGTGATAGGTGGAGAATGGAGATTTATTCTAACAGTTTCAGCATGTTTATGACTGATCATCAGGATATGCCCATCCTTCAAATACCTTCCACCCACCCCCTGCCCCACCTCCACGTGCTGTTTACAAACTCACCCAGATCTGATAACTAAGAGACACTGCTAGTGACTTCCCTGGGTGGCTTCAGCTTCTCCTTCTACTCCACAAGAAAAGACACTGTTCTCTTTCTGCCTCTTGTGGCAGTCCAAATGTAATCTCACGTGTAGGTGTAAGTGCACAGCAGTGTCCGTGTACAGGTGTGTCAAAAACAGAAGTTAGCATCAGGTGATACCATCCACCTTGTGTTGAGGCGGCACCTCTTACCTGAAGCAAGAACTGGCTAATTTGGCTAATCTGGCTAGCCCGTTGAATCCATGGAACAGCAATTCAAGAAGCTGAGAAGCTCCTAAGCAGAGACTCTTTCCAGAAGAAATCTTTAGCCTGGCCCTAGCAAAAAGGATGACAGTTTTCTATGAGCACTATCAATGACCAGAAACACAGAAAACTTCTTTTACAGATGATCACACTCAAAGTCAAAATGGTTCCCATCAGGCACCGTGTCCTTTCTTGAGGCTCCAAATTGGAAGCTGTTCCAGGTATCTCGAATCGTGGCCACAAGTCCTCTGCATAATCCTTCCTGAGACTCTATGTCTCTGGTCACGTGCCTTATCATAGCTTTTTCCAGCCACAGTCAGAAATGGTTTTTTTTGTTGTTGTTTTTTTTTTTATCTTTTAGGACTCAGGGAATTAGATCAGGCACATCCATGTAGTCCAATAGGCTGCCCGTGCTTGGTGCCTAAACTGACTCAATGGAAAGACTGACCAGGTAACATATTTATTACTTTTGAGACTTTGGAGGCAAGCACATGAGAGCACAATTCTGCTATCACACGGAATGCCCATACCTTTCTTGTCCTAGACCAACCCAGTGGCATGATGCACTCAACATACCAAGCATCACCAAACATCAACCCAGTAATCTCCTCAGAGTCCCCTAAGTCTGGACCAGAGGACGGGGAGGAAGCCAAACAAAGGCTCTCTCTCCTTCCTCTCTCTCTCTCTCTCTCTCTCTCTCTCTCTCTCTTTCTCTCTCTCTCTCTCTCTCTCTCTCTCTCTGCTGCTCTCCACATTACATATGGAGACAAGGTCTCTCACTTGTACCCTAGCTGGCCTAATTTGCCTAACATGGCTAGCCAGCTTGCTACAGGAGTTCCCCTATCTCTGTCCCCCTCCCCACCCCCACCCCTGTGCTGAGATTAGAGGTGGGCATGTCAGCATTTGCTTAGGTGCTGGGGGTCCAAACTTTTTTTTTTTTTTTTTTTTTGGCAGAAGCTTTATCAACTGAGCCACCTCCTAGCCCAATATCAAGGATTTTGATGCAGAAGCTTGATGGAGAGGAATCTTTAGCTGCACACAAATTAAATTTGTCACATATACTTCACTTCAAATCAGTCTTACAGGAGATGTGAAGTTGATCACTCAGAAAAATGCATGTCCTTAAACGGCTAAGTGACATGATATGGCTTTTTAAAAATGAACAGATAACTCAAGTTCCCGAGGGCAGAAATGTCAGGTCTACAAGGCACACACTCCTTCCAGTTCATGAGCTGCCCTGGGCACTGTCACCAGTATAATGAAGGAAAGTCATACTCTTTAACTAAAGGTGAAAACAGGTTGGATCCCTGTACCCTCCCTTCTGCCAACCCCTCTGTACAAAGATCCTTGTCCATGGCAGCCATCGTCTGTACCCCTTAGGAGCTTTTCCCCTTCCTCCTTAGAATTACTAGGTTCATCTACCCCTTTTCATCCTTCTATCAAAATAACCGAACATCTTTATCTCAGAAAGCGCCAGCAGGCACAGTAATCTTTTTAATTAAACATAGTATTCAGGGTGTATGTGGTTATTCCTGCATGGCACACCCATGACTTTAGTGCAAGCCCCTTCAGGATGTCTAACCAATGTATCCAAGAGCCTACTATATATCCAGTCCCACAAGAATCATCTCTACCATGTTTGCAATTCATACATCCATATCCGTGTCTATATCTGTCTATCATTTTAGCTCTATCTGGAGGGAGGGCAGGGTACTCATGATTCAGCCTCTAGAGATTTAAAGTGAAAATTGTCTGAGATTGTTGTATAGAATTTCCCCCCAAATTGAAATATTTCCAGCCTAGAGGAAAGCTGTTAAGATGATAAAAGTGAGCAACTGGAAAAATCTGAAGACTTTAGTCCTTCATTCCAAAGGGGCGTGCTGGAGAGTAGCGCTTTTCAGCATCCATTCTAAGAATCAAGGTAACATAGAATTTTAAGTCAGTCAAAAAGAGAAGAAAAGGAAAATATACTCATTTGAGACCTGGACTCTTACAGGAACAGAAGCAGAGACAAAGCACTGAGACCTTTCAGAAGAAACGGGAAATGAGATGTTTCCCTCAAGCACCGGGAGTCAATGGCAGAGTTACTGCTCTTTCTCTCCATAGTGACTCTCATTTTCTTCACTTATAAATGTCGTGCAATCCTTAAAACAGGAACTAAGTACCTAGCTGAGACCAGCCTCCAAAGCTCACAGCAGCCTTTCTGCCCCATTAAGAACACCAGACACAGTCCTGAGTGTCCTGCCTTTCAGCTACTCAGGGAAGATGTCTTTGTGAACCAGGAGCTCCTTGGATTGGCTTCCCATCCGTCCTGAGCTGGGCTTGCATGGATCTCTTAAGCAACTGCTGTCTCTGCAGCCTCTCTACTCTACCTCTTCGTGCACAGACACGGGAGGCACAGCTACACTAGGTCTTTCTGTAAGAGTTCTGATTAGAATGTGCCTGGTGTCACTCTGTTCTGAGCATATGTGTAATTGCTACTCGAAGCAATTTAATGAACAAAAGGAGTCAGAGCCTTGCTGATGCCTGGCTTTAAACTTTATCTAATCTGCTTTTAATCTTTATAGTTTTTAAACTCCAGGTTGTGAAGCCTTTAACACCCTGTGTTCTCCCTGGATTCGTTTCCTTCCTGGGTACAGTTTCTGAGAGGCAAATAGCTTGAGCATCGTAAGGGCAGAGTAGATCACAGCCTGAGCTGACATCTTCCTCTGTTGGGCATTAGGCTAAGCCGTTGAATGGCTCTATCCAGCACACTTGCAAAAGCTCTTATCTTGCATATTGATTTTTATGAATGGTCTGTCTCTGTTCTTGAGGCTGGAAGTGGATGGCCAGTTTAGGAAGCATTCTACTTGACAGTTAAATATTCTTTACAATAAACAGTAGTCACTAACACTAAGTAGACACTTCCATCCCTTTGAGTTCCTGACGTTTCCACTAATTTTTCCATTAAATGAATACCACAGGGTTTGGGAAATAGATGTTTCCTCAGTAGATCTAAGGGAATTTATTGTTGGCTTGTATTTTTGTTAGAATAACATAACAACATTGGCATCTTCATCTAACAATACAGATGCACACTCTGAAGACATAAAGTGCAGTAAATAACCTCAACTGGATTCATCCTCCTGTAGTTTGGGACAAACTGTGACTCTCTACTTCCCCAAATGACAATGGCTTTGGAGAGTTACTTCTTCAGGAATAGCAACTCTAGGGATACACACCAAAAGAGAAAGGGAAAGGTTTTTTCTGTGCTATGCCAAGTAAGGAATTAAGGGTGGGATGATTCCTTGAAAAGCAGGTTTGCTAATAATATTTGATTCCAAGTCTTTTCATCCATACTGTCCGAGCAATATCAGCAACAGGTTCCCTTTTGCCCCTTTTCCCAAATATCGTTGTTGAGTATCTTCCCTTACGCTAACAGGTGGCCAGGGTGGTGGTTCACAGCAGGGAAGTCAATTGCAAAAAATTTAATAATCTCTACACAGACACACACAGAGACCAGGAAGTCCTCCCAGCCATGAATGGTGTCTTTTATTTTTCCAAGATGAGTGAGTCCCAAGTTGCACAGACTTCTGTTCACCTGCCAGACACAGTGCAGGTGGGATAGAAACACTGGCCTCCTTATACACAGTAGCATCCTGGTTTGCAGGAATAGCTCACTGCCCAAGCACTCAGATTTTCCCCATCTCTCTCCATCAGCTCAGTTCAATTTTCTAATGATCACTCTGTGTGAGCTGTTGATTCCCGATATTCATCCTATCCACGCTCGCTACTTCTATGACTCTCCACTTCTGTGACCCTCCTACTCATACACTGCTTAATTAACCCTTGCTTCTTTTTCATCCACCTCAGCTTCTTTAGAGCCTACTGGCTCTGGTTGCAAGCCCCTCTTTGGTCTTCTCTACCTGGGACTTCTCCAACATTGCTGCAGAGATCTCTAGGTCTCAAGTATATATATTTGGTTTGGAAATTAGAATAACTTCCCAGAGAGTTGGCAAGAACCTAGCTCCCTCTATGTGATATAGGCTAACTGGATGAGTCCTCAGCTCATTTTCCGGCTCCAAAATCTCACATCCAGCTCCTTGGTTGTTTTAATTCTTCAACCACAACCAAAATAAATGGCTAGCTTATAAATCAATTTCATGGGATAATTAGATTAGAAGTATCTCCATTAGTGAGAAATGGAAGCAGTCATAATTGAATGCAACTCAAGTTGCATGTGTGTTTCATTACTGAGTTTCTATTCACCCTTAGAAGCCAGTTGTCTGATCTTCATGGGTCTGTGATGTTGGTCAATCCTCTCTTCTCTTGATCCCTCTAAATCTTGAGCCAACACCACTATCTAATGGAATTCAATTCTCTTGTATTATCAGCAGGCCCTGAGAACAGCACCTCCTATTCTCCCTGCACGACCTAGAGATGCTGCTGAGTATTTAATATTCAGCTACCCCACACCCAGCTACCAGGGCTCCATCTCCGGGATAAGAAGACTCCACCAAAGGCACTGTTAAGCCCTTGGATCACTGAAACTGGATGTTGTCTTCCCATCTTCCCTACACACCCAGCTACCAGGACTCCATCTCCAGGATAAGAAGACTCCACCAAAGGCACTGTTAAGCCCTTGGATCACTGAAACTGGATGTTGTCTTCCCATCTTCCCTACACTGACAGAAGATGTTGCCAATCAATCAACATCAACACGTAACAGCCTTTTTTCCTTTTTTTCAGAGGGGAAACCAGGAAAGGAGATATTATTTGACATGCAAATAAAGAAAATACCTAATTAAAAAAAAAAAA
>NW_022196911.1:51138101-51149540 GCF_008632895.1 Mastomys coucha | reverse complement strand
AAAAAAAGAAAAAAAAAAAGAAAGTTGCTATCATCCTTGTCCTCGTCAGGCACTTGACCTACATCAGATCTAACTAGCTATCCAAATCTGAAAGGCACACACAATTATTAAAAGGTCCTCATGCTCTGCTACTGAGAGCAAATCTCACTACAGATTCAGTCTGTTCCCAGCGACCTGCACCTTCACTTCCACCAGCTTGCCCGTAGATGGAAGGCTAGCTTTACAAGCCTTCTGTCTCCAAAGAGCTCAGGACAGAATGGGCCTCTGCTCACCCAGAGCTCAGGAGAGGGAACTGCCTAAAGTTCTGTCACTCTCTGTTCACGTATCCTCTACATCACATCCTGACTATAAGGAGGAAACAGAGCTGTAAACTTCCTGGCTGTTCACAGCCAGGAAGGCCTGTGGTTGCACAGAGTGAATCACAGAGCACTGAGGAGTGTGGCTCTCACACCCCACCGTTTAGAAGACTCTCCCAGGAGCGGATAAACCAGATCTGAATGTCAACTCTAGGGAAGAAGTTTTGTTCATTTCAAGGAAGACTTCTGTCCCCAAGATGATGGCCTCCAGGTTGCATGGGTGATACAAAGTTGACAGAGATGTATAAGGAAGCCGAGTCTCCCTAGTGGAGAGAACTACTGATCATCCAAAGCTTCTAAGTATCTGCCACGTGCAAGCAAAAATTTGAGGATTTGTTCCAGGTTGGTCCATGGAGTCTGGATGGTGCCTGAGTTTGCATTTTAACAGCTACGGGGTGATGCCCGTGTGTTTCTAGCATCAGGGCCTTTGCTTTAGAGCCAAGACTCCAGAGTGCTTTCTCTCACATGCTCCATGTCCTCTGAACTCACCCAGCAGATGCTGATTCAGAACATCTGGGTTGGGGCTCAAACATCTGGTATACAACAAGTTTTAAGTATTTGTTATGAATGAGATGGCTGTGGTCTTATGCTGAACCCCTCAGGGACAGGGTTCAGATACTCTGGGGAGAGCTTAGAATCTTTTGGAATTGTCCAAACAGGGGCCACAGCTGAGGAGACATTGTATCTGTACTCTGTTCACTTGCTGGTTTGTTCCAGGGAAGGCTGGAGAGCAGGCCCCCTTAAGGCTGGCTCCTCAGGAATAGGAATGCAGGCAGGAGAAAGAGACTCAGGCCACGTGAGGTAGACAGGGACTGTCTTCTGGTAGACATGGCCTTCTCAGAGGCCTACATAGGAGACACAGTATGACAGGAGATATACGATCTAAGGGCCAATAGGAAGGTCTTACAAAATGAACAAGTTTCTAGTCCTTCTTCTCTCTGTAGGTCAATGAACTTAAAGGCTCAATGAGAGACAGAAAACAAAGAGAGAGAAATATACACAGAAAACAAAGAGAGAGAAATATATACAGAAAACAAAGAGAGAGAAATATAGACATACCACTAAGAAAAAAAATTGCATTGATTGGTATTGGGTGTAGATTCATAAGAAGACATTCTGAATCTTTCACTATGGGAATGGAGTTCGAAACTGTCTAAGAATGAATATTGATTTGCTGCACTAAAAGTCTTTGGGTTAGAATTGAGCTGATTCACATGCAACATAACAATCAAAGAGGAGATGGGAGAGAGCCAGAGGAAACCCAGTTTTCCCTGTGTAACCCAATTCACCTATGAAGACATACCTTGAATCTCTGCAGACACAGAAGCCAGGGTGGAGGTGGGGGTGGAACACCATTTATAAACCCATCCCTGTGCCGGATGCTTTACTCACATTATCTAATTTGAAAACAACCCCTGGCATGGCAGGTGTTATTGCTTTCATTTTTCAGAGAAAGTAAGTAAAACTTAGAGAGTTTAAGCACACTTTCATTTCAAATGGCTAACAAGACTGAAATCCAGTATCCTCCATGAACTGTACCTCTACTTGATGACATGCCTCTGATTAATGGTATATCACTTTACCCCCTCTGATGGCTCAGTTCCCATGTGGAACTGAGGGAAGAAGAGAAGACACCATAACTCCATGAGCCTCCTAATTACTGTAGGTACCCCAGCTTTGCTCGGAGGCCATCTGCTCTCCACATAAGCATATGCTAGGTCTTCAGAATATGTAAATGTGATCAAGTGACATAGACACCTATTTTCCTTTCCCCAGCCCCACCTACTTTATACCTAAAGTGCTCTAAGGACTGGGGTCAGTGGATAGAGTGCTTGCTACAGGCAATCATGAGGACCCAAACTTAGATCTTCAGGTCCTATGCAGAGTCAGATATGGTTACAGGCTTCTATGATAATGGCATTCCTTCCTACTGCAAAAATGTAAGACAAACAGGTATATCTCTGGAAACTCATAGGCAAGCCTGGCATGTGCAGGCTGAGGTTGTTCTGTGACCTCCACTCTCACACCATGGCATTCATGTTTCTGTGTACACACACACATGCACACACACACACATACACACACTTACAAGAACAAAAGCATGCATACACCTCTAGACACATAAATTCATATATCATACAAATGCAGACACATATACTCACACAGATACACACACATGGGGTAATGGAATATTCAGTTACAGTTAATTGTATTACTACCATTACTACTACTACTACTACTACTACTACTACTACTACTACTACTACTACAAACTAGGCAATATCTGTAAAGAGCTTTTCTGGAGTTACCTGCCTCTGGGAGATGATATACTTGCTCTATATTAAGTAGCCTAGCATAGTAAATAGTTGTATTATTCTTTAATTAAGATAAGTTCAAATGAGGCTTAAAACCCACTTACCAAGGTGGAGAAAAGTCTAAAAAGCATTCTCATTTTGGAGTGCCTCCCTGAAATCACAGATTGACTAAAGTTCAGAGAATAGAATAAATGAATTTACAGGGTACCAGGGAAAGGACAGGTCTCCAGTTCTCCATCCTTTACAGCTACCATGAAATTGTTCATTGATTCATTCAACAGTAAAAAGCCAGACCCAAAATAGCCATGATTGTATGATTTCATTCACTGGGACAGCCTATAAAAGGTAATGTAATAATTGAGAACACAGTAGGCCTTCCAAGGTAGGGAGAAAAGAGGATTGGAAAAGCAAAGAGTACATTGATATAGAATTCACCAACATACTATTTCTGTCTTGAAATAATTGGATAATATTGTCCTATTTTAATTTGAACTAAATGACTATTTTTCAGAGGAAAGCTTAGGATAATAGGAACATCTGATAAGGTGTCAGAGGGAGGGACAAACAATTCCTTTGATCTGTTGAGAACTGTAGAATCGTATATCACAGAGAAGAACACTAACACATGAGCTACAAAGTATTCAAAAAGCAATCAGAATGCTGGGGAAATCCGAGGTGAAATAGAAGCTGTGAAAAGGAATCTAACATCTGTAAATGTCTGACATAATTGCTTTTTAGAGAACAGGGAGGAGGAGATGACCCGAGACACACTGCAAATGGTGTTTAGAAGAGATTCAAAGAGGAGAGAGAAGAAAATGACAGAGGTGTTATATTTCAGTTGTTAAAGCTTTTTATCATGAGGTCACAGGTCAGCAGTTCTACAGCTCCTTTGTGAGGAGGCTGAGGTGAGACACATCAGTAAATAGATGGTTTCAAGATGCAGCCTTCGAATCACTGAAGGCTCCAGTACGTTGCGCATTGGAAGCATCAACATCTATCTATGTAAGCATAGCTATGTTACAATGCACATTCTTAAAAGTGCAATCTCAAATGTAATCAGAGATATGCAAACCCAGAAGCAATGGCAGATAACTGTCCAGGTGTGGGTTATCATACCACATATGGTTTGAATAGGAAAGACCCCTCCCCCATAGATTCATGTATTTGAATGTTTGGCCCATAGGGAGTGGCACTATTAAGAGATGTGACCTTGTTGGAGTAGATGTGGCTTTATTGGAAGAAGTGTGTCACTGTAGGAACAGGTTTTGAGGTCTCATATGTTCAAGCTATGCCCAGTGTGGCACACAGTCTCCTTCTGATGACTGCAAAACAAGATGGTGTTTCTCTAGCACCATGTCTGGCTTTCCCTTTGATGATAATGAACTAAACCTCTGGAGCTGATAGCCAGCTTCAATGAAATGTTTTCCTTTATAAGAGTTGCCATGGTCATGGTGTCTCTTCACATCAATAAAACCCTAAGATATCTTTTTTCTAGAATCTAGAGCTTTTTGCTGAAAGCAATGCCTCTTCAGAACCAAGGATCACTTTCAGTGCCCAGATCTTGATTTTAGAATACTATTCTATGATAAAAAGAACCTGGGTTCCACTGGCCATATCTGGCCCTAGGACTCTGGCAGGAAAACCTCAAGTTAATTGTAGAGCTGCAGGGATCACAAGGAAGTTAGGAAGTTTCTAAAAAGAACTGAATGGGAGGTATCTGAGGGATGTGAGGGGTATAAGAGCTAAACCAGTAGAACTTTCAGTGATCAAGACTGAGTAACCTAGGCAAAAACATAACAGCAGTATTTGTGATTGCATTATAGATTAAGGACTAAATACAACTGAGAATACCCGAACAAATATATTTTAATAAATGGCTAGATAAATAAATAAATGGGTAGAAAAACAAAATGCAAAATAATTACAGATCTATGCAGAACACCTTCCCTTGCGGAGGGTTAAGGAATTGGTTTCTACAGGTAGTGTTGGAGAACAATGGTGACTCAACCAGGTTATCAAGATTAGTGGGCAGCACTGTGTGATACGGCCACTTCATCTCTGCCGTCATTCATAACATTGATAGCTCTTGGTTCAGCCACACAAGACCACTTTAAGGAACATTTTACAAAAACCTAGCCAGTACTTCTCCAAGCTCACTGTCATGAAAACCAGAAAGAGATAAGCGGTGGAAACTGGAGGTGTTGCACTTTAAATGTTGCACCTAGATTGTTACTGGATCAGAAACATTATGGGCTGGTGAGATGGCTCAGTGGGTAAGAGCACCGACTGCTCTTCAGAAGGTTGTGAGTTCAAATCCCAGCAGCCACATGGTGGCTCACAACCATCCATAATGAGATTTGATGCCCTCTTCTGGCACATCTGAAGACAGCAACAGTGTACCTGTGTATAATAATAAATAAATTAAAAAAAGATTATTTTAAAAAAGGAAACATTATTAATAGAAAGACTGGAGCAACTTCATGGTTTGTTTGTTAAAGTAGGGGAGGGGACAGAGAGGCTTATACACTCCATATACCTTTGGTCTATGCTGACTGCTGACCCACACTCTCTGTCTGTGTCCATCTGGTCTGTTCAAAGGCAGGTACTTCCTTTGCTCATTGGAACACATGCACAAGGTTTATAGTGGTCATCAGACACCCCTATACTTGCTCAGTTGTACCCTCCGCTGAGATGCCACCTATATGTTGGTACTGAGAGATAAGACATGGTGGCTCAGTTTCGACACATGCTCCCAGAATGCCACCATCCCATCCCCAGGGGAACTTTGAAAAAAGTCAGCTCCACTCTTGGTTGTCCAATTTCCATTCCAATTCTGAAAACTGGAAAGTTCTTTCAAAACTTGACACACAGAAAGAGGCAACCTCAAAGTTTCCACTAGAGCTCACCAGCCTGTGCTGCTTCTCTGGATTCTTTATCTACTGTAGCAGGAGAATCCTCATGAAATGAAGTTTCAAGATACTGGCTTGACACTCTTTTTGGCCACCACACTACTGTACATCACAACATATGTGTTTGTCTCACACTGTGGTGTCCTTTAACTAAAGAATGGTGACTTGTTTCTCCTCATGAATGCAGGACCTGGGAAGAGACACAGACTTGGTTAGCCCAATGTGTAAATGTGATCCTGAGGGTCCCAGGACATCAGCTATCCAGTCTGGCTCAGGCAACCGAGCCACATGGGATAGAAACACCTGGAAAATACTGAGAGTCACTAATTCCCATCTGAATTTGAAAGTCCCTTGAAGTTGTTCATGAAGTGGAGTCTCGAGCCGTGGATGCTCTTCTGACTGACACTGTGTGTGTGGTGACTCCCCAAGGCTGCTTGGACCGGGATCACAGGGTTCTGTATCCTTTCCTTATGGACAACCATGATTCCCCACAGTCAATCTCTGCTCAGCATCCCTGCACACAGGCTTGCCTAGTTGCTCCCTAAACCCATTCCAATAACTTTTTTGCTAAGTGTTATCTCCCTTGAGGAAGGAGCGGTGTGGAGTTTTAAGTGTAAAGAGGTAGGGAAGATCAAAGGGGAACTCTGACAGGGGGAAAGTATGATCAGAATATCTATTTCATGAAAATGCTTTTCCTGCTGAAAAAACAAAAAGGAGCTCTTTCCCTGGAAACCTCTCATGCAGAGCTCGAGCTTCCTACAGGTTTTCCTGCATCTGATGGCTAAGGGTTCTCACTGGAGCGGGGCTGCAGTATAAACCAAAGAGCTGCTAATCTCTGTGCAGACAGCAGCTAAGGCATTCAAATTGACCAGTGCACTTAATGTAATTTAGTGTATTTGGTCAGTATGTCAGTTTACCCCTGGGTTAACATGGGGACAGGAGGAAGGAAGCTAATTGTTCTATTGCCTGCTGCACTATGATAGGCCAGTGGCCCCAAGCAGTCAGTGTTCTTATTAGATGGGATCTGCTGGGCAAACACTGTCTCCTCATTGCCTAGGTTCCCCTTCTTTTGTTCAGTAAACATGTTTACCAGATGTGTGGCAGTGTTGTTAGACCCTCACATTAGAAAAACAGTTACAGGAAGAAATGCTGTAATGGGTGAGAGGGAGCTTCACACCTTAGAGTTATTCTTAGTTAACAGTGGAAAGGCAGGAGAGCCAAGTGAGGTGCATCCTGGAGCCTTGCACTACAGCTTTGTTGAGCTGACATGGCATCCTCAAGCCAGAGTCGGCACCACAGGTGGCTCCTGCCTCTCACTGGAAAGAACCAACTTTGGTGTCCCTGCTGGGCATCACCAACCAAGACCACCAAGTGAGTGTAAGCTAATTGCAAATGATAGCAGATTGAACCTGTTATGAAGTCACCAGTGTTCCCATTACTGATCTAAAGACCAGGTTCTTCCACCTAACACAACCATGTGGCCTGGCATGCATCTGTCACGGCCCCCTGTTTCTTGACAGTCCTGTATTTTTCTACAGTTGATAGGAGCCTATTAGTTTGTGCATTATCTTCTCCATCCCCAACCTCTTTTTTACAAATTTAAAACTGTTACACTGTGGATACCTGCACAAGACTGAACAGACTCAGTTCACAACTCATCATAGACAAGAGAGGGGCTTGTGAGGTACGCCCTTCTCTGAAGAGTTATTGATGGTTTGTGGTTGCTAGGAGACTGGAAGTCATTTTCTTCAGTTGTGTGGCCACGAGTTAGTTACCCAGTGCTCCAACCCATACAATATAAGCCATGTGGATTAAATAGAAAAAAATATAGAGAGATGGAAGGGAGGGCTAATTGGGAACAAGGAGGGTCAGTGGGGGTGGTGAGGAGAGAGGAAAGGAGTAAATATGGTCACAAAGCATTGTATATATGCAGGAAAATGTCAAAAAGGGATTTGATATGAAATATGATTTTTTTAAATGAGAAAACAGAATTTAAGAATGTTGAAGGGATCTATGTGACCTTGTACAAGTTTTCCTCTTTGTGTGTAACACCTCCCCAACTCCTTTAGATAGTACCTTATGTAGCCAAAGCTGGCCTCAGATTTACCCTGTATCCAAGTATGGTCTTAAACTTCTGATCCTCCTGTCTGTGTCTCCTCATGGCTGGAATCATAGGCATGCAATGCCATGTTTGGTTTATGTGGTGCTGGTAACTGAACCCAGGGCATCACTTATATTAGACACATACTCTGTCAACTGAGCCACAATCCCAGCCCCTCTTCATGACCCATTCTAATGGGCCAGCCTCTACATAAAAACCTATCAGCTTCACATTCATTAAAACAGAATTAAAATCTACAAAACTCAAGGTTTTCTCTCCCCCTGTTCGTGCTTCACGAGGCCATCCTTTAAGCCACCCTTCTCCTCTGCTTGACTGTATTTGCAAGGTAGAATATATCTATGTAGTCTACACTTCAGAAGGGGACTCACAAGAGCAATAGCGACATGGTATTTTACATTCAGCTTGCAAACGGTACTTGGATCAGCTCACGGAATAGTGCCAGTGCCCCCCCACCCTGCCCCCAGGCCATTACCACCTTCCTAGTTTAGATAGAGAAACAGAACCTAAAAACTAAGGAAAACAAAAAGTAAAGCAGGCCAATTAGGAAGCCCACGCAAACTCACTGGATGGATGGGACATTTGGTCCACATAGACACAGCTTATGGTTCCCCAGAGCCCCAGCTGAGTCAGTATAGTGATTCTTGGTAATATCAGAAAATGAGTTTGAGAGCAAAAAAATCTGTTTTCTAGCCCATTTCTGCTTTAAGGTTTTTTTTTTTTTTTAAACTTTCTTGATTCCAGCTTTCTAACAGAAGTCTGCATATATGATTCTAATTATCTGAGCATCCCAACTTGGGGCTGAGCACCTCTGCCCTGATTTTTAACAGGCATGACTCCTGACTGGAAAGTTCTGGTGTCACAGTTCCCTTGATTTCTTTCTGTGAAGTTGGTTTTCTCCTTTTCAGATTACCAACTTTATTAGTAGTCGGGGTTTAAATAAAAGCATCCATTAGTTCCGTGGTGAACCCTTCTGTTTGTTCCCTTTCCTATTATCTTTCTTTAGAAATGTACTCTAAACTAAAACCACTGTCGATCTATTATATGACCATTTACTACAGTTATTTGTTGGTTGTCTCTACCTGCTTGTCTGTGGGGCATGTTGTTTGTTTCCCATAGCATAGCTTGTAGATAATTTACTGATTAGTCTACATGGTGTTTGACTATGCCCTGCTGTGTGAAGCATCCTTATGGCTGACACTTACAAAGGACAGAGAAGCTAGAATCTCCTCTTTATATGAGCTTTATGTGGGCTGGGACATGAACTGCACTATGAGAGAGAGAGAGAAAATGAGCTTCAACTTAAGGGAGAGGCTGAGAGGTTCTAGGGTAAGAAAAGGAAGTGGAGCCAAGGATGGGAAACTCAATCCAGGTCACATGGTCCCATGTGGCCATGTTTGTACAGGATTGTTCTTTTATGATGTTATAAGAATCTACCAGGTGGTTCCTCCAGAAATTGGACATAATACTACCAGAGGACTCAGCTATACCATTCCTGGGCATATATCCAGAAGATGCTCCAACATGTAATAAGGATACATGCTCCACTATGTTCATAGCAGCCTTATTTATAATAGCCAGGAACTGGAAACAACTCAGATGTCCCTTAACAGAAGAATGGATACAGAATATGTGGTACATCTACAAAATGGAGTACTACTCAGCTATTAAAAACAATAAATTTATGAAATTCTTAGGGAAATGGATGGATCTGGAGAATATCACCCTGAGTGAGGTAACCCAATCACAAAAGAACACACATGGTATACACTCTCTGATAAATGGATATTAGCCCAGAAGATCAGAATACCCAAAGTACAAGCCACAAACCACAAGAAACTCAAGACAAAGGAAGACCAAAGTGTGGATTCTTCATTCCTTCTTAAAAGGGGGGAACAAAATACCCATGGAAGGAGTTGCAGAGACTAACTATGGAGCAGCTACTGAAGGAAGGACAATGAAGAGACTGCTCCACCTGGGAATCCTTCCCATATTCAGTCACCAAACCGAGACAGTATTGTAAATGCCAGCAAGTGCTGGCTGACAGGAGCCTGATATAGCTGTCTCCTGAGAAGCTCTGCCAGTGCCCGACTAATACAGAAGTAGAAGCTCACAGCCATCCATTGGACTGAGTACAGGGTCCCCAATGAAGGAGCTAGAGAAAGGACCCAAGGAGCTGAAGGGCTTGCAGCCCCTTAGGATGAACAACAATATGAACTAACTAGTACCCTCAGAGTTTCCAGGAACTAAACCACTAACCAAAGAGTACACATGGTGGGACTAATTGCTCCAGCAGCATATGTAGCAGAGGATGGCCAAATCAGTCATCAATGGGAAGAGAGGCCCTTGGCTTCAGTGTAGTTCTATGCCCCAGTGTAGGGAAATGCCAGGGCCAGGAAGCAGGAGACGGTGGGTTGGTGAGCAGGGGGAGGGGGAAAGGAACAGAGTTTTATTGTTGTTGTTGTTGTTGTTGTTGTTGTTTGTTGTAGTTTTCATTTTTGGTATTCTTTTTGTTTATTTTTATTTTTATTTTTTTCTTTTCTTCGGAAGGGAAACTGGGAAAGGAGATATCATATGACATGTAAATAAAGAAAATATCTAGTAAAAAAAAAAGAAGGAAAGAAAGAAAGAAAGAAAGAAAGAAAGAAAGAAAGAAAGAAAGAAAGAAAGAATCTACCAGGCAAACTCCACAGTCAGTCCCACAATACCCAGAGGAAACTCCACACCCAGGAACTCTAACAGGCTGAGGATTATAGGATCAGAGGTGAGGAGAACAAAACATCTGTCCCAACACCAGGATTAACTAGGACCAGTGGGACCCAGGCACACAGGAACACCACCAGTCCAGTGGCATGGGTTCCTTCTGGTCTGTCTGAGCTGGCGTTCCTAGCAGACCTTGGGTGCAAACTCTGCAGTGAGTCCCATAATACCCAGAGGAAACTCTACTCCCAGGCGCTCTAATGGGCCCAGGATCATAGGATCCGAGAATCACAGGATCACAGAGAAAACTTGACTCCGAGGAGTTCTAACACAACCAGGATCACAGGAAAGACAGGCTCCAGTCAGATTTAGCCAGGGCAGGTAGCACTAGAGATAACCATATGGTGGGAGGCAAGTGTAAGAATATAAGCAACAGAAACTAAGGTTACTTGGCATCATCAGAACCCAATTCTCCCACCATAGCAAGTTCTGGACACACCATCACACTGGAAAAACAAGATTCATATCTAAAATCACTTCTCATGATGATAATACAGGACTTTAAGAAAGACATAAATAACTCCCTCAAAGAAATACAGAACACAGGTAAACAGCTAGAAGCCCTTCAAGAGGAAACACAAAAATCCCTTAAAGAACTACAGGAAAACACAATCAAACAGGTGAAGGAAATGAGCAAAACCATCCAGAATCTAAAAATGGAAATAGAAACAATAAAGAAATCAGAAAGAGAGACAAACCTGGAGATAGAAAACCTAGGAAAGAAATCAGGAGTCATAGTTGCAAGCATCACCAACAGAATACAAGAGATAAAAGAGAGAAACTCAGGGGCAGAGGACACCATAGAAAACATTGACACAACAGTCAAAGAAAATGCAAAAAGCAGAAAGCTCCTAACCCAAAACATCCAGGAAATCCAGGATGCACTGAGAGGACCAAACCTAAGGATAATAAGTATAGAAGAGAGTGAAGACTCCCAATGTAATGGGCCAGTAAATAACTTCAACAAAATTATAGAAGAA
>NW_022196911.1:51100101-51137992 GCF_008632895.1 Mastomys coucha | reverse complement strand
AATAGACTGGACCAGAAAAGAAATTCCTCCTGTCACATAATAATCAAAACACCAAATGCACTAAAAAAGAATGAATTTTAAAACCAGTAAGGGAAAAAGGCCAAGTAACATATAAAGGTAGACCTATCAGAATTACACCAGACTTCTCACTAGAGACTATGAAAGCTAGAAGATCCTGGGCAGTTGTCATACAGACCCTAAGAGAACACAAATGCCAGCCCAGGCTACTATACCCAGCAAAACTCTCAATTACCATAGATGGAGAAAACAAGATATTCTATGACAAAACCAAATTTACACAATATCTTTCCACAAATCCAGCTCTACAAAGGATAATAGATGGAAAACATCAACATAAGGAGCAAAACTACACCCTAGAAGAAGCAAGAAAGTAATCTTTCATCAAACCCACGCAAACATAATTCCACAAAAATAACAGGAAGTAACAATTACTTTTTCTGAATATCTCTTAATATGAAAATTAATATTATCAACATATCTTAATCAATTAAAATTAAAAAATATGAAGAATTAGCAATTTGTTGACTGTCATCCAGTGGTCTCTCTAATTGAATAATGGGAGAAATAGGTCAAATATTGTACAATCCATATACACTTTCTGCTTGTTTGTACATGACAGTGTCTTGCTGTGTATCACATAATGGTCTTGAAACCATGCTTCTCCTATCTCAGCCTCTCTATTAGTAGTATTGTTTATTTGATGTTTTTATACTATACTATGGCTTTGAGAACAGCTTACGTATTTCAAAATTATTTATGTAGCCAAAAGAAATATAGACAATTAATTTGGGAAATGGCTTGTAAATAAACAACAAAGAGTGAGATTGAATGCTTTGCTTGATATTTATAGCTATTTTATCAATTTTGAGGAAGAGGACTTTATAAGTTACTCTTTCTCTCAGATGAATGCTTTTCAAAATCATCACAGCCAATGAACCAGATTCTTACCCTCACCTAATGTCCATGCCACCCTCCAAGCAGAACCATTGTTCATTGAAACTACTGGTGAATGACTTCATGGCTAGACCATCTTAATACACACACCATTTCTTATGAATATAACCTGCTCCCTGTGGGCTAAGAATGAAGACAATCACTCAAATCAAATAGCTTTGACCATAGCAGGAAATCTGTATCCAAAAATCGTGCCTACAATTCATTCCTTCGCACAGCAGAACTTTCAACTCTTAGATTAGCTACTATGGAGGTAAAACCCTTTGATGATGTGAGGGTCATTGAAGTATAGCCTTATTACAATGAACTCCAATGTCTAAAAATTGTTCTTATTTGGGGCTTTTTACCACAGTAAGAGCCAAGATTGTAAGCTCTACTAAAAACAAAGCAAACAAATAGACAAACAAAAAGACTTTATTTATGTTCATTTTTTAAAAAAACTAGTAGTGATATATAATTTTAAAATATACAATTAATATGTTTGGAGTTATTTAAAATTTATATTGAGAAAAGTGAATATATTTCCAGTATTGCTGTAGACAAGCATCTATCGTAAGACTGTTCAATTGATTGTTGTTTTATATCAAACTTTATAATACTCATTTTTATTGTTCAATATTTTATAAATTTTAAAGACTATGACAAAATAAAAAAAATGAAAGATATGCCAGGTATTGAAGGGGTCTCTGGGAGGAGTTGGGGTACAAAATGGAAAGAAGAATGTGATGTAATTCTATTTACTTAAAATATGTTTTTAAATGTTAACAAATTCAGATAAATTGAAATTATGTATCTTTTCTCATCACAATGCAATAAAACTTAAATAGAAAAACTAGAAATATAAAATAAAAAGAAGAATCTATCAAGTGCTACCAAGAAGCAAAGAACAGTTAGGACATCAGATCTCTGTTGCAATTGCCTGTGCTGTGTGAATATTTATATGTGTGAGTATACATATATGTGTGTGAATATGTATGCATCAGTATGTGTGTGTATATGCATGACTATGTGGGTGTGTGGCTATGTGTGGTATATGTGTGTATGTTGTATGAGTGTGCGGTGTGCTTGCATGTGTACCTGTGTATGTGTATTGTGTATGAGTGTGTGATATGCATGTATGTATGTATGTACATGTATGTGAGTGATGTGTATATGAGTGGTATGTGTGAGTGGTATGTGTAAGTATGTGTGTGTGTAGTGGGTATGTATGTGTATGTGGTGTCTAAATGTGTGTGCATATGGTGAGTGTATGTGTGTGTGAGTGGTGTGTGGTAGGTATATGAATGTGTGGTGGGTATGTATGTGAGTAATGTATGTGTGTGAGTGGTGTGAGCGTGTGTGTGTGAGTGGTGTGAGCGTGTGTGTGTGTGTGTCCTTCAGGTGAGCCACAAAACATGGAAGGCATGAGGAGGAGACTAGAGAGCACAATGCCCAAGGAATCCCCCCAAAGTCTGAGGCACAGTGTTTCTATGCAATCTCATAGTGCCTCTTCCACTCCTGTTCCCTTGATCTGCTACCAAGCAACAAGCTTTTCAATCCATCCTCCTCTGGATTCAGAAGCGTACCTACAGAACTCCTAGAGTACTTTGATCACGGAAATCAGGTGAGCAGATGGCCAGCATATTAACAACGGCTGCCACTGCTGCCTGCCGTTGCAGTTACTTTTAGGTTGGATTCTAAACAACATTGTTTCAGAAACACTCCTGGAGGTGGCCCCTCCCTCGTCTGAGACCAGAGAGCTTTAATCTAGTCCTGATGAAATAAACAAAAGTCTGAGCTAAAATCCAGGGCTCAGCATAACCACTTTCCTTTTATATTTCACTTTTTAACCCCCTGAATGTATCTTTCAAAGAATCAGGAAGGTCTCCTGGGACCCTTGGGGTGGGATACGCTGTGCAGAGCTAAAGGCAGATCTCAGGCATTGGAAAACCAGCATCTTCACAGAAGTAGCTTTGTAACAAACCTATTTAAACTTGTGCATAAGCAAGGAACAGCTTAGGCTTCCAGACTGTTCTCCAGAAACTGCAATGTCATTCTGTATCCTATTTTTACAAGGACGCAGTCTAAATGGAGAATAAGTTCCAAAGAGCTGCAGAGAACAGACTGCAGTAATTTCAGCCTAGGTGAGATGGAAAAAAAAAATCGCCTCTGAGATGGGCCATAAATCCAAGCTATTTTATAGGCCTCTTGCTTCTATTCCTGCACCCATTCAAAGAGAAACCTAATTTGTTTTGTGAAAATTGGAAAAACAAAACAGTACAGAATGTGAAAGCAGGCCTCAAAGACATAGCCAGGCAAAACACTCTGGGCCTTCACGGTCTGTCTACTCAAAGGATACAGCACAAAACTCTGGCAAATTCTGGAGTGAGCTGTTCCCTAAGGGAACATGGGGAAGGGGTGAGACGGTCACTGGAGAGAGCTCAGCAGTTAAGAGCACTAGCAGTTCTCACCTGAGCCAGCGCCTCCTCATCCCTGTACTAAGATTAAGAAAATTATTTACCCCAAGCTCTCTGCCATCTCTCTGAAGCACAAAGATACATAGAAGGGCATTCATGTGTAAAATCAGGAATGATTACAGAGCTCTACTCAAAGGATGGGAAGGCACAGGCTCACTGCTCTATCTGGGCAAACTAGACACTTTAATCATCAATGTACCGGACTTGCATTATCCCAAACATTGGGCTAACTCCATCTTCCTGTCTGTGACCCACAGAGTGCTTTTTTTCATTGTTCGTCAAGGTATGACTAGCTTCCTGCCTGAATCCCCATCCAGTCATTACACACACTCAACAGCATTACAGGGCTTCCTTAAAAGGTTGGTGAGTCAGGTCTAAAATGAAGGGCAGATTTTCCAGTCAGGTGGCTGCTTGCCTTCATCCATGTGCTCTTTCGCTAGTTTCAGCATGGGCAAAGGCTCCTGCAGAGGTACTTCCATAAAAGAGATTTTTTTTAAAGTGCAGAACAATAAAGCCTAGATAGTTAGAGAAGGGCAATACATTTTCTGCAAACTGCATCTCTATAATGGCGTCTGAATTATTGAGTGGTTCTTTAATACATATGAGGACCATTTGGGGAAGTGGAATCTATGAGGGTCTGCTGTCAGAGATTCTGAATCTGAAGGTTTTGAGGAGACCCGGGAAACGGCATCTTCATCGTTTACTGGAGGAGGATCCTGTGCAAAGCCCGATGGTTTGCTGTGCTTGTTGGTAACACAGCTGAGAATCATGTAGGAAGAGAGTTTCAGTTGAGTAAATTTCTAGAGCAGGTTGGCCTGTGGCATATCTGTGGGGAACTGATAGCCTGTAAAGACTCAGCAGCTCCAGTGCCTGGTCTCTGGCTCTGGACCACACTGAATCTGGCTGATGAGTAAGCAAGGGTGTGTTTATTCTCTTTGCTCTCGACTAAGGACCGGATGTGCCTTGGTGTTAGGGTTCTTGCCTTGACTTCTCCCAGTGATGGACTTGAACCTGGAACTAGGCGCTGAGTTGGAGCCCTTCCTCCCCATGTTGTTTGCTATCAGATTATTTTTATTACAGCAACAAAATGAAGCCAAAATATATGTTTGTCCAATAATGGCTGTTTCCACTAATTATCACTTGCCAGGTTACCCCAGAGAGCTACAGATAGAGCAGAGAGCTAGTGGGCACTGAGTCTCTAGTCCTCAGAGACTCGGTGCCTACTCAATATCTTTTTTTTATTAGATATTTTCTTTATTTACATGTCATATGATTTCTCCTTTCCCAGTTTCCCCTCAAAAAAATAAACAAACACAACAAAAACAAGAACAAACCTGATGCCTTCCCCCTCCCCATGCTTGCCACTCCACCCTTTCCCACTTATTGACCCTGGTATTCCCCTACACTGGGGCACAGAACCTTCACAGGGCCAAGGGCCTCTCCTCCCATTGATGATAGACTTTGCAATCCTCTACTATACACATGCTGCCAGAACAATCAGTCCCACCATTGGTTGGTGGTTGAGTCCCTGGGAGATCTGAGGGTACTAGTTAATTCATATTGTTGTTCGTCCTAAGGAGCTACAAACCCTTCAGCTCCACTGGTCCTTTCTCTAACTCCTTCACTGGGGACCCTGTACTCAGTTCAATGAATGGCTGTGAGCTTCTACATCTGTGTTAGTCAGGTACTATCAGAGCTTCTCAGGAGATAGCTATATTAGGCTGTCTTGTCCTTCCTTCAGTCTCTGCTCCATAGTTAGTCTCTGCAACTCCTTCTGTGGGTATTTTGTTTCCCCTTTTAAGAAGGAATGAAATGTCCACATTTTGGTCTTCCTCCTTCTTGAGTTTCTTGTATGTCATGGAGAGCCAGGTCTGAAAACCAAGTCCTTGATTCCTCATAGCCATTTGCAATGTCTGGTGAATCATGGATTAGGAAAGCATGATCACAGAGAAGAGCATAACTCAAGTCAAGAAAGCTCTGTGTATGTGTGTGTGTGTGTGTGTGTGTTTGTGTGTGTGTGTGTGTGTGTGTAGGTGTGGGTGTGGGTGTGGGTAGGTGTGGGTGTGCATGTGTCTGTGAAGGTGGAGTATACATGTGTGTGTGCGTGCATGTTCACACAGGCAGATCTGAAATAAGAATGAAGATAAAACATTTGTAAGAAGAAACAGAAAAGATATTATTCTTATCACCACAGTACCCAGTATTTCAACCTCAAACTTTCCAAAGGATCCCAGAGCCTCTGACTTTCTAATGCCCAACTCTAACCTGGCCAACTCAAGAGATGATGAGTTACCTCTACTCACAAATGTAAAAGAAGTGAAGACATTTATCTGGGTATTGAGGCTATCCTACTCCATTCTGCAGTCTTCTTGATCACTGGCTCTCTCCTGTTCACTGTAGGATTACAGTTACAAACAAGAGGACAGAGGTCTTCAATATTTCATTAAACCAGCAGTTCACAAACTGGAGTTGGATTCTGGATTCTGATACTGAGTCTCATATCTATCAGTGATTTGATGTGTGGTCTTGGGAAAATTGTATGCTCTGCAAAGAGAGGGATTTGACAAGATTTCCTCAAGGAGCCCCTCCGGGATAGTTTCTGAAGACCAATGCAGCAGTGAGCACTGGGTATATGTAAAGGCTGTGAGTTGGGCTGGATTTCTTAGAGGAAGCAAGAGTATATTGCCAGACTGATGGCATAGGCCTGTCATCTCAGCTATTTGGGAGCCTGATATACAAGGACTGTCTGGGCTAAAGAGAGATTTCATGGCCACACTTGGCAACGTGTTCTCAAAAGGAAACGGGAAGTCATTGCTAGAGATACAGCTTAGTGTATAATGTTTCCCTGCTATATGTGGGGCCTTATTTTCAATCTCTGGTACAAACCAAAAATAAAGTCACAAAGCCTATCTCACCTCTCTGGCTCATCACAACAAAAGCATCCACTCTTGTCAGCTCCAATCCATCTGCCACAAGCAACCTGACTGATTTTTTTCAAAATGAAAATTGATCATGGTCTCATACACTTATACACTCTCTTTCTGTCTCTGTCTCTCTTTGTCTCTCTCTGTTTCTGTGTGTCTCTGTCTCTCTGTCTGTCTCTGTATGTCTCTATCTATCTATCTATCTATCTATCTATCTATCTATCTATCTATCTATCTCAAGTCTTTCTTTTAAATCTACAAGGCAAGTCCCCAAATGTCCTAGTTAATTGTCAACTTGATGCAGCCAAGAGTCATCTGAAAGCAAAACCTTAACTGAGGAATTGCTCATCTGGCTTGTGTTTGAGCATGACTACGGTGAGCTGTCTTTTCTATTAATTAATGCATGAAGGTCCAGCCTACTGCAGGCAGTACCATCCATAAGCAGGTAGTCCTTGGCTGTATAAGAAAGTTAATTGAGCATGGGCATACAAGCCAGAGAGCAAGCCAGCAAACAGCATCTTCCATGGTTTCTTCGTTTGAGTCCCTGCCCTGTCTTCTCTCAGTGTTGAACTGTGACCTGGAAATATAATACAAATAAACTCTTTCTTCCCCTAAGTTTCATTTGGTGTTTGTCACAGAAACAGAATAAAACTAGAACAGTAAGTGACCTGAAAGCAAGGGTCCATATATGCTTTCTTTTCTTTTTATCTATCTCTGATGTCAATCATGTTATAGGAACGTTCCTAATTATTGATGGAACCAGCAAAAAGGTGAGTGAATGAACAAAGGAATGAATGACTTGGCAGAGAGGCTAAATTACAAAGGAAATTTAAGGAA
The DNA here is from genome assembly GCF_008632895.1 of Mastomys coucha. Taxonomy (NCBI): domain Eukaryota; kingdom Metazoa; phylum Chordata; class Mammalia; order Rodentia; family Muridae; genus Mastomys; species Mastomys coucha. The sequence goes on along the minus strand of NW_022196911.1, from coordinate 51,130,800 downwards.
CAAGGGCTGCAAAGAGACAAGGTGACACAGAGATGCTGGGCAAGGCTTCATGAACTATACAAGGAGAACCAGCAAGCCAGATTTGAACACGGGGAAGCGTCTGCGTTGCTCTGCTTGGAGAGCATGATGGAGGTGTACAGTGGCTAGTGAAGAGCCACAGGCTGGGCTGTGTTTTCAAGAGCAGCTTCAGCCTCTGAGCTCCCAGTATGAGGCAAGGACTCAGCATATTGAAGACAAGACCTGAATGAAGAAACTCTACTGTTTCCATGGCCAAGACACTTTTGTGAAAGACCAGAAGCCAAGTCTGTTTGCACAGACATTTTTCAAGGCAGAAACTCACATCCGCACTTAGGATTTCACAGCACTACCCTCTTTTACTCAGGCATCCTTCGGAGCTCATCTGACTGCTGAGAATAAGCAATAAGAACCATGTTTAGAGCCTACCAGACCAAGAGCATGGGTGAGCTTCACTTATTACTCCTGCTGCCAGACAAGATGTTAGGCTACAAGGAGCAAGCCAGTTCATGGGAGTCACTCATGGGAGTAAATTAAGCAGGATGATGTAGATGCCTTTACTCAGTCCCTGGTAAGTGCTCTGCCTGCAGCTGAGAGAATGCTGTGTACCTACCAGCTACGAGACCTAGGGCTTGCTCATTATCCCTAATGTCCCTCCCTTTTCTCCTTTGTGAAATAAGGACAGTGACAGTGTTACCTCACACACAGTATGGGATGTGGGAACACTGATAAGGTCCTCAGGACAGTTCTTGGTTCATAAAAAGTTTCACATCATGGTTGGGCACTACTGGTGGGAGTGGGCGTGGCATATTACCATGACTGCTTTTCAGTTCATCTTTCCTTTGTCTCATTTTAGATTTTTTCAGTGTTACAGAAGAACCTAGGTCCCTGTACTTAAGCTACACTCCCAGCTCATAAAAATATATGTATGTTGAGTCAATATCTTTTAAGTTGAACTGGCTGAACTTATAGCCCTCTCTGTAGCCAAGTAGGCCTTGAACTTATGCTTTCTTGCCTTGGCTTCCCAAGTAGCTAGGATTACAGGCCCGCATCACCAAGCTCACCCCAATTCTCTTTAAAAAAAAAAACAAACATAAAAGAATCAGAAATTTATATTTCTCCCAGAGCTTACCTGACTAGCTCAAAATTACATATTTAATTAAGTGGCTTGCAGATAACAGAACTCAAAGGACCCGGGCCCCCATTTTTTTTTTTTTTTTTTTGTAACAGGGAAAAAGATTTTGTTGTCCCAAGTACTACGTACTAGAATTATAAAGAGAGTTAGGAGCTAGAAGATGAAGGAGTGAGTAAATAGATGAGTGAATGAATGAATGCCCAGTTACAAATCTACTCTAATGACATCTTCATTAGCTGACTGTGTAACCATCACCGTAGTCACTCAGCCTCATCTGCTTTGATAAGTATACATGAAGACTACCAAGACGGTGAGCATGTGAGCTGTTAGCTTATCCTTGGAAATGCATCCTAGAGAAGAATCAGGCAAAAACAAACAAACCAACCAAGCAAACAAAAAAGCCCTCTTTTGCATCATTTACTGCTATAAGAGATTAAAGAAATAAAATCATGAGCAATACCGTGCCTTGTGAGGTATAGGACTAATGTGTCTCCTCTGTGTACAGTAGCTGATACCCAGGAATCCAGTAGTTGTTTATTAAGTCCATGGGACTAGATGTCCCAGCAGTCCTAGTCTGGTGCCAGGCATATGGAAGATTCCTGAAGAGCAGCTAGTCTTCAGTCTACAATTGAATTTTGAAGAAGTCAGATTTAATATTGACTGCAGCAACAGGTAGATGGTCTTGCCATCAAGAGTAAGAGCAAACAGGCAAAAAACCAAAGCTTCCTTTTTCCATGTCCCTTATATGAGTGGCTACCCACATAAGGTGTGGTCCAGATTTGGGATGAATTTTTCACCTCAAATAATCTGATTAGGAAAATCTTTCAGAGCAGAGTCTAGAAGCTTGGCCCCAGTTAATTCTAGATGTAGTCAGGTTGACAACACAACGATAGAAGACAGCCAAAGACTCTGGTCCTCACTTCCCACCTTAAGGCGGGGTCTCTCTTGCTCACTGCAGTGCCCATCAAGCTCACTGGCCAATGAGTTTCTTGGAGTCTCTTGGAGCCTTCAGCACTGAGACTAAAGATGCTGCTGTATTCTGGTTTATGTGGGTTCTAAGCATCCAAACTCAGGTTCTCACATTTGTGTGGCAAGTTCTTTACACACAGAGCCTATTCTCTAGCTGCTATTAAAAAAAAAAAAATTGAATGTAATTTATAACACAGAGCTTTGGTGTAGAGGTATGGAGTCTTCAGGTAGGCTCCTCTCTTAGTAAAGCATATATTTTGTGGGGAATGTTATTTAACTTAGCATTGAATTCTAATTAATATGCCTAATTAAAGATAATTCGGGATGTCGGGAGTCCTTAAAACAGGCTATAATCTGGGTCAAAGCCAAGTGACACTTGCTCTAAAATCTGAAGTTAGTAAATAGGTGCACAGACATTGGGCAGACTGAGAAGCAGAGGGTGCAGTTAGGCAGTGTCGCCTCCAAAGAGAGATGTACTCTTAGTATGGAGAAACAAGCATACTGTAGTCCGCCAACCAATGTGAAAAATAAAAACCAAATCAAGACCCTATATACCTTGAAGTAAGGATGAGGATGGCAAGCATGGAGCTGACCCTGCTGCAGGAGACCATCCAGGGCTAGGGCAGAGATTTCGTGTTGAGACGTATTCCATACCAGAGGGAGGGAAGAAAGGAATCCATGCTACTCTACAGAGGACTAGTCTGAAATGAAGACCTAAGGCTGCCCTCTACAGCCCCTTTCCAGCCCCAAGCTCCCATGTCTCTAATTGGAACCAGGGCAGAATGTCTCCCAGCTTGAACTGTCATGTCACACAAGAAAGGGAGCAGGAGTCTGTGGTGTCAGCTCTCCAAGGGTCCAGCTGTGCCTTTCCAGCCTTACTCTTTTCTAATTGTTCGTGCCTCCCACACCAGCCTCCTTCTTCTCTGTACCTTTCTGCTTTCTCATCTTGTGGCACAGATAACTGGGAAAAGTGTGTAAGAACAATGACCTTTGAACCCCTCCTACCCCTACCTTCTGATGCCCAGGATTAACAGGGGCGTACTAGTACACATGGTTTTATGCAGTACTGGGAATCGGTCTCAGAGGTTTTGGTGCAGGCTAAGTAGGCACATTAGTAACTGATCTACATCCTCAGCTGTGAACCTGGATTATAACATTTCCCTAGCTCTGAAAGTTGCTACTGTTTAAATATTATCATTCAGTGTGGACGAAGTATTGAGAACTAGGCTTCTGGCCACTGAGCTAGCCTCATGCTTGCACTGCAAACAGTCTTACCAAGGAGGTCATCTCCTCACCTTACTTTTATTTCATTCATTTATATTTTAATACATTTTTAGATAATGGGTAACATGATTTGAGTCACATGTATCTATCCAATTTCCATCAGATCATGATTTTTAATTTACAAGTTGCGTGCTTTCCAGGAGTTTTGCTCTATGGTCTCCTGAGTGCTCATGCCTTTCTTAGCAATGACAGGCATCTCCGTCAGACCCACATGGTTCTCACACTCTGTGCTTTTACTCAAAATGACATATAGTTCTTCTTAGTGGGAGACTGTTCTTACTACTGGGCTAAGCTGCTATTTTTAGTATTCATGCCATAGTTCTTGAGTCTGGCTTCCTTGTCTTCACACTCATGACCTGGCAATTGAGATTTATTATTTATTCTCAGACAAAGCTCTTCCAAAGGTGGCTGGACCCTGTGCCTTGGTTGAATTTTGATTACATGAATTCCAGCTTACCTTGTGTTCTGAAGCTCTGACCTCTTGCATACTGTGGTCACATGAGTTTCTGTCTCTGGTGTGTAACGACATAAACCTCATTAGAGCCTGGCCTCTTGTGGTCCAGTAACTCCATGTCTCTAGATCAAAGCTGCATCCCAGTAAGTACTGGATGACTACATGTGGCTGCAGGGTTTATTCAAGTACTAAGGCACTCACAAAAGCTGGGATCACAGCCATAAGCCATATTCTGATGGTCTGAGGTCTCTGTGACTTCATTGGCCATTCTCTAGGATGAGCACCATTATGCCCAAGAAGTTGAAACTGAGAAACTTGAAACAGATCATCAACTATGGAGGTGAAATTTAAGACCAGGAAGTTTAAACTCAGAACTCAGGTTCCTGGTCTTGATACTACTCTGTCAAAAGTAGCTCTGGATTAAGAATGAATTCATGAACATTTAAATAGAAAAGGATGAGGTCTCCAATGAAGAGAAAAGACTAGGGACAAGAGGTGGTCAATCCTAAATGCAAAAGACTTAAGGATCTTGAATTTTGCACCATTTGTAGGTTCACAACACCTACCATGAGTGTGTTTGTTTTGGGGGGTGTGTGTGTGTGTGTGTGTGTGTGTGTGTGTGTGTGTGTGTGTATTTACTGTTGAATCCTTCCTTGGTTTCTCCAAAGCTGAGATCAAGGTAATGTAGCCAACCCCATCATAGCTCTTCTATCTTTATATTCCCTCTAGATAACATTGCCTCAAGGTTCAAAGCCAAAGTTAGAGGCAAAGTCCCCTCAGGTTTTTTAAAGGTACTGTGCTTTCTAACTGAAACATGGAAAGGTTTAAAACAATCTTATTTTTTTCTGTCTCATATTGCAGCCATGACCATATCCCCAGACACTCAATATATGATTATATATATATATATATATATATATATATATATATATATATATATGAGATAACAATGAAAAGCTGATGAGAAAGAAAGTCTTTGGCCCAACTCTGTGGTTCTAACAAGTTGATGTGTTTACTGCATCTATTGTTTGATTATCCGGGTGATTGGGTCAGGGGAGGAAGGGAAAGAAAGAGGAGGAAGAGGGAGGATCTACAGCTAGACACTACAATATTTTTATCCTAGCATGTAAGGAAAAATGGTCTAATGATATTGGTCAATCCCTAGAGTGTTTACTCAAGGATGAACACTAGAGAAGTTGGGCCCGAGAATGACCTGAGAGTTCCCCCTCAAGGATGTGCATTCTCTCTATCTTATTGAAAGGTCTGTGAAAAAGACCATAAATTTAGGTGCCAACTTTTAAAACATTTAAACACCATCCTCCTAGTTACAGTGAGTGATAAGATAGAAAATGGTAAGAAGATTAGAGAGAAACTAGATGGTTTCCTACATAGACCTGGAGTTCTTCTGCCTTGACCAGTGCTGTTCATTCCTACACCTCAGGGAGAGTGGGGAACAGTTATAGTCCTTCCTACATAGCAGAGGTAGATGATGATAGCAGTTCAACCATGGGAAGTCACCTCACTAAATTAACAGGAAAAGAAAAAGAGTAGTAAGATTCATACATGGCATCTAGAGAGTGTAGAACAAGGGTCTGGAAGTAGGTATGAACCACTGGTCCTCACAGGCGTGGTCAAGGTCACTGTGAGTCCTCACTGTGCTGCCACTACATCCAGTTTGCCACTGTTAACTATTGCCATCCCATGTAATCATCCATCTCTCTCCACTGCATCACAATTTCCACAGATATGCAAGAGCGTTTACCTAACACATCTAGCAGGTGCTCATTAACCAGGAAGCAATACAAAGACTATCTGACCTCATTAAATATCTTAGGAAGAAACAAGCCCCGCTGCCCACTGCTGGAGAGAGAGAAAAACATCAAAATTGACCAAAAACATCTAAACATGTATAAGCGCATAACCATTGAGCCATCTGTGTTCCTCACCAGAATATGTGGCCCCAGGAGAGCAGGTTCTGGCCAGCTCAACCATTAGTGAATTCTCAAGTCCCAGCCCAAGAACAAACCCAATAGATATATGGCTAACACACAAATAAACAAGTGTTGGGGGCTGGAGAGACTGCTCAGAGAACAAGAGCACTGAGTGTTCTTGCAGAGCACCAAGTTCTGTTCCCAGCTCACTCATGGCAGCTCACAAATATCTGTAAATCCAGTTCTATGGCATCCAAAGTCCTCAAGAATTCTACAGGTACTTGCATATATGCGGTGAACATACACACATTCAGGCACACACATTATATAAAATATATTTTAAAGTATTTTTGAAAAAAAAGTGTTTACAATGGAGATTCTAGGATGTAAATAAGATAATTTTAGAATTTAAAGGGGAGTACATTTTCTACAGAGGGAAAATAACACAGAGAGGCAGGAAAAGGAGAAGCACCCAGTCTTACAGGAGAGGGAATAGAGAAACTGGGCTTAAGGACCCAGGAAACATAGTGACAGACAATGTTAATGAATAAAAGAGGACAAGATCATTGAGGACTTTCCAGGTCTACAAGCATAGTGGAGTCAAGGGAGATGGGCAGCACCCAGTGTTCCCTTTCCTTGATAGCTTCCTTGAGGAATTACTGAAGTCCAATGAGCTCCACAGGTCTCGGGTACATTGTAACATCTGTGTACATCTGTGAAACCATCACCTTGTCAGACACAATCAACACAATGAACATATCCTTCCCCTGGTTGCACATTATCCTCTCTATTCCTGATTCTCCCTTCTTAACCCATGCCAGAGCATTCAGCTGGCTGTCTCTATCTACTGCATCTCCTAGAATTATCTGTATATGTGTGTGGTGTGTGTCTGTGTGTGTGTGTGTGTGTGTATCTATCTATCTATCTATCTATCCATCCATCCATCCATCTATCTATCTATCTATCTATCTATCCATCCATCCATCTATCTACATCTACATATGTATATATATATACATGCATGTATATATACATATCTATGTATGTATATATATGTACATATACATGTGCATAGGCATATACATCATATACATATACACATATATATATATATATATATACAATGAGGCAGGTACTTAGTCTTTGTCTGACTTCCTTCACTTGGCACTGCTATTCTGAGACATAGCCTCTTTAGGATGTATCAGTAATTGATTTCATTTTGTTTTAGAGCAATAATGTGACTCTATGACACACCTCCATTTCTTTATCCATTCAACATGCATGGAAATTTGAACTGTTTCCAGCCCTGGAGACTTAGAAAGAGAGAGGTGGATGTGTGTGAAAGCCCAGGAGCAGCATGGTTGTGCCAAGGTATATCGCTTCTTCAGATACTGGCAAGCATTTCATTAGTTGCTTTTTGACTTTTCAAGCCCACCAGCTGTGTCTGAGCATTCTAGCTTCCTGCTCAGCTTCAAAAAGGCTCGGTTCAGGGAGAAAGTTGGCTGTTGGTTCTGAAGGGCAAGAATTGGAATCTCACTGTGGTTCTGATTCATGTTGCCCTGAGGAGCAAGGGTGTTAAGCATCTATCTTCTCATTTGCATATTTTTTACCCATACTTAACTTCATGAAGCACCTTTTCTAAAAATTCAGTTTCATCCTTTCTATTTATAGAGATGGGGTCTCATGTATCATAAAAATGGCTTTGAAACTCTGTATGTATATATGTATGTAAGGCTGACCTTGAACTCCTTCCACCTCCCCCTGGGGAGTGGATGCTGGCATGGACCACAATGTCAGGTTTATGTGGTGCTAGGGATGGAACTCAGTGTTTTGTGCATGCGAAGTAAGCACTCTACCAACCGAGTTACATCCCCAGCTCTATCACACTACCCTTCTGAGAGGTAGGGGGAATTCAAGGACCATTCATTAGTCCATTTGAGAGAAAAATCCCAGCATAGGCAAGTTGTAACCCCAAATAGGCACTGGGAGGAGGGAGAAGAGGAGAGAAGATGATGCCTTTTGGGTTAAGGTCAGCAATGGAGGTCTGCAAGCAGCTGAAGGAGGGTGGGAGGAGAGAGGGATCGTCAGAGCAAACAGTGAGGGCATCCAGGAGCGTGGTAAGGATGTATATCCCTGTCCAAATAAGAAATGGTTTAAAAAGTAAACGAAGAAGTTACACTTTTTTGAGTTAGAACTCAGAAAAGCTGGCGGGCTCATCATTGAAAGCTGTGAGCAACTGTCCGCCCATATGTACTTCAATGCCTGGAAGTGCGTGTTTCAGCTGTTGTCAAGAGACATATTCTTGAACCCTTGATACAAGCCCATTCTCTGTAGCAGCTGGAGCAACAACTGTAAGCACAGAGTTAAAATAAAGCTCTCACTGGGTGTTAGCTCTGTGCTGTTTGCTTCGCTTACATCCACCTCTCCACACTCCTCGGAGGAAGGTCAACTACCCAAACTTTTTGGGTCAAACTACCCAACTTTACCGACAAGAAACCTGAGACTTTGAGAGATTAAGTGACATGATTAAGTGATCCCAAGTAGTAAGGGATAAAATCTCGAGCTTTCACTCCCAAACTGTGCTTTTAGGCCTCTGTTCCAAAGGCTTGGCTAAATCAGCCCTAAGTGTAAGTTCTCTAAGAAAAAAAAAAAAAAACAAAGCAAAGTAGTTTTACTGCCAGAGAACAGGCTTGGTCATAAATGCATTTCCATATATGGAAAGCATCTCAGAAGGCTTGGGAGAGTTTGACCTGAGTCTCTGTGACATGTTGGCACACCCAACTTGGCTCTTAAATGGAATTGAGGATGAGGTTAACTATAGCTCCCCATGTCTAACATCCCACACTTAGCTAAGTACTACTGCACAAATCTACCACCAATCCACTGCCAATTTGAAAGATGTCGTCTTAAGAGAGTTCAAATTACAACAAATGGGAGCAAGGTCATTTTAAAATCTGTTGCAAGGACTGGCCTAAATGCAGGGGATAAGTGACTGTGGGTAGCTAGTCCTAATCAATACATCTACAATACAAACCCTATACGAAAGGCTTAGGGAACATCACAGAAGGTGTGCAAGAGCCATAGGGCCAGGACATCTGCTGGGAGATAATGTCAGCTAAGAAGCTGCACCCATGAAATCTTAGCAATGTAGCTGCCTAAACAAGACCTGCAGATGCCGGGCAGTGGTGGCGCATGCCTTTAATCCCAGCACTTGGGAGGCAGAGGCAGATGGATTTCTGAGTTCAAGGCCAGCCTGGTCTACAGAGTGAGTTCCAGGACAGCCAGGGCTACACAGAGAAACCCTGTCTTGGAAGAAGAAAAAAAAAAAAAAAACAAGACCTGCAGAAGGATAACATAAGTTGACATCTCAAAGTGGATAAGGAACATTACACAGGTTCTACTCTACATAAAGAGTTACAGGAAATCAATGTGTGGTAAGATGAGGAGAATCGGTTTCCTTCAGATATGAACCCTCTGATAGTTTGTCTAGTCCCAAGTAGTCAATCCTAAATACATGTACCTACAAACAACACTAAAATGGACCTGATAGGCTCTCTCTGTCTCTGTCTCTGTCTCTCTCTCTCTTCCTGTGTGTGCGTGTGTGTGTGTGTGTGTCTGTGTGTCTGTGTATCTGTGTGTTGTGGTAGTAATTATAGAAAAAGAAGTTATGAATTTGACAGAGAGTTGGGGAACAGGAGATATGGGAAAGGGAGAAGGGGTAAGTGATGTAAATATAAAAATAAATTCATGTATGAAGTAGTCAAAAGAAAGTAAGAAAAATAAATAAAACATTTTGATGTGGAGGAACAAGAGTCGATACCAGAGTATCGACTGTCTGGAAGCAGCTTTGGCAAGAAGTCATGCAGAGCCTCCTGCAAGAATGACTTTTGACTCACTTTGCCTTCTTGCAGGTGTACAGAGAACTTCTGGTCTTAGAATAATAGCTCATTATTCTGTCATTTTTTTGGGGTTATAGGATGTTTTTGTATTGAGTATCTCACTCAAGTCTCCTAACAGCGGCAGCCAGATGTGACTATCCCCACTTCACATATAAAAAAAAAAATGAGCAGAGAGGTAAATGGCTTCTTCTGCTGCTTCCCCTGGCTGCTAAATGGCAGAAATGGGAACTGAAATTAGGGCTTATAACTCATGATCCAACAATTTCCCTCAATCCCCACAGCATCTGGCTCCAAGGAGCAGAGAATCTTGTTGGAAAGATGTGTGTGTGCCTGAGACTAAGGTAACACACTTGTTAAGAGTGAAGATGAAGGGCAAAGATAAACAAAAATGGTGTTTAAAAATGATAGCATCTTGGACAATGTTTGGAATGAACAGGGCTGCAGAATGTCCATATGTTGAATGTTGTTAACCATGTATACCCCTGGCATCCTTGCTCCCAACCTTGACCCTAATCATACCAGGGAATTCAAACCCAAACCCCCCTGCTCCCTATGCGATGTATCATAACTCAGCAACACCCGACATTATCTTTCAGGTAGAAACTTTAGGCAGAATCTTAACCTTTCCATCCACCAACATACACAAATATAAAGGACCCATTCAATCTGCAAGTTCCCAGTGTCCCAAAGAGACTCCCACATGCATTCCAGTCAGGGAGCCCCCCACGAGATCTCCAGCTATTGTCCAGATGAACCCTGTGCATCTGTTTATGTGAGCGAGTAGCTACGATCAAACAGTCCCCGCCCAAGTCTTCTAAGGCACATGGTAGAGCCTAGGAGCTGTGAGATGGGATAGAGGATAGCGGTGCTTGTTACCAAGCCTGATGACCTAAGTTCAAATCCTGGGACCCAACTGGTGGAAGGAAAGAACTGACTCCTACAAGAGATCCTACACACACACACACACACACACACACACACACACACACACAATGAATAAATACATGAATGTTTAAAAGTGCAAAGATAACTCTATCCTTGTTTCCTACAAAACCTCCTTTTCCTTCCAACTTCCTTTTTCTACAGAAGTTTGTATTACTGGGAAATGGTCATCCTCTTCATCCTACTCCTCTCCTGGCCCCACCAAGGCTGTTTAGTCCTCTGTCTCTTACAGAGCATAGGGGAGTGGGTTGCAAGTGATCTCCTCATTCCTCGGTCCTTTAATCACTATGTCACCACCTTTATCCTCTGTGAAGGAAGCACATGCTACCAGCTTCAGCCACCCATTGTCCTCTCCTTCATCTGTCAAAGACCTAAGTCCCAAGTTCACGGTCTCATCACCTTTAGCCATTTCCACTTTCAACCTGGTCACTACTCTCCGTTTCCCTTACTCTTTAATATGCCAACACACTTAACTCCAGTTGGCTTCACGGCATCCATAACCTTAGCCAGCTCACCTCTATCACCTGCACTGGCCTTCAGCCAAGGACTATCTTTGATCCTTAATGTCTCTGAAAGCCGAATTGCCCTTTCAAATATCTGGGCTTGCTTTCTGGTTTTGCTGTTCCTGTTGTTTGTAGATCTCACGTAGACCAAGCTGGCATTGCATTTGCTATATAACCAAGAGCAACCTTGGATCATAAAGCCAAACAAACCTTTCCTCTTCTAAGTTGCTTTTTGCCAGGTATTTTCCCAAAGCAGCATATATGAAATTAGGACAACTGTTATTCAATGTTTAACCCTCCCCGGGTTAATCTTCCTCATCATCACCACACCAAAGCCACTGCTTACAGCTCACCAGCAAATCTCAGCTACCAAACAAGAGACTGCAATCCTGTCTGCATTTCCCCCTTTCTTCCTTTCTGGTCCCTCTAAAGCCCCAGGAATCCTTCTTAGTTTCGTCTTCCCTTCATTTGTAACTATTCTTAATGATCCCAAGTAAAGTATTTATGCCTATCAATTTAGTATGTTCCTTATCCAAGGGAAATGCAAACTTGCTAACAGACTCATTAAAAACTACAAAAGCAAGCAATTCAAAAGAATGAGACTCCCTGGACTGACATTCCGTATGTCATTACAAACTGACTTGCCATTTATTAGCTGTGAGGATACAAAGTGAGCTATATCCTCTCCCAGGCCCTCAGTGTCTCCAGGAGCCAAAAGAGAAGCTTAGAGGTGGAAAGCAAGGATATCCCAGTGGCAATCTGAGAGAACACTTTGGAATCCGTGAGAGTGGGATGAACTTTCAGTTACAGGTTGAGGACAGAACTGGGTATGTGAGGCAAAGAACTGGCTGCATCACTGGAAAAAAAATTATAGTCCTGTGGCCTCTCAAATATTAACAGCACCAGTGGCATCAATATGGTAGTTCACCAGATGTGGCAAAGGAGCTATGCTATATTATCTTATGTGATAGGCTATGACAAGAGCTCAGCCATTCTCACATAGCCTAAAGAAATTATGGTGCTTGTGACTTGGCCTCTCCCGGTGCCTGTCCCACCTTATTCAACTCATGTTGGCCTTTGGGGAGGGGGGTGGAGGGGGAGTCTTAAGGACCACAGTCTAAACTTCTACCTTGTAGACAAAGATATGGAAGTTGGATATGCTTGGCAGAGCTAATGCAGACTGTATTGGAATTCTAGAATTTTCACCCAAGTTATGAAATAGAGAGGATAGTGCATACCGCCTGGTGAGCATGAGGCAGGGATATGTGAAGCATTGCATGGCTGATTCACCTCTAAGATTTGGTTTGTTTGTTTGTGTTGCTGGGAATTGAACGAGGGCCTAGTTCATGCTAGCCAATGCACTTTACTCTTGAGCTGTGCCCTCAGACTGCTGTTATGCTTTTTGCTAATATTATTCTGGTCTCCTAGATGAAGAAAGTTGTTTAAGAATATCATTCCTATCATTTTCCAAGTCACATCATGTTTAAATCCTGGCTTATGAGGCTGGAAAGGGAACTGTGTTAGTATATTACTGCCACAAGTGTGAAGACCTGAGTTCAAATCCCCAGCACCCACCTAAAAAGCCAAGTATAATGGTGCGTGCATGCCTGAAATCCTAGTGCTGGGGAGACAGAGACAGCAGGCTTTCTGAAATTCAGCAGTCTTAAGTGAATGGATGATTTCCAGGTTCTGTAAGAAATTCTGCTTCAAAGAAATAGTAAAGTGGAGATGGGAATGGAGAGATGGCTCGGTGATTAAGAACACTTGCTGCTCTTGCAGAGGATCTGGGTTCAGTTCCCAGCACCTCTTTTGTGGTTCACAACAATTCATAAGTCCAGTTACAGAACCTCCGCTACCCTCTTCTGACCTAAACAGATACACATGGTACACATACTAAATGTGTAAAACAATCATACACATAAAATAAATTGAAAGAATAAAATGGAGAGTAATTGTGGAAGACACCTCAAAGTCAACCCTTGGTTCTTTTACACACACATACCCACAAACCCACCCTACCACACCCCCCACACACACAACTGATGTGAATGAATGAATTAGTGAATGAATGAATGAATGAATGAAGACTGAGTGAATAAACCCAAGCCTTGGTTCTACGATCTATCCTCTTACCCATTTATCCATACTCTTTCTCCCCTCTGTCACTGATGAAGGTAACAAATATTAAAAAATAATCCATACATATCAAGTATTTCCACTGCCTCCAAAGTTCTAAAGCTGGCTGTAAATGTAGACTTTCCTGCCAGAGCTGAGCTCTGTGTCATCTGGGATGAAGGGAGAAATTTGGAGATGCCATGCTGAGGAAATTCTGGCAAACCCAGGAAGACTGGCAGATGGCGAACACCGCAAAGACATTATTCTCGTCTTTTCTGCTCTCACAGGCGTTCGTGACTCCCAGGCCACTCTAGAGGCATCCACAATACAGCAGGGCACAGGATGTTTGTTTATATGCCAGACAAGCTGAAGCTGGTTTTCCCTCAGAGCTTGTACATTTTCTAACATGAATATGAATTAATGGATATATCCAGCCTTGGGCCCAGTGGGCATTGCCAAGTGCCAGCAACTGTCTAGGTTGATGGATGAAAGGCAAACAAACCCTATAAGTTAGATAATATTCCAAGTGCAAAGGATATTTTTGGGTCATCCATTCAAATCTCTTCCTTTTAAAGATAAAAGAAAACAGAGAGTCCAAAATGGGCATTGAAGGAACTCAGGTTACACTGTGAGCTAAGAACACATCTAAGAATAGAACTCAGAACTTTTGGTGGCCAATCCATTGTTATTCTGGTGTACGTCTTAGTTACTGGGTTTTACATACAAAACTGAATGTACAGCTCAAGCATCCAGAGGAAAAATACAAAAAAAAAAAAAAAAAAAAAAAAAAAAAAAAAAACCAGTAAAGACGGAAGGAATGAAAGGTGGAAAGAAAAAATGAGGGATGGAAGAAAGGAAGGAAAAAGGTAACAAGGGAAGACAATTACAACTGAGATGAAGCATACTCTCCCAGAGGAGAGTATACTGTCCCATTTAAAGGACAGGCAGGATGTAGAGCATCTTCATGCCCAAAGAGAGAATAAGTCAGAGCCTTACTTGTGTCTTCATTTTATTAAGATGCCAATTGTGGTGAATACTACCAGAGGTACAACCACAAATAAAATAGTCCAGACGTTCATGAAATTTGTATCCATACAAACAGACGAGTGAAATAAAGTATGCTGCATGAACAAAAGAAAATACTTTTCAAATGCCTGTGCCTTGAGGATGCCTTGGAGGCAGTAGATTGAGACAGTTAAGGGAACACCTCTGAACAATGACTAAGCCTAGAATGGGAAGCTGAGAGAGGACTGCTTAGGAAACACCCTGGGTGGAGGACATCAGGCTGAAGAGGCTGCATATGCAAAAGCCCGTGGTAGGAAAAGAACAGGCTGATTATATTCATCTCATTCAGCCATCAAAGGCCTTCATATACTATGGTTATATAAACTTTTCCTGGGAGACCACCTATCACCCCCAAAATGGCACTCATGATTGAGAAAGAAAGGATTTTACTCCAGTCTATCTCAGTGAACCAATGGGTTTCATTAGAGATAGTTACATGAGCATGGATTATCTAGGAGTGACTTACACCACTGAAGAAAGTGACTTACCCCATAACTGATAATGACCTACAGATCCCAAAGGTAAGGTTTTGTGACTCCTTCTGCCCTAACAACTGTCAACTGACTATATATCTTTGAGGGAAAGGTAGGGCCTCATAAATCCCTTTCCCATCTTGTACAGGTACCCTGAGGGTAATCACAGCTGCCAACCACTCAAGAGAGCAATGGCCATGTCATACCCAGAGGAAAGCATTCAACCCCACTTGCTGCTTGGGGACTAGTTCCATCATTCTAACACCCCTTGTCTGGAGAGCTTACGTAGGACAGAGAAAATAAGAGGGATCCTGACTCCTGCCAATGATTCTTATCAGACAGGAAAGAGAAGGAGAGATAGGGCACAGGGATGTGAACCTCTTAGGCCAAGGTAGACCTTGATCATTATTGACTCACTAATCTCCCTTCTTCTTTGCAGCAAATGGGTCCTCTGCCAGTCACAGATGAGGCAAGAAATCAAAGTCAAACAAATCTCATTCTTTCTTGGAAAAATTTAACTCATAAGCAGAAATTCAAAGAGAAAATCTAGTTAGCGGTGAGCTCAGAGGACAGAGACCCAAAGTCACTGAGTGCTGTCTCTGGCTGGGTGTCAGCGCCACCCTGGCTCCTCTTCCCTAAACTCTTCCATCCAAGGGCTGTCCCCATTCCTGCATTGGCATGATATAACTAAATAAGTCATGTCTACTCACATGATGGCTTCAGCAAGCATGAACGTCTTCCATCATAAACAATTAACTAACGCAATCTACACAATGAAATTAACAGGCACAGATCAGATTTTTCTTACCAAAATGCATTGTCATTCCAAAATTGTCATACATTCACAATTATAGTTGGAAAGTCATAACCAAGGGGGAATTTAAATAATATAAGTGGTTGCAACTACACAATCAATGTCTTAAAAGCAAAAAAGAAGTTAAAATTGGGGATGGAGAAATGTCCCAGCTGTTAAAGCTCTTGCTGTTCCTGGAGAGCACCCAAGTTCAATTCCCATCATCCATATCTAGCCATTCTTAATTGCCTATAAGTCCAGCTCCAGAGGACCTGATGTCCTCTCCTAGACTCTCAGGACACCTGGACAAATGTACACACACATACAGATAGATAGATAGATAGATAGATAGATAGATAGATAGATAGATAGATAGATCATAAGAAAAACCAAAATTTAATCATGTTATTTGTAGTGGTTTGAATAAGAATGGCTCCCATAGGCTCATATCTTTGAATGTTTGGCCATTAAGGAGTGGCACTATTTAACAGGGATTAAGAGGTATGGCCTTGTTAGGGTAGATGTGGTCTTATGGGAGAGAGCATGTCATTGGGGGTAAGCCTTGGGGTTTAAAATGCTCCTGTGAGACCCAGTGGTTCTCTTCTTCCTACTGCCTGGGGATCCTGATGTAGAACTCTCAGCTTCTCCAGCACCATGTCTGCCACCATGCTTCCCATCATAAGGGTAATGAACTAAACCTCTGAAGCAGTATACAAGTCCCAATTAAATGTTTGCCTTTTTAAGAGCTTGCTGTGATCATGGGATCTCTTCATAGCAAAGAATACTGGCCGAGACGCCAATAAATATTTGTAGGCACACATAAATATTATAAATATTATAAATAACTTTCAGTCAAATTATTATGGAAAACAAAAGTCAATATTACATTTATGAGTCACAGCAAATCATTTGCTGAATTTCCAGCATGTGCCAGTGAACTTGCCCTTAGTCAAGACATTCCATTAGTGGATCAACTTCTTTTAGCTTTTAGTATGTCAAGAGACATTATTTATTAGATACTTACTGTATAGCAAACATTACATTGAACTGTTCCTATACTTGCTACCATTTGCTCATAACAATTTTAATGAGGTAGAAACTGGTAATCCTGATTACCTTACTGACAAGGGAAAAGCTATCATGACACAGTTGATCTATTGATTCCGGTCTCAATATGGAAGCAGAACATTGCCACAGGAAGAATCCTGAGCACATGTAACATGAGTCTAGAAGTCTGATGTTGACAATGAGAGACTGTGAAAGGCAGGGTCTCTGCAGAGGACAGCCTGTGACTTGCCTTTGAAGTTTACAGGTCTATGGAGCAGGAGGACAGCCATGTGGATCTGCTGAGATTCTGCTCTTTCCCATTACAGAGATGACTGGTTAGAAATTGCCAGGTGTCTCCAGTGATACAGAGAAAGGCATTCTGCCTGGAAGGACAATGAGCCAACTAGCATGTGCCCAAGAAAGTAAGATGCTTAGTCATCAATTATGTTTAACAAAAGTTTTGGTTTGGGAGGTGGTTCCTCTGGCCTTCATTAGGATTATGACTTCTAACTTGACCTGCAAAATGTAAATGAAATTACAATTTGTCATTTTCAAGCACAAACTGTCAGAGTTCCCTCTGAGCATTTTGTTTAGGAATCATGTAACACTGGATGAAGCCTGCCCCCTAATACCAAGAACAAGATAGAGAAGAAAACCTCAGACAATCCTCAGTGGGTCTGTAGCATAAACAAGCAACAAGTCTTTGTTTATTTTAGTTTCCTAAGGTTTAAACACTGTTGTTACGAGTCATATATTAGTCAAGATTCTCTATAGCTGTGGTACTCAACCTTCCTAATGCTGCTACCTTTTAATACAGCTCCTTGTATTGTGGTGACCCCCAACTACAAAATTATAATTGTTGCTACTTTATAAATGTAATTTTGCTACTGTTATCAACCTTAACCTAAAGGTCTATGTTTTCTGATGGTCTTACGTAACCCCGTGAAAGGGTCTTTTGACCTCCCCCAGAGTAGTCATGGCCACTGCTCTAGAGGAACAGCATTAGTAGACTGTATATGTGTGTGTGTGTGTGTGTGTGTGTGTGTGTGTGTGTGTGTGTGTGTGTGAGTGTGAGTATGTTAGTGTGTGTGCACACACATGCTTGTGTAAATATAAAGGATATTTAGGTTGAAGTCCACCTAGTCCAACAATAGCTGTCTACCAATGGACAGTCCAAGAATCCAGTAGTTGTTCAGTCCACACAACTAAATTTCTCAGCTGCTATAATCCTGAAGAAGTAGGCTCTAATGCCAGTGAAGGAATGGACTTGTCAGCAAGAGCAAACAGGTAAAGAACACTTCCTTCGTCCAGGCTGCCAGCAGAAGGTGTGGCCCAGAATGAAGGTAGATATTTCTACACCAAAAGAAATAGATTAAAACTGGGGTTTTCCACTTCAAAAAATTTAAGGAAACAAAAAAACCTTACAGCTGTACCTAGCCACTTGAGTTTTAGTTAACTCTAGATGTAGTTAGGTTGACAACCATGAATAGCCATCACAGAACATAGCTTAACTCAAATAGCTGACACTCTATGTAACAAGGGACAGGTCCCCCTGGTCTCATAGGTTCTTGTGCTTCATTTTGTATTTTATGCTTCATTTGTATTGACAGGGATAAGGGATGATAACCTCACAGACACTGTTACATAGGGCACAAAGCTGGTGCACATGAGACACACACATAGTAACAGCTGAGAAGAGGTACTCAACAAATAGAAGTAGAGCTATTTTGTAGGTTTGGTGGATACCACTTCCTGTCTCCCTGCGTTCAGCCTAGAAGAGCAGAGCCCTGTGCAGGCTCAACCCTACTGTTGTTGCTCAGGCTGCACCACCAGTCCATGCTGCATTCCTACCGTTCTACCCCTTAATCTTCTCTGAACAATTAAGGAATGGTTGTTTGAGAGATGATGCAGGATTTTTGCTCCAACAGTATCCATCTCACAACAGGAGGTTAAAACTGTGGGGCATCTAGCTTCTCTAAAATGAACACAGATGATCCTGATGTTGCTCTGAGATTATCTACACAACAGCTTTTCCTCCAGTCCTGGATGCCACCCACACATATTGTCATGTACATGGAGGTGATTTCATGCTCCACTCTGCTGAGTCTTCTTCAGGAGAGACATCTCTATGTAAAATTACTGTTTCTTTCTGGGCTTCTTTTCCTGTTGCTGTGATAAGAGATCCAGACAAAAGCAGCTTAAGGAAGGAATGGTTTGGTTCACAGGTCAGGGTTACAGTCAATCATGGCATGAACAATGAGGTAGGCATTGTCTACATTTAGTTAAGACCAGTTACTGCTCCTGCAGAGGACCTGGGTTCAATTCCCAAGACCCATATAGTGGCTCAAAATCACTGTAATTCCATATCCAAGGGATTCAATGTCCTCTTCTGGACTCAGGGGACTCCTGCATGTCCATGGTACACATAAAAGAACACAGGTATACACATGCACACACATACACACACAAATAATAATAAATCTTTAAAAAAATAAATCAGATTCAGAATGGACAAGAAGACCAAAAGAATCAACTAACCTGAACCCTTGGGACTCTTAGAAACTGAAGCACCAACCAAAGAGCATACATGAACTAGACCTAGGCCCCTTGCACTTATGTAGCAGATATGCAGCTCAGTTTTCATGTGGGCCCCAACAAATGGGGTGGGGCTGTCCCTAAATCTGTTGCCTGCCTTTGGATCCCATTCCTCTAGCTGGGCTGCCTTGTCTGTCCTCAATGGGAAAGGATGTGCCACCCTCCAGAGACTTGGTGTACCAGGGTGGAGGGATGCCAGAAGTAAAATGAATATATGAATAAATTAGTGAGAAAGATTAAAAAAAGAATTCTTACAGCAATGAATGCTAGTTCAATTTCTCCTTCTTATTTTTCTAATTCATCTGACCTCACTCCCACTCTCTCTTATCTCTCATTTTTCCCTTTTTATACAAGATCCCAACCTAGGGAATGGTGCCACCCATAGTGGGCAGGGCTTCCTACCTTAAATAATGTGATCAAGATAATCCTCTGAGGCATACCACAGACACACCTCCCAGGTGATACTAGATCTCATCAAGTTGACAGTTGAGATTAATTCCCATGGGTCCTTGCAGGACATCGAGCCCCTCAATCTATCATCATTGCATAGCTAGATCTAGGTCTCAACTCCGGGGAACTGGAAACCTGTACACTTTCTTAGCAGCTCTAGCAAAAGTCTATTGAAATTCAGAAGTCTGCAGGCCAAGGCAGATTGCCTATAATTCCAACAAGTCTTATGTAGAGATAGAGCATTGAGTCCTAGAAACTGTCTGTGCAGCCCACCTGATTCATTGAGGGGCAAACAACAAGAGACCATATCTCAAACAAGGTAAAAGTTGAGTGACACCAATGATTATCCTGTGATTTCAACATATGCTTCTGTGGTATATGCATACCCACAACCACATAGGTGAATATGCATGCACATGTACATATATATCACAAACACACACATATACACACAAGGGCAGGGGTGGGGAAGGGAAGATCATTTTCATGCCAACCACTCCAAGAACTTTCCCAGGGTAAAGATCATAATTGACCTGTTTATTTTTTGAGGAAGAAGCTCACAGAGAAACCCAAACCTAGTACTTGCTATGAAAGCCAGAGTGGCCTCAGATATAATAGCCATTTTTGACCTTAATACAAGTAAACACATTTGGATTATTCAATTCTCATGATTATTATCCTATTACATATTGTATTACTCAATTTTACTTTAAAATACTATAAAACTTTAAATAACTCATGCTGAATATTTTCGTAGTACCAGCAATCAGACCTGAGACTCCCTCCTTATTAGCAAAGGCCTCTAATGCTGAGCCACTCTTTAGACCTATATTGAATGCTTTTCCCAGGAACTACCTATCCTCACAGATACTCAGGGTACTGCAGCTATTTTATTTATTTTACAAATGAGGTAACTGAGACTTATGAGAAGTAAATACAACTCTGCCTTTTGTTCTTTGAAAATTGAATAACTGTAAGTGTATTTTGCTAATTTCCACTGCACTCTCTTCCCTTCCAACTACCCCAACAGCATCTCCATCCCAACTCTATGTCCTCCTTTTCAAATTGCTTTTAAAAATCTAATTAGTTTGTTCTAATCTAATTAGTTTTATTTTAATCCAATTAATGCTGCCTATATGCACATGGGGGTGGGTTTGTAGACTGGGGCATCAGCAGACTACCAATAGTCACACTCCTAAAGAAAACTATGGGACATCTACATTCCTTCTCCCAGCATCACCAACTGCCAACAGCTCCTCAGCTAGGGCCAGAGATCTGGGCCACTTCCCTTTCTGTGCTGTAATATTAGCTGGCTACATCTTGTACAGGTAACTCTAGCAGCTGTGAATTCACCAGCACATCACGCTAAGTTCAGGAGACAGTATCTCACAGCTTTCCTCCTCACCTCTGGTTCTTACATTCTTTCCATCTCTTCTTCCGTGAAGTTCCTTGAGCTCAAAGAGAGAATATAGATGTTTCATGTACAGCTTAAACATTCACAGTTGCTTCTCCTCTACACTTTGTTCAGTTATGAGTCTCTGTATTAACAACCACTATCCTCTGTAATGAGAAGCTTCTCGGACCATGGTTGAAAGTAGCACAAATATAAAGATATAAACACACATATTTAGGAGGAAGTTTGACAATATCCCCAATTAGAGAAACATCAATAGGTTTTCTCCTAGTAATGTGCATACATTCTGTTTTCAGTAGCCAGTAAAAGACAAATACAAATACAAAGTAGAATATGAGCCACACTCATACTCTACAATTTGTCTTTATCCCATTCCACTCCCTTGCACTGATGGTAGGAAGCACTACCTTGTTTGATGGGACCTACCCGGTCATAACTTGTGATACTTTTCAATCTTTAATGTAATGGTCTGTGAATTAAGAAGTACCACTCCATCTTAGTTACTTTTCTACCGCTATGATAAAACACCATGAACAGGGCAACTTATAGAAGAACAAGTTGATGTGGGCCTTAGTGTTTCAGAAGATGAATCCCTGATCATAATAGTGGGGAGCATGACAGCGAACAGGCATCATGCTGGAACAGTAGCTGAGAGTTTAAACATTGAAATAACCACCACAAGGCAGAGAGAGCTAACTGGGAAAGGCAAAGGCTTTTGAAATCTCAAAGCCAGTGCTGTTCTGTTCAGGAAATTTTCTCCTGTGCCCATGTGTTCAAGGTTCTTCCCTACTTTCTCCTCTATAAGTTTCAGTGTATCTGGTTTTATGTAGAGGTCCTTGATCCACTTGGACTTGAGCTTTGTACAAGGAGATAAGAATGGGTCAATTTGCATTTTTCTACATGCTGATGGCCAGTTGAACCAGCACCATTTGTTAAAAATGCTGTCTTTTTTCCCCACTGGATGGTTTTAGCTCCTTTGTCAAATATCAAGTGACCAAGTGTGTGTAGGTTCATTTCTGAGTCTTTAATTATATTCCGTTGATCTTCCTGCCTGTCTCTGCACCAATACCATGCAGCCTTTTTGGTTTTGTTTTTGGTTTTTATTTGTTTGTTTGTTTGTTTTATCATTATTGCTCTGTAATACAGCTTGAGGTTAGGGATGATGATTCCCCCAGAAGTTCTTTTATTGTTGAGAATAGTTTTCACTCTCCTGGGGTTTTTGTTGTTCCAAATTAATTTGCAAATTGCTCTTTCTAAATTCTATGAAAAATTGTTTGGAATTTTGATGGGGATTGCATTGAATCTGTAGATTGCTTTGAGTAAGATGGCCATTTTTACTATATTAATCCTGCCAATCCATGAGCATATGAGATTTTACCACCTTCTGAGATCTTCGACTTCTTTCTTTAGAGACTTGAAGTTCTTGTCATACAGATCTTTCACTTGCTTGGTTAGAGTCACACCAAGGTATGTAATATTATTTGTGACTATTGTGAATGGTGTCATTTCCCTAATTTCTATCTCAGCCTGTTTATCCTTTGAGTAGAGGAAGGCTACTGATTTGTTTGAGTTAATTTTATATCTAGCCACTTTGCTGAAGTTGTTTACCAGCTTTAGAAGTTCTCTGGTGGAATTTTGGAGGTCACTTAAGTATACGATCATATCATCTGCAAATAGTGATATTTTGACTTCTTCCTTTTCAGTTTGTATCCCTTTGACCTTCTTTTGTTGTCTAATTGCTCTAGCTAGAACTTCATGCATTATATTGAATAGATAGGAAGAGAGTGGGCATCCTTGTCTAGTCCTTGATTTTAGTGGGATTGCTTCAAGTTTCTCTCCATTTAGTTTGATGTTGGCTACTGGTTTGCTTAAGAATGGAGAAATTGAACCTCATAAAGTTGCAAAGCTTCTGTAAGACAAAGGACACTGTCAATAGGACAAAGCCACAACCAACAGACTGGGAAAAGATCTTTACCAATCCTACATCTGATAGAGGGCTAATATCCAACATATATAAAGAACTCAAGAAGTTAGACTCCCAAGAATCAAATAACCCTATTAAAAAATGGGATAAAGAGCTAAACAAAGGATTTTCAACTGAGAAATACTGAATGGCCAAGAAGCATGTAAAGAAACAGTCAACATCCTCAGTCGTCCAGGAAATTCAAATCAAAACAACCCTGAGATTCCACCTCATGCCAGTCAGAATGGCTAAAATCAAAAACTCAGGTGACAGCAGATGCTGGCGAGGATGTGGAGAAAGAGGAACACTCCTTCATTGCTGGTGGGATTATAAGCTGATACAACCATTCTGAAAATCAGTTTGGCAATTCCTCCAATTAGAGGAATTAGTCCAATTAGAAAATTGGACATAGTACTACCTGAGGACACAGCTATACTACTCCTGGGCATATATCCAGAAGATGCTCCAACATGTAATAAGGACATATGCTCCACCATGTTCATACTTATAACAGCCAGAAGCTGGAAAGAATGCAGATGTCCTTCAACAGAGGAATGGATACAGAAAATGTAGCACATTTATACAATAGAGTACTAATCAGCTATTAAAAACAATGAATTCATGAAATTCTTAGGCAAATGGATGGAACTAAAAAATATCATCCTATGTGAGGTAACCCAATCACAAAAAAAAAAAAAAAAAAAAAAAAAAAAAAAAAA
This sequence comes from Mastomys coucha, assembly GCF_008632895.1. Classification (NCBI taxonomy): domain Eukaryota; kingdom Metazoa; phylum Chordata; class Mammalia; order Rodentia; family Muridae; genus Mastomys; species Mastomys coucha. Next base: position 51,107,034 of record NW_022196911.1, on the reverse strand, counting down.
AAAAAAAAAAAAAAAAACACATAGTATGCACTCACTGATAAGTGGATATTAGCCAAGAAGTTCAGAATACCCAAGATACAATTCTCAGACTACATGAAGCTCAAGAAGAGGGAAGAGCAAAGTTTGGGTGCTTTAATCCTTCTTAGAAGGAAAATTAAATACTCACAGGAACAAATATGGAGATAAAGTATAGAGAAGAGACTGAAGCTAAGGCCATCCAGAGACTGTCCCACCTGGGGATTCATCCCATATACAGTTACCAAACCTAGACACTATTATGGATGCCAAGAAGTACATGCTGAAAGGAGCCTGATATGGCTGTCTCCTGAGAGGTCTTGCCATAGCCTTACAAATAGAGGTGGATGCTTGCAGCCAAACATTGGACTGAGCATGGGGCCCTCAATAGCGGAGTTAGAGAAAGGACTGAAGGAGTTGAAGGAGTTCGCAACCCCATAGGAAGAACAACAATATCAACAAACTAGAACCACCCCCCCCCCAGAACTCCCAGGGACTAAGCCATCAACCAAGATGTACACATGGCTCCAGCTGCATATGTAGCAGATTAAGGGCTTGTCAGGCATCAATGGGAGGAGAGGTCCTTGGTCTTATGAAGGCTCAATAGATGCCCCAGTGTAGGGGAATCGAGGGTGGGGAGATGGGAGTGGGTGGGTAAGTGGAGGAACACCTCATAAAAGCAGGGGGAGGGAGGATGGGACAGGGGGTTTCTGGGAGGACTGATGGAAACTGGGAAAGGGGATAACATTTGAAATGTAAATAAAATATTCAATAAAAAAAACTGAAATCTCAAAGCCCACCCTCAGTAACACACCTCCTCCAACAAGGCCAAATCTCTAAATCCTTCCTAAAAAGTTCCACCAACTGGGAACTAAGTAATCAACTGGGTCTGTAAGTAAGCTATAGGGACCATTTTCATTCAAATCACTACATTTCATTAGCCCTAAATTTAACATCTGCCACTCTTTGCCTTTATAATTTTAAAGATCTTTACAGCTCAGTGAGATTTTTTTTTCATCTTGAATTCTCTTATCTCTCCTTAAAGTTTATTGATATGATGCCAACATCAAAACACTTTGGGACTGTGTTATGTGCTCCCTCATGTTCATATGTGCTTGCTAGCATTTGTGTGTATATGGGCATGCTCATGTTAGCATATGTGAATGTACATATACATGTGTGAATGTGGACTGGAGGACAAACTTTGTCTATCATTTCTCAGGTACCACCCACCTTGTTTTTGAAAACTGTCTCTCACTGGCCTAGAAATTTCCCAGGTATCTGGGCTCACTGGCTAGTGAGTCCTAGGAATCTATCTGTTTCTACCCCCACACAGCTCTAGGATTATACCCATGGGACACTATGCCCAGATCCTCTAAAAATCTTTATGTGTATGTATATGTGCATGTGCACAAGGTATGTGAGAGCAACAGCACCCGTAGGGTAGTCACAGGACAAATTCAGAGATTAGTTCTTTCTTTCCACATTGTTTGTAGCAAGGTCTCTTTGCTCTAGGCCACCCTATCTAGGCCAGGTTATCTGGTTCATTAGCTTCAAGAGAGTCTGCTGTCTTCCATCTTGCCTTAGGAGCACTGAGGCCACAAAGGCAGGCTATGACTTCAGGTGCACTTTCTGAGGCATGTGCTTTATCCACTGAACTCTTCTCCCAGCCCATGCTTGGCTTTTGGATCCTAGTGACTGAAAATTCTCACACTTGCAAGGCAAGTACTTGACCAACTCAGCCACTCTCCAGTTCTCAAAGCATGCTCCAGTTCTGGCTCTGAGGTGATGATCATATGCTAGGAGCTCCCCTTCCCTCTCCCAACTAATCAGCAAGATCCCAGGTAGTGGCAACCACTTCACTCTGGGCCTGAGGATGATCACAGCCCAGGAAAGACTCTCTTCACTAATGCTTGCTAAGCAGGCAGTGTGGGAATAAATCCTCATCATTTTAAATGATGTTGGTCCTGGAAACTGAACTTAGATTCTCTGGATGAGCAGCTAGTACTCTTAGCCATTTAGTCATCTCCCCAGGACCCACCTCCTTCAGTCTCACAAGAAGTACCAGGTGTCACTATTGCAAAATTACCTCTAAATCTAAATGTAACTCTTACCTTACTGCTACTGTAGTGATATCATTCACTCTTATCTCTTCCTAGCCTCACTTTCCTGGATGTTCCTATTCAAAACTCCCCTAAGAAATCTCTCCGTGTTTGAATAGATCCAAAGTCTATTGAATGTCAGGAAGAAGCAAACTCTATCACAATCTCCATGCTCACATATCCCAAGAGTCAGATAATTATGGTATATTAACAGTGGGGCACAATTCCAGAGGAGATGTGAACAAAGTACTATTCACACCAGCTATGGAACCAACTACAGATGCCACCTACATTCAACTTGGTGAATGTCTGAGTTTCACTGGAGTTACTTACAGGAGCAGAAATTACTCAAAGGCACCTGCAACACCAAAGCCCACCCTAGCATTAATGACAGTTCACAAAATCTGGAAACCTGGAACATACTACAGGCAGCTCATCTCATCTAAGATTGTCTCCCAGCTGTCTCAGCATCTTATGCATTCTTAAGTAGGAAAGAGTCTAGTAAATCTGGTCAGTTTCAGGGACTTCCTGAAACTTTCCAGTTGTTTATTTCCTAAGCTTAATGAGTTTCCTCGAAGCATGGGATGTTTTACCTCCTTTTAGAACATCCTGTATCCTAAAAAGCTTTCATCCAGGATGGGAAGTTTAATCCCAGAGGAACTTGCTACACCACACTAACCTAAATTCTCACTCTTGTGTTGGCACAAGTAAGCTCCATATCCTGAAGCTTGTTTCCTGCCTTAAGACCATTTACTGGTTAAATCCTTCCCTAAACCTTTTAGATCTTGGTCTCAAAGGCATATGCTGAAATAAGCCTTCTTTGACTTCCTTTGTAAGATAGTATATAGAAGCATTATAATTATTAATTTACTTGTACATTTTCAGATACCCTAACAATAACAAACAAACAAACAAATAAGTAAATAAATAAATAGCTCAGTGGAGCACAGGTGGCCATTGGCTGTGAGGGTTCATTTTCCCTGGCAACTTGATTGAGTTTGAATCACCCAGGAGACAATCCCTGGCTATGTCTGTCAGGGGCATTCCAGAGAGGTTTTACTGGGGAGGGAAGATCTTCCCTGAATGTGGAAGGTACCATCCCATGGAGTAAGGTCCAGGACTGAATAAAAAAAGGAAAAATATGAACTGAGCATCAGTATTCATCTCTCTGCTTTCTGACTGTGGCTGCAGTGTGACCAGCTCCTCCACGTGCCCTGTGGCCGTCCCCATCACAGCAGACTGTTGTAACCTGCCTTAAACTGTGAGTGAGAGTAAGTCCTTCTGATTCCACCTTTTCACTTTTTAAATACTGCAGTTATTTGTTTGTTTGTTTTCAGTTTGGCTCAACTGCTTGTGTGTGTGTGTGTGTGTATATAATGTGTGTCATGGCACATGTGTGGAGGTTAGAAGATAACTTGTGGGAATTGGTTCTCCTAACCTGTGACTCTCAGGGATTCAACTCAGGTGGCCAGACTTTGTGGAGAGCTTTCATCCTGAGCCATCTCACCAGCCCCATAAGTCCTTCATGTAAGTTGCTTCCATTGGGTGTTCTGTAAAAAGCAATAAGGGGCTGGTGAGATGGCTCATCGAGGAAGAGCACTGACTGCTCTTTGGAAGGTCATGAGTTCAAATCCCAGCAACCACATGGTGGCTCACAACCACCCATGATGAAATCTGATGCCCTCTTCTGGTGCATCTGAAGATAGCTACAGTATACTTACATAATAAGTAAATAAATCTTTAAAAAAAAAAAAAAGCAATGAGAAGAATGACTAACAAGTTTATGTTTCCATAAAGTCTAAGACAGCACAGGACATCTAGTAACTCTATAGAAGTGCATGATGATCAAAACAAAATAAATAAATGTAGTGGAGGGAGAGAAAAGAGGAGAGGAAAGAAAAGAGGAGAGAAGAGAAGAGGACAGAGACAGACAGACAGACAGACAGACAGTGTCTTAGTCAGGGTTTCTTTTCCTGCACAAACATCATTACCATGAAGCAAGTTGGGGAGGAAAGGGTTTATTCAGCTTACATTTTCCACATTGCTGTTTATCACAAGGGAAGTCAGGACTGGAATTCAAGCAGGTCAGGAAGCAGAAGCTGATGCAGAGGCCATGGGAAGATGTTCCTTGCTGGCTTGTTTCCCCGGGCTTGCTCAGCCTGCTCTCTTATAGAACCAAAGACTACCAGCCCAGGGATGGCACCACCCACAAGGGGCCCTACCCCCTTGATCACTAATTGAGAAAATGCCCCATAGCTGGATCTCATGGAGACACTTTCCCAACTAAAGCTCCCTTCTCTGTGATAACTCTAGCCTGTGTCAAGTTGACACACAAAATCAGCCAGTACAGACAGACAGACAGAGGGGTAAAGGAGTAGGAGAGAAGGGAAAGAGACAGAAACAGGAAGATACAGAGACAGGCAGAGATGGGGGGGGGAGTCAAACAAACAAACAGAAGGAGGATGGAGAGAAAGAGACAGGAGAGAAACAGCAAGAGGCAGAAAGAGGAGGGAGGGAGCTCTGATGATCTGGTCCAGAAACCCACTTGCTTTTCTGAGCTGCTGAGAGAGATTGTTAGGCAAGGCTAAAACCTAAAAGCTGATTTTCAGCCACTGAGATCCCCAAAATCATATGTCTCACGCTTTTCCCAGAGAGCCCTGATTGCCCAAAGGAACAATATAATCGGAGAAATCTATTGGTCTTCCACTCTTTGACAGGACGTAGAGCTAGAGCGATCAGAGAGCAATGGAGACTGGCTCAGCAGTCAGGCTCTTCAGCCCTTCCTGTGTTCTCCCCAGAGCCCCACAACTCTGAGGCTGGCCAGGCTGGGAGTGTTCACTCCTCAGGTGGCTGCAAGCAGTTCACTCAGTGTGAGCTGATTCTCTGGCTGCTTCCAAGTCACAGGGAGGTCCCTCCTCTCTTGCTCCCCAAACACAAAGCTCTCACACCAACCTGTCTGGCTCTCCCACAGTGCAGCTTAACATACTCATTGGCCTAGAGCGTGCCGGGGGCGGGGCTTGGGTGGTCCTCAAAAGGCATTAGCTGCGTGAGAGGAGAGCTCTAGAGGCTGATGCTGTCCTTTCACTCTCTCAGACCTTCTTCAGGAGCCTCTGCTTTCAGACTCCTTCTGGCTCAGCTTAGGACAGAGCCCCAAGAGCAAGAGATACCTGTGGTTGTGGATTTTAAGCTCAGTAATGGGAAAGCTTGAAAATGCTTCCTGGATCCACGACCCCCTCATGAAGTACTTGAACAGTACAGAGGAGTACTTGGCCTACCTGTGTGGACCCAAGCGCAGTGACCTATCCCTTCCGGTGTCTGTGGCCTATGCATTGATCTTTGTGGTGGGGGTGATGGGCAATCTTCTGGTGTGCCTGGTGATTGTCCGACATCAGACTTTGAAGACACCCACCAACTACTATCTCTTCAGCTTGGCGGTCTCAGACCTGCTGGTCCTGCTCTTGGGGATGCCTCTGGAGGTCTACGAGATGTGGCACAATTACCCCTTCCTGTTTGGGCCGGTGGGATGTTACTTCAAGACAGCCCTCTTCGAGACTGTGTGCTTTGCCTCCATTCTCAGTGTCACCACGGTTAGCATTGAGCGCTATGTGGCCATCGTCCACCCATTCCGAGCCAAGCTGGAGAGCACGCGGCGACGGGCCCTCAGGATCCTCAGCCTAGTCTGGAGCTTCTCTGTGGTCTTTTCTTTGCCCAACACCAGCGTCCATGGCATTAAGTTCCAGCACTTTCCCAATGGGTCCTCTGTGCCTGGCTCTGCCACCTGCACAGTCACCAAGCCCATGTGGGTATATAACTTCATCATCCAAGCTACCTCCTTCCTCTTCTACATCCTCCCGATGACCCTCATCAGTGTCCTCTACTATCTCATGGGACTCAGGGTGAGTATCGAGGGGGTGACTTGGGGCAGCATCCCACCTTTGTTGCCCATTCTGAATTCAAAGAAAGACTTAGGATGGAATCAAGGAGAGGCGCAGGGGATAAGGTTAAGTGGGCAATTAAGAAGCAAGAGCTTATATGTATGTAAAATAGTTGCATATAAAAATCCCATACATGTACTCAAGATTTATCTCGCAAGTAAAATCGGCTTAGATTCCTTTTGAACAGGTGGGAATTGCCACCGATTAAACAGAGTAAAGCCACAACTCTATTACTCTCTTTACTTGGTGTTGCTTATTCTTTTCATGCTTGTCCCCCTGTGTTTCTAAGACGGTGCAAGACAGCTTCCTAGGGGTATCAATGGGGATACAACTCATGGGAGAATCTGACTCCAGGGACTGGAGGAGAAGCTTCACTTTAAATGTGTACATGCGATACAGGCTTAGAGGATCACATTCTGGGGGGATGCTTCCACAACCTGCTGCCTCTTTGCTGCCTGTGCTCCAAGTTTTTCTCTGAACCAACCTGTCTTGAGGATATCATGAACTCTTCCTACTTTCTGATCTGAGACAGATATATAGCAGTGAAGGCAAATATATCTTTGTGGCTGTATTGACCTTTGATTGAAATATCAAATTAAATCCTGTGTGTGTGTGTGTGTGTGTATATATATATATACAGAGACATATATCTATGTATACCTTGAAACCAGTTTTATGGCAGGTAGGGATATTTAGGGATGGAAAAGTAAACAGAATTCATAAGTTAGAGCAGTAGAGGTGTGATTAAGAGACATGTGAGTTTCTGAGGAAATCACTCTGTTTCCCCTGCACCTTACAATCAGAGGCTCCTTCTCTAAGCTTGTGGCGATAAATATTTTTTCTCATTTTCTCTGCTTCTAAATTACTTGAGAGAATCTGTT